>NW_026577936.1:600000-900000 GCF_029407905.1 Bubalus kerabau
CCAAAGGCACATGGGAAGGCAAGACCACATGGACAGGTCTATGCTCTGTAGCAGACCTCTAGTGAACCTCATCTCTCAGGAGCATTCTTGGCTCCTATAGAGACACCTCTGTGTGTGAAGCTGCGTACCTAACATAGGGGCACAGAGAGCCTGATTCTCTCTGTTCATTTTGACGCTGTCGTTCAGAAAACAGCTTGAGAATCCATAAAATGCTCTCCCTTACCACCGAGAGAATTCTCACTGCTGTAGCCCTTGGCACTTTGTAGAAATCTGCACCCAAACGCTTTTCCAAGTAGGCCTGTGTGCTAGCTCGGATGAACAGGCAATGGCGGAGCTGAGGCCAGTAAGGCAACAGTCAGGTTTCTCACACTCTGGCAGCCTGCTCCTCCAGGGACTGTAAGGCCTCTTTTACTCTGCAGGAGATTCGCTTGCCTTACTTCCTGTGAACAGCATTTCCCAGCCTCGGCGAAGCGGTTCCTGGAGGTCTTTTCTCAGGGACAGTTTCCCCGGAGGTGTGGCGGACCTCGAGGACCCAACTCACAAGGGAAGGCAAAACCACATGGACAGGTCTATGCTCTGTAGGAGAGGTTTAGTGAACCTAATCTCTCAGGAACCTTCTTGACTCCTATAGAGACAACTCTGTGTGTGAAGCTACACTCCCAACATTGGTGCACAGGGAGCTTGATTCTCTTCGTGGGGTGCTGATGCTTTGTGGCAAAGCACCTGCTTGAGAATCCATCCTCTTAGGCTTCCCTCACCTTGACAGAGGTCTCATTGCTGTAGCCCTTGGCAGTTTGCAAAGAAGAAGACCCTTACCCTTCATAAAGTAGGGCCCTGCACTAGTTTGAATGTAAAGGCAATAGCTGAGCTGAGGTCACTAAGGAGCCAGTCCCGTCTGACACATTCCCGAAGCCTGCTCCTTCATGGAAAATAACTCTAGAATCTAGGAATATCTTTGCAAGGCTAGCAAAGGGCAGTCAGGAACCAGTACCCTGCCTCTGGAATTACCGACTTCTGAGCAGATCTGGAGGTCTCCTTTAGGAGAAGCTAACCCATTCCTTCCAAATAAAGGCTTCAAAACACAGGCAGGTGGACTGCCTTTTCGTTCCCGATGGAGGCGTGCTTTTCTCTCCTCCTACGAACCCCGGTTCCCAGACACTGGGAAAAGTGGATCTTGAAGATATTTTCTCAGGGGTTGTTTCCACGGAGCTGGGGCCGAGCCTGGAGACCCAAAGGCACAGGGGAAGGCAAGACCACATGGACAAGCCTTTGCTCTTTAGTATAGCTCTAATGAACCTCACTCTGTCAGGATCTTTCTTGATTCCTACGGAGACACACCTGTGTGTGAAGCTGCGGCCACAGAGAGCCTGATTACCCCTGTGCAGCGCTGAGTCTGGGCGGCTAAACAACAGCTTGGGAATGCAGCCTGGGGCACTTCCCTTCCCTCTGACAGAGCTCTTCTTCGGGCCCTAAGCCCTCTGCAAGGAGGCATGGATCATAGGTGCAAAGGGAAAGGAAGAGCGGAGCTGAGGCCAGTAAGGCGCCCGCCAGTCACGTCTCCCCCACTTCCGCAGTCTGTTCCTTCCCCTGCGCAAAAGCTAGAAGCTGGGAAGGGCTTGGCGAGGCTCGCCCAGGCAGAGCAGCCTCTAGGCCGGGGCTCTGCGATATCGCGCCTGGGTGCAGATCTGGAGCTCCGCCGGAGTGGAAGCTCATTCGGTCCTTCCCAATACAGGCTTGCAAGCACCCGACGGCGGCCTGACTCTATTCTCCCGCGTGCTGGGAGTGGGCTTCCAATCCAGAGCACAGAGCACTGCCTGGAGCTCTCTGCTCAGGGGCTGGTTCCCCTGCGCTGGGACTGTGCTAGGGAGCCCAAAGGCACAGGGGAAGGCCCCAAACCACATGCACATGACTCTGCTCTGGAGCTGAGCTCCGGGGAAGCCCAGTCTGTAAGGCGGTTTCTGAACACAAACGGAGGAACACTCTGGCTGTGGAGCTCCCTCCCCACGACAGGGGCACTGGGACCCTGATTCCCTCCGTTCAGCGCTGAGTCTGGGCTACCAAGCAACAGCTTGGGAATGCAACCTGGGGCATTTCCCTTCTCTCAGACAGAGGTCTCCTTGCGGGAGGCTTTCGCAGTTTGCACACCCCCGTGCCCTAAGCCGTCTGCAAGGAGGCCTGGCTCCTAGGTCCAAAGGGAAGGCAAGAGCGGAGCTGAGGCCAGTCAGGAGCCAGTCATGTCGCCCACACTCCCGCAGCCTGCTCCTTTGCAGGCGCAAAAGCTAGAAGCTGGGAAGGGCTTGGCGAGGCTCGCCCAGGCAGAGCAGCCTCTCGACAGGGGCTCTGTCCTATCGCACCTGGGCGCAGGTCTGCAGCTCCGACGGTGTGGAAGCTCACTCGGTCCTTTCCAATACAGGCTTGCAAGGACCCGCCGGCAGCCTAACTCATCTCTCCCGCGTGCTGGGACTGGGCATCCAGGCCTGGCACAAAGCACTGCCTGGAGCTCTTTGCTCAGGGGCTGGTTCCCCTACGCTGGGGCTGTGCTAGGGAGCCCAAACGCACATGTCAAGGCCCCAAAACACATCCACACGTCTCTGCTCTGCAACAGAGCTCCGGGGAAGCCCAGTCTGGCAGGCGCTTTCTGGGCACAAAGGGAGGAACACTCTGGCTGTGGAGCTTCCTCCCCAAGACAGGGGCACTAGGACCCTGATTCCCTCCGTTTACCGCTGAGTCTGCATTGCCAAGCAACAGCTTGGGAACGCAGCCTGGGGCGCTTCCCTTCCCCTGGACAGAGCTCTCCTTGCGGTAGGCCTTGGTAGTTTGCATACAATGGGGCCCTAAGCCCTCTGCAAGTTGGCCTGGCTCCTAGGTCCAAAGGGCAGGCCAGAGCGGAGCTGAGGCTGTCAGGCTCCAGACACATCTCCCATACTCCTACATCCTGCTCCTACCCGGGCGTGAACGCTAGAAGCTGGGAAGGTACCTGGACCGTGCAGGGCCGGGGTGAACGCGGGCGGCATGGGGCGGGAGTCGGCTTCTGGCGGGGGTGGGGGCGGGCTTCCCAGTTGTGCTCTCGGAGGTGGACACTGAGGCTGAAAATGCGCCGGGAGCGCGGCAGGGGCGGGGCTAACCCTGGCGGCGCGGGGCGGGGGTCGGCTCATGGGGGGGATGGGGAGGGGTTCCCAGTTGCGCTCTCGGGGGTTGCAACTGCGGCTGGGAACTCCCATTTCGTCCGCTCCTGGGTCCCCAAGGATCGCCATCCCATGGGTGCAGCAGAGGGCTGCGGACCACAGGTAAGGGAACTGGGACTGCGTGGAGCAGGGAACCAAGTATTCCGCCGTCTGTTGGCACATTCTCGGAGCTCCCCAAACTGGCGGTCGCAGAAAGGCCTTGCCTTTGGGGTCAAGGCCTTTACCGCTCCACCCCTCTGCTGAAAAATCTCAGAGTCTGCGCGGTTCTTCCAAGCAGCCTAGTGTCCGCTGGAAGTCCAAGGGACAGAACACTGAATTCTTGCCGGCTGGCCCAGCCCTGCTTCTGGCACTTTGTAAGCCAGCGGGCCCTTGAGCACCTGCTGGGATGGGAAAGGGAAGGGTCCACGAATTGCACCCTAGAAACTTAGTAGGGTGCATGGATTTCAAACCCTGGTGGCCGCCCAGGCAGCAAAGAAGGGGGGAGGGCACCTTGCTGCCCTTTCATGGCAGAATATGTGGTTGTCCAGCTGCGTGGGCCTTTTCATGAGGACACTGTGCAATAAAAGTTTGGTGTTTTGGAACTGAATAATTAGAACGTGTAAAAGCTTTAAATTATGTGGTGGTGTAATTAAAAAACAAAACAAAACAAAACCAAGCTCCAAGTGTTTTGCAAATGGAGGTTTAAATATTGAAGGACTGTATTCCTTGCACTGTGGCATTCTATCAAGAAGTGTGCAGGATTTTTTTTTTTTTTAAGAAAAGTGTTCGAAGTGAGGGAAACAGGAAACCCAGAGGTGCCCCTGTATTTTGGGGAAGGCCTTAGGAGGTCACTTGGAAATGCTGCTTGCTGTGTGGGAGGGGGGCAGATGGGCTGTGCAGGCTTGTCCTTTGCATGGATGTTCTTGTGTGTGGAAACCCAGCTCAGAGCCATCTCCTGATGTGTAAGAATTTCGCAGACAAACCTTGAGCTAAGCAATGCATTTTTTCCTAAGAAAATGTTTGTCTTAAGCGACGTAAATATCCTATGTATTTCCGCTAGACTCTGGCTTCAGGTCGGTTCCCCCAAAAGGCTCAGAAGCGATTTGAACAAAACAGCATGTTTTCCTCCTAGCTTGTTCTCCTTATCTATGTTAAGGAAATGATATATTTGCCTGCAATACTGCCTTTCTTCAAGATTCATGTCAATCAAGTTTTGGCCCGGGATGACTCACTTGCTCCCAATATTATCTCAATGCATGTCGTGGGGGAGGGGCCTGGTGCCATTCCCTGAAACAGTTCCTTTCTTTCCTTAGCTGACTGCTAGTGCCTGTACAATATCTGGCTAAAGACCAGCAGGGGGTACTCTTACTACCCCCCCCACCCCGCCTTGAGTCTAAGTCAGCAGCTTTCTCTATCTCTTTCATACTTTAATAACAGTTGATGGCACAAAAGCTCTGAGTGATCAAATCATATCAAATCTTCATTTCAGATTGAAGATGCATTCCATGGTATTGCCATCTTAAGTCTTTCCATCGTTATGGAATATCTGTCCATGTATTCAGGATAGTTTTCAGCCAGGGTGTATAATTTCCAGTGTGCCAGTCTTGTCATCCTCGTTACATCCATGGCAAAGTGTTTTATTCATGTTGATATTATTGAAAGGGAATTTTTTAAAATTCCTTTTCAGATTATTATCTGCTAATGTATACAGATAAAACTGTGTAATCATTCATTTTTATCAGTTTGGACAGCTTAATAGTTGTCTTTAATTTCTTTAATTTCTGACACTTTAAGATTATCCTGGGACACATATGTAATGCCTCACCCCTAAATTCAGACATGTGTTCAAAGAACTTCTGTCCTTTTATTTATTTATTTATTTATTTATTTATTTATTTATTCTTTAACATTGAAATCGTTTTGACTATGCTGGGTGTTTGTTGCTAGATGGAAGTAGCTAGGACCTCTGGACTGCAGTCTCTCATCTCTTGCTGACCTCTTGTTGACCTCTGCAGAATCCTGGTAGGTGGGAGCTTGTTAGTTCCTTGTTCCTTATCAGAACCTCCTGTGGTAAGTGTTTTTCTCTTCTCTGTTGCCTGGTAAGGGTGGGTGGTCATGGGCATCCCAAAGTTGGCTAGAAGTCAATTATTTAGGCAGGCTTGTGCACAGATATGGGAGAAGGCAATGGCACCCCACTCCTGGAAAATCCCAAGGATGGAGGAGCCTGGTAGGCTGCAGTCCATGGGGTGGCTAAGAGTCGGACACCACTGAGTGACTTCATTTTCACTTTTCACTTTCATGCATAGGAGGAGGAAATGGCAACCCACTCCAGTTTTCTTGCCTAGAGAAACCCAGAGACTGCGGGGCCTGGTGGGCTGCCATCTATGGCGTGGCACAGGGTCGGCCTCAACTGAACCACTTAGCAGCTGCAGCAGCAGCAGCAGCAGTGCATAGATATCAAAGGGGATGAGAACAGTCAGGTAGGATCACATATGTCATCGTGAAACAATACTTCTCCTCTTAGCCAAAGCTAACGAAAGATTTCTGTTCTAGGTCAACCTAGAAGAGATCACTTAAGAGGTAAAGAAACTTAAACTCCATTAGCAAAGGCAGTTCAACATCTCAAGAAAACTTGTGCTAGGCACAAAACTCTTTTCTGGGGGCCTACTTTCCCTACAACCTCCTTATCCCATTCTGTACCCATTCCTTTGCTTCTCCCGTCCTGAAAATGCCCCCTGTAAGACAGAACTACTTCGTTTTCCTTCTTAAAGTGTGATTGCATTCCATACATTCTTGTAATAACAAGTCATACATTTCCCTTCAGCAACCAAGAACTGACTCTTATATTGGCATTTGATAGATTGGTGAGCATACCTATCAGTGATAATAGCGCCCACCCCGCTTCCTGCAAGAACAGAACAAAACAAAACAAAACAAAAAAATTGCTTTCTTACATTTAATATGTTCGGATGGTGCCAGTCACTATTCATGCAGAGTCAAAAATCTCTTTTGTTTCTGTGTAAAAGGGAGGTCCTTTCAAGTCGTGAATGTTTCAGAAGTTTCATTTATTTGGAAGTGACCTAGCTATTCAATACACTGTCGTCACTTAGTTTAGCACCAGGATAGAAACTCAGGTAACCAAAACACCTGGAGGAACGACTGTAAGTTCAGTTCAGTTCAGTTGCTCAGTCGAGTCTGACTCTTTGTGACCCCGTGGCCTGCAGGACGCCAGGCTTCCGTGTCCATCACCAACTCCAGGGGCTTGCTCAAACTCATGTCCATCGAGTCAGTGATGCCATCCAACCATCTTATCCTCTGTCATCCCCTTCTCCTCTGCCTTCAATCAAGACTATGAGAGGCAGATATTTTAGAGTATAATTATTGTTAAGAGTTTATCTAAAAGCTCATATCACATTTACATATTTTACATTGGTTGTTGCTGTTTCCAGGTACTTTCTTGCTGACAAGCTTGTGACAGATATAACAATAGAGCAATTTTTACCTCAAAAGAAACCTAGGCACTATGAACATGTTGTGCTTAATGTTGTTGACTCTTAGACATGTCTATAGTGGAGGAGCAAAACCAAAAATACTAGATATTTAATATTGACTAGTTCCCAGTTCACGGGACTCTGACATTCATTTAGGTCAATGTTTTCTTGTATTTCCAGCAGTTTGATTTGGAAGGGCTGCCTTGTCTTGAGACCATTGAAATCAGAACTCAGAACTTGAGCAATATTATCAAAAAACACAAGGCTCACACTGACATATACCTTAATCCAGACAGACAGACAAGACATCTTCCAGTTTTCCGCCTGAGATTTAAAATATTTCTTTGAGCCGTTTTCCTGGGAAGTGGGGGTGGGGGGGGGAGTTGGGGTGGCAGCGAGGCAGGCTTGGGTAACAAGCTAATTGTTGGTCATTGCATATGCAAAGAACCAGCTTTCCGGGTTCCAAGGAAAAAAGTTTCCTTGGTACCCAATTTTGTTTGGATCTATAGACTCTAATGGCCCTCCTAGGTCAGGACATCTTTCCTTTTTGTAGTCCTTGTTTTATCCCTAAATCATAGACAGCTTGGATTGTCTCTGTGGGGTGGATGTATTGTCCTTGTGTTTGACCTGGCGGCAGAAGCGAGGTCCGAGAGCCTCTCCTGGAACCGGGCGTGGGGACGGGGCTCACCGGGTGCCCCTGGTGGAAGTGGGCAACGCGCCAGGGGTGGGGCGATCCCGGGCGGCGCGGGTCGGCGTTCCGGTCGGGAGGGGGTGGGGGGCGGTAACAGTTGTTCTCTCGGGGGTCCCCACTGCAGCTGGAAACGCGCTGGGAGTGCGGCAGGGGCGGGGTGAACCTGGGTGGTGCGGGGCGGGGTTCGGCTCCTGGCGGGGGTAGGGGAGGGCTTCCCAGTTGTGCTGTCGGTGGTGGCCACTGCGGCTGGAAACGCGCCGGGAGCGCACCCGGGGCGGGGTAAACCTGGGCTGCGCGGGTCGAGATTTCGATGGCTGTGGGTGGGGGGTTGGTCCCAGTTGTGCTCTCGGGGGTCGACACTGCGGCTAGGAACGCCCATTTCCTACGCTCCTGGGTCCCCAAGGATCCACATCTAGTGGGTGCAGTGGAGGGCTGCGGGCCACAGGTCAGGGAACTGGGACTGCTTGGAGCAGGGAACCACGTATTCCGCCCTCTGTTGGCACATTCTCGGAGCTCCCCAACCTGGCGGTTGCAGAAAGGCCTCGCCCTTGGTGTCAAGGCCTTTACCGCTCCACCCCTTTGCTGAAAAATCTCAGTCTGCACGGTTTTCCCAAGCAGCCTAGTGTCCCCTGGAAGTCCAAGGGACAGAACACTGAACTCTGGCCGGCTGGCCCAGCCCTGCTTCTGGCACTTTGTAGGCCAGCGGGCCCTGGAGCACCTGCTAGGATGAGAAAGGGAAGGGTCCGCGAATTGCACCCTAGAAAGTTAGTAGGGTGCATGGATTTCAAACCCTGGTGGCTGCCCAGGCAGCAAAGAAGGGGGGAGGGCACCTTGCTGCCCTTTCATGGCAGAATCTGTGGCTGTCCTGATGCGTGGGCCTTTTCATGGGGACCTTGTGCAATAAAAGTTTGGTGTTTTGGTACTGAATAATTAGAAATTGTAAAAAGTTTAAATTATGTGGTGGTGTAATTAAAAAACAAAACAAAACAAAACCAAGCCCCAAGTGTGTGGCATAGGGAGGCTTATGTATTGAAGGCCTGTTTTCCTTGCACTGTGGCATTCTATCAAGAAGTGTGCAGGATTTTTTTTTTAAGAAAAGTGTTCGAAGTGAGGGAAACAGGAAACCCAGAGGTGCCCCTGTATTTTGGGGAAGGCCTTAGGAGGTCACTTGGAAATGCTGCTGGCTGTGGGGAAGGGGGGCAGATGGGCTGTGCAGTCTTGTCCTTTGCATTCATGTTCTTGTGTGTAGAAACCCAGCTCGGAGCCATCTCCTGATGTGTAAGAATTTCGCAGACAAACCTTGAGCTAAGCAATGCATTTGTTCCTGAGGAAATGTTTGTCTTAAGCGATGTAAGTATCCTATGTATATCCGCTGGACTCTGGCTTCAGGTCGGTTCCCCCAATAGGCTCAGAAGCGACTTGAACAAAACAGTATGTTTTCCTCGTACCTTGTTCTCCTAATCTATGTTAAGGAAATGATATATTTGCCTGGAATACTGCCTTTCTTCAAGATTCATGTCAATCAGTTTTTGGCCCAGGATGACTCACCTGCTGCCAATGTGACCTCAAGGCATGTCGTGGGGGAGGGGCCTGGTGCCATTCCCTGAGACAGTGCCTTTCCTTCCTTAGCTGACTGCTAGTGCCTGTAGAATATCTGGCTAGAGACCAGCAGGGCGTACACCCCGCCTCAAGTCTAAGTCAGCAGCTTTCTCTATCTCATTTATACTTTAATAACAATTGATGACACAAAAGCTCTGAGCGATCAAATCATATCAAATCTTCATTTCAGATTGAAGATGCATTCCATGGTATTGCCATCTTAAGTCTTTCCATTGTTATGGAATATCTGTCCATGTATTCAGGATAGTTTTCAGCCAGGGTGCATAATTTCCAGTGTGCCAGTCTTGTCGTCCTCGTTACATCCATGGCAAAGTGTTGTATTCATGTTGACATTATTGAAAGGGAATTTTTTTAAATTCCTTTTCAGATTATTATCTGCTAATATATACAGAAAAAACCGTGTAATCTTTCGTTTTTATCAGTTCGGACAGCTTGATAGTTGTCTTTAATTTCTTTCCTTTCTCATACTTTAAGATTTTCCGGGCACCGTACATGTACTGCCTCACCCCTAATCTCAGTCATGTGTTCAAAGAACTTCTGTCCTTTATTTGTTTACTTATTTTTTGCAACATTGAATTCTTTTTGACTATGCTGGGTCTCTGCTGCAAGATGGAAGTTGCTAGGACCTCTGGACTGCAGTCTTCCATCTCTTACTGACCTCTTGTTGACCTCTGCAGAATCCTGGTTGACGGGAGCTTGTTAGTTCCTTGTTCCTTACCAGGACCTCCTGTGGTAAGTGTTTTTCTCTTCTCTGTTGCCTGGTAAGGGTGGATGGTCATTGGCATCCCAAAGCTAGCTAGAAGTCAATTATTTAGGCAGGCTTGTGCATAGATATGGGAGAAGGCAATGGCACCCCATTCCAGTACTCTTGCGTGGAAAATCCCATGGATGGAGGAGCCTGGTAGGCTGCAGTCCATGGGGTGGTTAAGAGTCGGACACCACTGAGCGACTTCACGTTCACTTTTCACTTTCATGCATGGGAGGAGGAAATGGCAACCCACTCCAGTGTTCTTGCCTAGAGAACCCCAGGGACTGCGGGGCCTGGTGGGCTGCCGTCTATGGGCTCGCACAGAGTCGGACACGACTGAAACGACTTAGCAGCAGTGGCGGCGGCAGCAGCAGCAGAAGCAAGGCATCGATATCAAAAGGGCTGCAAACAGTCAGGAAGGATCACATATGTCACCGTGAAACACTACTTCTCCACTTAGCCAAAGCTAACCAAAGATTTCTGTTCTAGGTCAACCTAGAAGAGATCACTTAAGAGGTAAAGAAACTTAAACTCCATTAGCAAAGGCAGTTCGACATCTCAAGAAAACTTGTGCTAGGCACAGAACTCTTTTCTGGGGGTCCACTTTCCCTACAACCTCCTTATCCCATTCTGTACCCATTCCTTTGCTTCTCCCATCCTGAAACGGCCACCTGTAAGACAGAACTACTTCGTTTTCCTTCCTTAAGTGCCATTGCATTCCACATACTTTGTTGATATAACAAGTCATACATTTCCCTTCAGCAACCAAGAACTGACTTTTATATTGGCATTCGCTATAGCCCGCCCCCCTCCCCCCACCCCCAAGAACAGAACAAAACAAAACAAAACAATTGCTTTCTTACATTTAACATGTCAGGATGGTGCCAGACACTATTCATGGAGAGTCAAAAATCTCTTTTGTTTCTGTGTAAAAGGGAGGTCCTTTCAAGTCGTGAATGTTTCAGAACTTTCATTTATTTGGAAATGACCTAACTATTCAATACACTGTCGTCACAAGGATAGAAACTCGGGTAACCAAAACACCTGGAGAAACGTTTGTTAGTTCAGTTCAGTTCAGTTGCTCAGTCGTGTCTGACTCTTTGAGACCCCGTGGCCTGAAGGACGCTAGGCTTCCGTGTCTGTCACCAGCTCCAGGGGCTTGCTCAAACTCATGTCCATCGAGTCAGTGATGCCATACAACCATCGTATCCTCTGTCATCCCCTTCTCCTCTGCCTTCAATCAAGACTATGAGAGGCAGATATTTTAGAGTATAATTATTGTAAAGAGTTTGTCTAAAAGCTCATATCACATTGACATTTTTTACTTTTGTTGTTGTCGTTTCCAGGTAGTTTCTTGCTGACAAGCTTGTGACAGATATAACAATAGAGCAATTTTTACCTCAAAAGAAACCTAGGCACTATGAACATGTTGTGCTTAATGTTGTTGACTCTTAGACATGTCTATAGTGGAGGAGCAAAACCAAAAATACTAGATATTTAATATTGACTAGTTCCCAGTTCACGGGACTCTGACATTCATTTAGGTCAATGTTTTCTTGTATTTCCAGCAGTTTGATTTGGAAGGGCTGCCTTGTCTTGAGACCATTGAAATCAGAACACAGAACTTGAGCAATATTATCAAAAAACACAAGGCTCACACTGACACATACCTTAATCCAAACAGACAGACAAGACATCTTCCAGGTTTCCGCCTGAGATTTAAAATATTTCTTTGAGCCAGTCTTCTGGGGAGTGGGGGGATGGGGGTGGCAGTAAGGCAGGCTTGGGTAACAAGCTAATTCTTGGTCATTGCATATGCAAAGAACCAGCTTTCCGGGTTCCAAGGAAAAAAGTTTCCTTGGTAACCAACTTTCTCTGGTTGTATAGAATATCATGGCCCTCCTAGGTCAGGTCATCTTGCCTTTCTGTAGTCCTCGTTTTATCCCTAAATCATAGACAGCTTGGATTGTCTCTGTGGGGTGTATGTATTGTCCTCATGTTTGACCTGGCGGCAGCAGTGAAGTCCGAGAGCCTCTCCTGGAACCGGGCGTGGGGACGGGGCTCACTGAGAGCCGCTGGTGAAGGTGGGCAGCGCCCCTGGAGCGCGGCAGGGGCGGGGCGAACCCGGGCGGCACAGGGCGGGTGTCGGCTCCTAGCGGGGGTAGGGGAGGGCTTCCCAGTTGTGCTCTCGGAGATGGCCACTGCGGCTGGAAACGCGCCGGGAGCGCAGCCAGGGTGGGGTAAACCTGGGCTGCACAGGTCGAGATTCCGCTCGCTGTGGGTGGGGGGTCGGTCCCTGTTGTGCTCCCGGGGGTCACCAATGTGGCTGGGAACCCGCCGGGAGCCCAGCAGGGCCAGGGCGAAACCTGGCGGCGCGGGGCAGTGTGGGGGTCCGTTCGCATCGGGGTCGGCTCCTGGCGGGGGTGGGGGAGGGCTTTCCAGATGTGCTGTTGGGGGTCGCCATTGCGGCTGGGAATGCCCATTTCATGAACTCCTGGATCCCCAAGGATCGGCATCCATTGGCCACAGCGGAGGGGTGCGGAACACAGGTAAGGGAACGGGGACTGCGTGGAGCAGGGAACCATGTATTCCGCCCTGTGTTGGCACAGTCTCAGAGCTCCCCAACCTGGCGGTCGCAGGAAAGCCTCGTCTTTGGGGTCAAGGCCTTTACCACTCCACCCCTCTCCTGAAAAACCTCAGAGTCTGCGCGGTTTTCCCAAGCAGCCTAGTGTCCGCTGGAAGTCCAAGGGACAGAACCCTGAATTCTGGCCGGCTGGCCCAGCCCTGCTTCTGGCACTTTGTAGGCCAGCGGGCCCTGGAGCACCTGCTAGGATGGGAAAGGGAAGGGTACGCGAATTGCACCCTGGTGGCCGCCGAGGCAGCAAAGAATTGGGGAGGGCACCTTACTGCCCTTTAATGGCAGACAGAATCTGTGGCTGTCCTGCTGCGTGGGCCTTTTCATGTGGACCTTGTGCAATAAAAGTTTACCGGTGACCTTAGGGAACTTCCCAGTGTGCTTCTGACAGATGAGGGATGCTGTGGAGTTGGCGGGGCCTCTCAAGACTCCGCTGGGTTTGGCGCAATGGAAGAGGGCCTCATCTCCAGGGAAGGCAGGAACCTCAGGCTTCTTCTCCGTTTCGGACTCCGACTGCAGGGTCCCTGCAGAGTTGGGACAAGAGAGTCAGGAATCGTCTTGTCTGAGGAAGGGAACTCCGCTTGCCTCTCGAAGTGCTCAGGGGGTCTCAGGCCCCTTGTTCAGCTGTGTGTGGAACCTGCGGGTGTTTCCGGACGATGCACGACGGTGACAGTGCCCCTTCGTGTTGTGCCTTCACCCACTGGGTTGCCTTCGAAGAGGTGTCCGGGCCTCGGGTTCTTTTCAAGAGCGGACAGGGAAATCGGGGTCTTTCGGCATGTGGGACCACCCACGGGGCTAGTCTCAAATTTCCTAGTGAGGCCGGCTACATCCTGAGGTATGCCGGGAAGGCCGGGGAGCCTTCCAGACAATGCAGGGGGATCGACTCCCCTGTCGCCATCAGGAGGGGAGAAGGGGCTCAGATGAAGTGGGGCCAGTAGCCTCGGTGTTACCCTCGAGGGAACCCGGCGTGTCGAGGAACTTTTGGGGGTCGCATGAAGGCTGTCAGGGACCGTTTCGCCCTTCAGGGCGGAACAGCGGACTTCCCTTCAGACGCCGTCGCGGGCAAGGGCGTCATCTTGCGAAGACGTGGGAACCACGTGGTTTTTCTCGAGTTGCGGCGGATTCTTGAGTTACGACGGGGATCTCAGGCTTCCTCTTGGGTTGGCCCTGCGAAGCCCAATCTTCCCCTTGAGTTGCGAGGGAAAGCTGGGGGTTGCACTCGAGTCACTGCAGGGCCCAAGACACCTCACCTAGGCGTGTGTCCGGGACCTAATATTCCTTTCCAGGGAAGGCAGGGATCTCGGGGTTGCATTCCAGGTTACCCCGGGGAGTCAGGCCTCGTCTCGAGGGGAAGCCAAGGACTCCGCTCTCCCCTTGAGTCGCGACCCGGATCTCTTGGAGCCCCCTGAGCGGCCTCAAGGGAGTCCAGCCTCCTTTTCCGTTTGGAGAGAGGACCCGGGATTGCTCTCCAGGCCATGAAGGAACAGAAGGCCCTCAGCTGGCGAGGACGGGGGCGTCTCAGGGGTTTCCTCGAGCTGCGGCGCCCGTGGGGGTTTTCTCCCGAGGCACGACGAGGATCTCAGGGAGCCTCTCGTGCGGCGCCAGGGAAGTCAGGTCTCCATGCGCATGGCGAGGGGGAGCACGTCCTGGCTCTCGAGTCACGGGAGGGGACTAGGGCCTCGAGACGCGTTGAAGAAGGACTCTCGAGGTCTTTCTCGGGTGGCGGCAGGAAACCCTCGTTTCCCTCGCCTTCTGCCGGGGACCTTAGGGAACTTCCCAGGGTGCCTCTGAGAGGTGAGGGATCCTGTGGAGTTGTCGGGGCCTCTCGGGACTCTGCTGGGTCTGGCGCAACGGAAGAGGGCCTCACCTAGAGGGGAGGCAGGCACCTCAGGCTTCCTCTCCGTTTCGGACTCCGACCGCAGGGTCCCTGCAGAGTTGGCACAGGAGAGTCAGGCCTCGTCTTGTCTGAGGAAGGAAACCCCGTTTGCCTCTCGAGTTGTTCAGGGGGACTCAGGCCCCTCGTCGAGCTGTGTGTGGAACCCGCGGGTCTTTGCGGACGATGCACGGGGGTGTCAGTGCCCCTTCGTGTTGTGCCTTCACCCACAGGGTTGCCTTCGAAGAGGGGTCCGGGCCTCGGGTCCTTCTCAAAAGCGGACCGGGGAATCGGGGGCGTTCGGCATGTGGCACCACCCACGTGGCTCGTCTCGAATTTCCTCGTGAGACCGGCCTCATCCTGAGGTGCGCCGGGAGGGCCGGGAACCCCTTCCGGACCACGGAGGGGAATCGACTCTCCTGTCGTGATCAAGAGGGGAGAAGGGGCTCAGATGAAGCGGTGCCGGGACTCTTGGTGTTCCCTTCGAGGGAACCCGGGGTGTTGGGGAACTTTTGGGGTTCTCACGAAGTGTGTCAGGTACCGTTTCGCACTTCAGGGCGGAACAATGGACTTCCCTTGAGACGCTGTAGTGGGCAAGGGCCTCTTCTTGCGAAGACGTTGGAACCACGTGTTTTTTCTCGAGTTGCGGCGGGATTGTCGAGTGACGACGGGGAATTCAGGCTTCCTCTTCAACTGGCCCAGGGAAGTCCAGTTTTCATTCGAATTGCGAGTTAGAACTGGGGATTGCTCTCGAGACACTGCAGGGCCAAATAGAGCTCATCTAGGCTTGTGTCCAGGACCTAATGTTCCTCTGCTGGGGCGACAGCGATCTCGGCATTGCATTCTCGACTCACCCGGGGAGTCAGGCCTCGTCTCGAGGGGAAGCCAAGGGCACCGCTCTCCTGTGAAGTTGCGACGGGTATATCTTGGAGCTCACTGTGTGGCCTAAAAAAGTCAAGCCTCCTGTGGAGTTTGGAGAGAGGACTCAGGATTGCTCTCCAGGCCATACAGCAAAAGAAGGCCCTCATCTCGTGAGGACTGGGGTGTCTCGTGGGTATTCTCGAGCTGCGGCTCCAGTGAGGTGTTGCTCACGAGGTATAATGGGGAGCTCAGGGAGCCTCTCCTGTGGCGCCAGGGAAGTCAGGTTTCTATGCGCGTGGCCAGGGGGAGCGTGTCATTGCTCTCGAGTCATGGTAGGGGAATCGCACCTCAAGACGCGTTGAAGAAGGACTCTCGAGGTCTTTTACGGGTTGGGGCAGGAAACCCTTGGTTCCCTCGACTTGTGCCGGTGATCTCAGGAAGGTCTAAGGGTGCCTCTGAGAAGTCAGGGATACTGTGCAGTTGGGAGGGGCCTCTCGGGACTCCACTGGGTTCGGTGCAATGGAAGAGGGCCTCATCTCGAGTGGAGGCAGGAAACTCATGTTTCCTCTCCTGACTTCTCCTGGGCCAGATCTGACTCGGATCGCAGTTTCGCTGCAGAGTTCGAACAGGAGAGTCAGGCCTCGTCTTGTGTGGAGGAATGGAACTCTGCTTGCCTCTCCAGTTGTTCACGGGGTGACAGGTCACTTCTCGAGCTGTGTGTGGTACCTGCGGGTTTCTGCGGACGATACCCGGGGGTGTCAGTGCCCCTTCGTGTTGTGCCTTCATCAAAAGGGTTATCTTCAAAGAGGTGTCCGGGCATTGGGATCTTATCAAGAGCGGACCGGGAAATCGGGGTCTTTCGGCATGTGTCACCATCCACGAGGCTATGTCTCGAATATCCTCGTGAGACCGGCCTCATCCTGAGATGCACCGGGAAAGGCGGGAACCCCTTCAAGACAAAACAGGGGAATCGACCCTCCTGTCGCGATCAGGAGGGGAGAAGGGGCCCAGATGTTGTGGTGCTGGGAACCTCGGTGTTCACCTTGAGTCAGACTGGTGTGGCGAGGAACTTTTGAAGTCGCATCAAGGGTGCCAATACCGTTTCGCACTTCAAGACGGAACGTGGGACTTCTCTTGAGATGCTGTAGGAGGCAAGGGCCTCATCTTGCGATGACGGGGGAACCACGTGGCGTTTCTCGAGTTGTGGCGGGATTCTCGAGTTTCGACAGGGAATACAGTCTTCCTCATGTGTTGGCCCAGGGAAGTCCTATCTTCCATTCGAGTTTCAAGGGAGAGCTGGGGATTGCCCTCGAGTCACTGCAGGGCAAAATAGACCTCATCTAGGCTTGTGTCCAGGACTTAATGTTCGTCCCTAGGGGCGACAGGGATCTCGGGCTTGCATACCAGACTCACCCGGGGAATCAGGCCTCATCTCAAGGGGAAGCAAAGAACTCTGCTGTCCTTTTGGGTCACGATGGGTATCTCTTGGTGCCCACTGTGTGCCCTAAAGGGAGTCAAGCCTCCTGTGGTGTTTGGATAGAGGACTCGGGATTCCTCTCCAGGCCATGCAGGAAAAGAAGGCCCTCATCTCGCGATGACGGCGGCATCTTGTGGGTTTTCTAGACTGCTGCGCTAGTGCCGGGTTTCTAACGAGGTACGAGAGGGAGCTCAGGGAGCCTCTCGTGTGGCGCCAGGGAAGTCAGGTCCCCATGAGATGGCTAGGGGGAGATCGTCATTGCTCTCGAGTCATGGTAGGGTAATCGGGCCTCAAGACGGGTTGAAGAAGGACTCTCGAGGTCTTTCTCGGGTCACTGCATAAAACCCAGGGTTCCCTTGACTTGTGCCTGCGACCTCAGGGAGCTTCTCAGAGTGCCTCTGAGAAGTCAGGGATACTGTGCAGTTTGGAGGGGCCTCTCGAGACTCCTCTGCATTTGGTGGAATGTAAGAGGGACTCATCTCGAGTTGAAGCAGGAACCTCAGTGTTCCTCTCCATTTCTGACTCAGATCTCAAGGTCCCTGCATGTTGGTACAGGAGAGTCAGGCCTCGTCTTTTCTGGAGGATGGGACTCCTCTTGCCTCTCGAGTTGTTCTCGAGGTGACAGGCCACTTGTCGAGCTGTGTATGTAACCTGCCCATTTTTCCGGATGATGCACAGGTGTGTTAGTGCCCCTTCGTGTTGTACCTTCATACTCAAGCCTGCCTTCCAAGAGGTGTCCGAGCATCGGATTCTTATCAAGAGCGGACCGGGAAATTGGAGTCTTTCAGCAAGCGGCACCACCCACAAAGCTACGTATCGAATTTCCCCATGAGACCGGCCTCATCCTGAGTTGTGCAGGGAAGGTCGGGCCCCCTTGCAGACAAAGCAGGGGAATCGACCCACCAGTCACGATCAGGAGGGGAGAAGGGGCTTAAATGAAGTGGTGCCGGGAACCTCGGTGTTCCCCTTGAGTGAGACCGGCGTGTTGGGGGACTTTTGGTGTTGCATCAAGGGTGCCAAGTACCGTTTCGCATTTCAAGATGGAACCTGGGACATCTTTTGAAACGCTGTAGCCGGCAAGGGCCTCATCTTACGATGACGGGAGAACCACGTGGTTTTGCTCAAGATGCGGTGGGATTCTCGAGTTATGACCGGGAATTTAGGCTTCCTCTTGTTGGCCTTGAAATCCAATCTTCCATTCGGGTTGCGAGGGGGAGCTGGGGATTGCGCTAGAGTCACTGCAGGGCAAAAGAGACCTAATCTAGGCTTGTGTCCAGGATCTAATGTTGCTCTCCAGGGGCGACAGGGATCTCGGGTTTGCATTCCAGACTCATCCGGGGAGTCAGTTCTCACCTCGAGGGTAAGCAAAGAATTCCGCTCTCGTCTCGAGTCGCGATGGGTATCTCTTGGAGCCCAATGTGTGTACTAAAGGGAGTCAAGCCTCCTGTGGAGTTTGGAGAGAGGACTCGGGATTGGACTCCAGGCCATGCAGGAAAAGAAGGCCCTCATCTCGAGATGACCGTGGCATCTCGTGGGTTTTCTCGAGCTGCGGCGCCAGTGTGGGGTGTCTCATGAAGTACCACGGGGATCTTAGGGAGCCTCTTGTGTGGCGCCAGGAAAATCCAGTATTCCATTCGAGTTGCGAGTTAGAACTGGGGATTGCTCTCCAGTCACTGCAGGGCAAAATAGACATCATCTACGCTTGTGTCCAGGACCTATTGTTCCACTACTGGGCCGACAGGGACCTCAGGGTTGCATTCTCGACTCACCCGGAGAGTCAGACCTCGTCTTGAGGGGAAAAAAAGGACTCCGCTCTCCTGTCAAGTCGCGACGGGTATCTCTTGGAGCCCACTGCGTGGCGTAAAGGGAGTGAAGCCGCCTATGGAGTTTGGAGAGATGACTCGGGATTGTTTTCCTGGCCATGCAGGAAAAAAGGCCCTCATCTTGCGATGACGGGGGCGTCTCGTGGGTTTTCTCCAGCTGTGGCGCCAGTATCAGATTTCTCACGAGGTACAATGGGGAGCTCAGAGAGCCTCTCGTGTGGTGCTAGGGACGTCAGGTCTCCGTGCGTGTGGTGAAGGGGAGTGCGTGATTGCTCTCGAGTCATAGTAGGCGAATCGGGGACTCTCGAGGTCTTTCTCGGGTTGCGGCAGGGAACCCTGGGTTCCCTCGAATTGTGTCGGTGACCTCAGGTAACTTCTCAGGGTGCCTCTGAGAAGTCAGGTACACTGTGGATTTGGGAGGGGCCTTTCGTTACTCAACTGGGTTTGGTGCAATTGAAGAGGGCCTCATCTCGTATGCAGGCAGGAACCTCAGGGGTCCTCTCCATTTCCGACTCGGTTCGCAGAGTACCTGCAGAGTATGGACAAGAGAGTCACGCCTGATCTTCTGTGGAGGAATGGATCTCCGCTTTCCTTGCGAGTTGTTCATGGAGTGACAGGCCTCTTGTTGAGCTGTGTGTGGAACCTGTGGGTTTTTCCGGATGATGCAGAGGGGTGTCAGTGCCCCTTCGTGTTGTGCCTTCATCCACAGGGTTGCCTTCAAAGAGGTGTCCGGGCATCGGGTTCTTTTCAAGAGTGTACCATAAAATTGGGGTCTTTCAGCATGTGGTACCACCCATGAGGCTACATCTCGAATTTCCTCAGGAGACCGGCCTCATCCTGAGGTTCGCCGGGAAGGTAGGGAACCCCTTGCAGACAAAGCAGGGGAATCGACCTACCGGTCGCGATCAGAAGGGGAGAAGGGGCTCAGATGAAGTGGTGCCGGGAACTTCGGTGGTCCCCTCGAGTGAGACCGGTATGTCACGGCACTTTTGAGGTCGCATCAAGGGTGCCAAGTACAGTTTCGCACTTCAAGACGGAACGTGGGAATTCTCTGGAGATGCTCTAGCGGGCAAGGGCCTCATATTGCGATGAAGAGGGAAACACGTGGTTTTTCTCGAGTTGCGGCGGGATTCTCGAGTTACGACGGGGAATTCAGGCTTCCTCTTGTGTTGGCCCAGGAAGTCCAATCTTCCATTCAACTTGTCAGAGAGAGCTGTGGGTTGCTCTCGAGTCACTTCAGGGCAAAGAGTCCTCATCTAGGCTTGGGTCCAGGACGTAGTATTGCTCTCCAGGGGCAACAGGGATATCGGGGTCGCATTCCAGTCTCACCCGGTGGGTCACGCCTCGTCTCGAGTGGAAGCAAAGGACTCCACTATCCTCTCGAGTCGCGACATGTAACTCTTGGAGCCCAATGAGTGGCCTAAAGGGAGTCAAGCGTCCTGTGTAGCTTGGACAGAAGGTTCACGCTTGATCTGCATACCATGCAGTTAAAGATGGCCCTCCTCTCGTGATGACGGGAGTGTCTCATGGGTTTTCTCGAGCTGCGGCGCCAGTGTGGGGTTTCTCACGAGATATGATGGGGAGATCAGGGAGCCTCTCGTGCAGCGCCAGAGAAGTCAGGCCTCCATGCATGTGGCCAGGCAGATCGCGTCATTGCTCTGGAGTCATGGGAGGGACTAGGGCCTCAAGACGCATTTAAGAAGGACTCTCGAGGTCTTTCTTGGGTTGGGGTGGGAAACACTCGTTTCCCTCGACCTCTACCGGGGACCTTAGTGAACTTCCCAGGTGCCTCTGAGAGGTGAGGGATACTGAGGAGTTAGAGGGGCCTCTCGGGACTCCACTAGGTTTGACGAAATGAAAGAGGGCCTCATCTCGATTGGAGGCAGGAACCTCAGCTTTCTCTCCATTTCTGACTCCGACCGCAGGGTCCCTGCAGGGTTGGGACAGAAGAGTCAGGCCTCATCTTGTCTGAGTAATGGAACTCTGCTTGCCTCTCGAGTCGTTCAGTGGGTCTCAGGCCCCTTGTCGAGCTGTGTGTGGAACCTGCGGGTGTTTCCAGAAGATGCACGGGGGTGTCATTGCCCCTTCATTTTGTGTCTTCCCCCACAGGGTTGCCTTCAAAGAGGTGTCCGGGTATCGGGTTCATTTCAAGAGCGGACCGGGAAATCGGGGTCGTTCGGCATGTGGCAGCACCCACGTGGCTCATCTCGAATTTCCTCGTGAGACCAGCATCATCCTGAGGTGCGCCGGGAAGGCCGGGAACACCTTCCACACAAAGCACGGGAATCGAATCTCCTGTCGCGATCAGGAGGGGAGATGGGGCTCAGTTGAAGTGGGGCCGGGACTCTAGGTGTTCCACTCGAGGGAACCCAGCGTTTCAGGGAACTTTAGGGGTCGCATCAAGGGAGCCAAGTACCGTTTCCCACTTCAGGACGGAACATGGGACTTCCCTGGAGACGCTGTAGCGGGCAAGGGCCTCATCCTGTGAAGACGTTGGAACCACGTCGTTTTTCTCGAGTTGCGTCTGGATTCTCGAAAACGACGGGGATTTCAGGCTTCCTCTTGGGTTGGCCCTGGGAAGCCCAATCTTCCCCTGGAGTTGCGAGGGAAAGCTGGGGGTTCTGCTCGAGTCACTACAGGGCCAAAGAGACCTCATCGAGGCGTGTGTCCAGGACCCAATATTCTTCTCAAGGGAAGACAGGGATCTCGGGTTTGCATTCCAGACTCCCCCGGGGAGTCAGGCCTCGCCTCGAGGGGAAGCAGAGGACTCCGCTTTCCTCTCAAGTCGCGACACGGATCTCTTGGAGCCCAATGAGTGGACTCAAGGGTGTCGAGCCTCCTCTTCAGTTTGGAGAGAGGACTCGGGATTGCTCTCCAGGCCAGGCAGGAAAAGAAGGCCCTCAGCTCGCGAGGACGGGGGCGTCTCATGGGTTTCCTCAGGCTGCAGCGCCCGTGGGGGTTTTCTCACGAGGCATGATGAGGACCTCAGGGAGCCTCTCGTGCGTCGCCAGGGAACTCATGTCTCCATGCGCATGGCGAGGGGGAGCTGGTCATCACTCTCGAGTCATGGGAAGCGACTAGGGCCTCAAGACGCGTTGAAGAAGGACTCTCGAGGTCTTTCTCTGGTGGCGGCGGGAAACCCTCGTTTCCCTCGACTTCTGCAGGGGACTATAGGGAACTTCCCAGGGTGCCTCTGAGAGGTGAGGGATGCTGTGGAGTTGGCGGGGCCTCTCGGGACTCTGCTGGGTTCGTCGCAATGGAAGAGGGCCTCATCTCGAGG
Organism: Bubalus kerabau; assembly: GCF_029407905.1. Classification (NCBI taxonomy): domain Eukaryota; kingdom Metazoa; phylum Chordata; class Mammalia; order Artiodactyla; family Bovidae; genus Bubalus; species Bubalus kerabau. The sequence continues at coordinate 621,664 of NW_026577936.1, forward strand.
GGAGGCAGGAACCTCAGGCTTCCTCTCCGATTCTGACTCTGACTGCACGGTCCCTGCAGTGTTGGGACAGGAGAGTCATGCCTCGTCTTGTCTGAGGAATGGAATTCTGGTTGCCTCTCGAGTTGTTCCGGGAGTCTCAGGCCCCTTGTCGAGCTGTGAGTAGACCCTGCGGGTTTTTCCGGATGATGCACGGGGGTGTCAGTGCCCCTTCGTGTTGTGCCTTCACTCACAGGGTTGCCTTCGAAGAGGTGTCCGGGCATCGGGTTCTTATCAAGAGCGGACCGGAAAATCGGGGTTGTTCGGCACGTGGCACCTCACACATGGCTAGTCTCGAATTTCCTCCTGAGACCGGCCTCATCCTGAGGTGCACCAGGAAGGCCGGGAACCCCTTCCAGAGAAAGCAGGGGAATCGATTCTCCTGTCGCGATCAGGAGGGGAGAAGGGGCTCAGATGAAGTGGTGCTGGGACCCTCGGTGTTCCCCTCGAGGGAACCCAGCGTGTCGGCGAACTTTTGCGGTCGAATCAAGGGTGTCAATTACCGTTTTGCACTTAAGGACGGAACATGGGACTTCTCTGGAGACTCCGGGAACTTCGGTGTTCCCCTGGAGTGAGACCGGTATGTTGGGGAACTTTTGGGTCGCATCAAGGGTGCCAAGTAGTATTTCGAACTTTAAGATGGAACGTGGGACTTCTCTTGAGACTCTAGCTGGCAAGGGCCTCATATTGCGATGAAGGGGGAACCACATGGTTTTTAAGACTTGAGGCTGAATTCTCGAATTACGATGGGAAATTCAGACTTCCTCTTGTGTTGACCTTGGGAAGACCAATCTTCCATTCAAATTGTGAGGGAGAGATGGAGGTTGCTCTCGATCACTGTAGGGCAAAATAGACCTCATCTAGGCTTGCGTCTAGGACATAATGTTCCACTCCAGGGGCGACAGGGATCTCGGGGTTGCATTCCAAACTCATCCGGGGAGTCAGGCCTCGTCTCGAGGGAAGCAAAGGACTCCGCTCTCCTCTCGAGTCGCACCGGGTATTTCTTGGACCCAACTGAGTGGCCTAAAGGGAGTCAATCCTCCTGTGAAGTTTGGAGAGAGGACCAGGGATTGCTCTCCAGGTCAGGCAGGAAAAGAAGGCCCGCATCTCTCCTTGATGGGGGCATCTTGTGGTTTTTCTCGAACTGCGGCGCCACTGTGGGTTTTCTCACGAGGTACGATGGGGTACTCAGGGAGCCTCTTGTGTGGTACTAGGGAAGTCAGTTTTCCTGCTTGTGGCGAGGGGAGCGCGTCCTTGCTCTGGAGACATGGTAGGGGAATCGGGCATCAAGAGACGTTGAAAAAGGACTCTCCAAGTCTTTCTCGGGTTACTTCAGGAAACTCTGGGTTCCCTCGACTTGTGCCAGTGACCTCAGGTAGCTTCTCAGGGAGCCTCTGAGAATTCAGGGATACTGTGGTGTTGGGAGTGGCCTCTCGGGACACCACTGAGTTTGGTTCAATGGAAGAGGGCCTCTTCTCTAGTTGAGGCAGGAACCTCAGGGTTCCTCTCCATTTCTGACTCCGATCGCAGGGTCCCTGAAGAGTTGGGCCAGGAGAGTAAGGCCTCGTCTTGTGTGAAGGAATGCAACTTCATTTGCCTCTCGAGTTGTTCACGGGGTGACAGTCCACATTTGGAGCTGTGAGTGGAATCGGCGGGTTTTTCCAGACGATGCATGGGGATGTCAGTGTCCCTTCGTGTTGTGCCTTCATCCACAGGGTTGCCTTCGAAGAGATGTCCGGGCGTCAGGTTCTTATCAAGAGTGGACCGGGAATTCGGGATCTTTCAGCATGTGGCACCAACCATGAGGCTACTTTTCGAATTTCCTCATGAGACCGGCCTCATCCGGAGGTTCGAGGGGAACGTCGGGAACCCCTTGCAGACAAAGCATGGGAATCGACCCTCCTGTCGCGATCAGGAGAGGAGAAAGGCCTCAGATGAAGTGGTGCCGGGAACTTCAGTGTCCCCTCTAGTGAGATCGGTATATAGGGGAACTTTTGGGGTCGCATCAAGGGTGCCAAGTATTGTTTTGCACTTCAAGACGGAATGTGAGACTTCTCTTGAGATGCTGTAGGGGGCAAGGGCCTCATCTTGCAATACGGGGAACCACATGATTTTTCTCGATTTGCGGCGGGTTTCTCGCATTACGACTGGAAATTCAGGCTTCCTCTTGTGTTGGCCCAGAAAGGCCAATCTTCTGTTCGAGTTGCAAGGGAAAGCTAGGGGTTGCGCTTGAGTCACTGCAAGGCCAAAGAGACCTCCTCTAGGCTTTTGTCCAGGACCTAAGGTTCCTCTCCAGGGGCGACAGGGATCCAGGGTTGCATTCCAGACTCACCCTCATAGTCAGGCCTCATCTCGAGGGGAATCAAAGGACACCGCTCTCCTCCTGAGTATCGACGAGTATCTCTTGGAGGCCACTGAGTGACCTAAAGGGAGTCAAGCCTCCTTTGGAGTTTGGAGAGAGGATTCGGGATTGCTCTTCAGGTCATGCAGGAAAGAAGGCCCTCATTTCACCATGACAGGGGCGTCTCGTGGGTTTTCTCGAGCTGCAGCGCCAGTGTGGGGTTTCTCACGAGGTACGATGGGGAGCTCAGGGAGCCTCTCATGTGGTGCTGGGGAAGTCAGATCTTCATGCGCGTGGCGAGGGGGAGCGCGTCATTTTTCTCCAGTCATGGTAGGGGAATCGGGCATCAAGACGCGTGAAGAAGGACTCTCGAGGTTTTTCTTAGGTTATGGCAGGAAACCCTGGGTTCCCTCGACTTATGCCCGTGACCTCAGGGAGCTTCTCAGGGTGCCTCTGAGAAGTCAGGGATACTGTGCAGTTGGGAGGGGCCGCTCCGAACTCCACTGGGTTTGGTGCAGTAGAAGAGGGCCTTATCTCGAGTTGAGGCAGGAACCTCAGTGTTCCTCTCCATTTCTGAATCGGATCTCACTGTCCATGTAGAGTTGGGACAGGAGAGTCAGGCCTCGTCTTGTGTGGAGGAATGGAACTCCTCTTGACTCTCGAGTTGTTCATGGGGTGACAAGCCACTTGTCAATCTGTATGTGGAACTTGCGGGCTTTTCCAACGATGCAGGAGGGTGTCAGACCCCTTCGTTTTGTGCCTTCATCCACAGGATTGCCTTCGAAGAGGTGTCCTAGCATTGGGTTCTTATCAAGAGCAGACACGGAAATCGGGGTCTTTCGGCGTGTGGCACCAACCACAAGGCTACGTCTCGAATTTCCTCGTGAGACCGGCCTCATCCTGAGGTGCGCCGGGAAGGTCCGGAACCCCTTCCAGACAAAGCAGGGTAATCGACCCTCCCGTCGTGATCAGGAGGGGATAAGGGGCTCAGAACAAGCGGTGCACCGAACCTTGGTGTTCCCCTCGAGTGAGACCAGGGTGTCGGGGAACTTTTGTGGTAACATCAAGGTTGCCAATTATCGTTTTAAACTTCAAGATGGAACGTGGGGCTTCTCCTGAGACGCTGTAGCTGGCAAGGGCCTCATCTTGCGATGACGGGGGAACCACGTGGTTTTTCTCGAGTTGCGGCGGGATTTTCGAATTACGACGGGGAATTCAGGCTTCCTCTTGTGTTGTCCCAGGGAAGTCCATTCTTCCATTCGAGGTGCGAGGGAGAGCAGGGGATTGCTCTCGAGTCACTTCAGGGAAAATGAGACCTCATCTATGCTTGTGTCTAGGACCTAATGTTCCTCTCCAGGGGCGACAGGGATCTCGGGGTTGCATTCCAGACTCACCTGAGGAGTCAGGCCTGGTATATAGGGGAAGCAAAGAATTCCGCTCTCCTCTTGGGTCCCAACGGGTATCTCTTGAGCCCACAGAGTGGCCTAAAGGGAGTCAGGCCTCCTGTGGAGTTTGAAGAGAGGCCTCGAGATGCTCTCCAGGCCATGCAGGAAAAGAAGGCCTTCATCTCGCGATGACCGAGGCGTCTCGTGGGTTTTCTCGAGCTGGGGAGCCAGTGTGGGATTTCTCACGAGGTATGACGGGGAGCTCAGGGAGCCTCTCGTGTGGCGCCAGGGAAGTCAAGTCTCCATGCGAGTGGCGAGGGGGAACGCGTCATTGCTCTTGAGTCATGGTAGGGGAATCGGGATTCAAGACGCGTTGAAGGAGGATTTTCGAGGTCTTTCTCGGGTTGCGTCAGGAAGCCCTGTGTTCCCTCGACTTGTGCCGGTGACCTCAGGGAGCTTCTAAGGGTGCCTCTGAGAAGTCGGGATACTGTGGATTTGGGAGGGGCCTCTCGGGCCTCCACTGTTTTTGGTGTAATGGAAGAGGGCCTCATCTCGAGTGGAGTCAGGAACCTCAGGGTTCCTCTCCATTTCGGACTCCGATCGCAGGGTCACTTCAGAGTTGGGAGAGGTGAGTCAGGCCTCGTCTTGTGTGCAGGAATGGACCTCCGCTTGCCTCTCGAGTTGTTCACTGGGTGACAGGCACTTGTTGAGCTGTAAGAGTAACCTGCGGTCTTTTCTGGACGATGCACGGGGTTGTCAGTGCCCCTTCGTGTTGTGCCTTCATCCACACTATCTTCGAATAGGTGTCTGGGCATCGCGTTCTTATCAAGAGCGGATCGGGAAATCGCGGTCTTTCGGCATGTGGCACCACCATCGAGGCTACGTCTCGAATTTCCTCATGAGACAGCCTCATCTGAGGTGCCCGGAGAAGGTCGGGAACCCCTTGCAGACAAAGCAGGGGAATCGACCCTCCTTTGGCGATCAGGAGGGGAGAAGGGGCTCAGATGAAGTGGTGCCAGGAACCTCTGTGTTCCCCTCGAGTGCGACCCATATGTCGGGGTACTTTTGGGGTAGCATTAAGGGTGCCAAACATCATTTCGCACTTCAAGACAGAACGTGGGACTACTCTTGAGACGCTGGAGCAGGCAAGGGCCTCATCTTGCAATGACGGGGGAATCACGTGGTTTTTCTCGAGTTGAGGCGGAATTCTTGAATTACTACTGGGAATTCAGGCTTCCTCTTGTGTTGGCCCAGGGAGGGCCATCTTCCATTCGGGTTGCGAGGGAAAGCTGGGGAGTGCTCTCGAGTTACTGCAGGGCAAAAGCGACCTCAGCTAGCCTTGTGTTCAGGACCCAATGATCCTCTCCAAGGGCGACAGGGATCTCGGGTTTGCATTACAGACTCACCCGGGGAGTTAGGCCTCGTCTCGAGGGGAAGCAAAGGACTCGGCTCTCCTCTCGAGTTGCGACGCGTATCTCTTGGAGCCCACTGAGTGGTCTAAAGGGAGTCAACCCTCCTCTTCAGTTTGGAGAGAGGACTCGGGATTGCTCTCCAGGCCATGCAGGAAAAGAAGGCCCACATCTTGAGATGACGGGGGCGTCTCGTGGGTTTTCTCGAGCTGTGGTGCCAGTGTGGGGTTTCTCACGAGGTACGACGGGGAGTTCAGGTAGCCTCTCGTGTGGCAACAGGGAAGTCAGGTCTCCATGGGCGGGGCAAGGGGGAGCACGTCATTGCTCTCAAGTCAGGGTAGGGGAATCGGGCCTCATGACGGGTTGAAAAAGGACTCTCGATGTCTTTCTAGGGTTGCGGCAGGAAACCCTGGGTTCCCTTGACTTGTGCCGGTGACCTCAGGGAGCTTCTCAGGGTGCCTCTGAGAAATCAGGGATACTGTGGATTTGGGAGAGGCCTCTCGGGACTCCTCTGTGTTTGGTGCAATGGAAGAGAGCCTCATCTCGAGTTGAGGCAGGAACCTCAGGGTTCTGCTCCTGACTTCCTGGAGCCGGATCTGACTCAGATTGCAGGGTCCCTGCTGAGTTTGCTCAGGAGTGTCAGGTCTCGTGTTCTGCGGAGGAATGGAATTCCGCTTACATCTCAAGTTGTTCAATGATGACACCACTTTTCGTGATGTGTGTGGAACCTGCGGGTTTTTTGGAGATGCACGGGGGTGTCAGTGCTCCTTCCTGTTGTGCCTTCATCCACAGGGTTGCCTTCGAACAGGTGTCCGGGCATCGGGTTCTCCTCAAGTGCGGACCGGGAAATCGGGGTCTTTCAGCATGTTGCACCACCCACGAGGCTACGTCTCGAATTTCCTCGTGAGATCGGCCTCATCCTGAGGCGCGCAGGAAAGTCCGGGAACGCTTTCCATACAAAGCAGGGGAATCGACCCTCCTTTCGGGATCAGGAGGAGAGAAAGGGCTCAGATGAAGTAGTGCCGGGAACCTCGGTGCTCCCCTTGAGTGAAACTGGTAAGTCGGGTAACTTTTCGGGTTGCATCAAGGGTGCCAAGTACCGTTTCGCACTTCAAGACGGAACCTGGGTCTTCTCTTGAGATGCTGTAGTGGGCAAGGGCCTCATCTAGCGCTGACGGGGGACCCACGTGTTTTTTCTCGAGTTGCGGCAGGATTCTTGAGTTACAACGGGGAATACAGGTTTCCTCTTGTGTTGGCCCAGGGAAGTCCAATCTTCCATTCGAGTTGCAAGTGAGAGCTGGAGATTGCTCTCGAGTCACTGCAGGGCAAAATAGAGCTCATCTAGGTTTGTGTCCAGGACCGAGTTTTTCTCTCCAGGGGCGACAGGGATCTCGGGGTTGCATTCCAGACTCACCCGGGGAGTCAGGCCTCGTCTCGAAGGGAATGAATGGACTCCGCTGTCCCCTCGAGTCACGACGGGTATCCCTTGGAGCCCAAGAATGGCCTAAATGGAGTTAAGCCTCCTGTGGAGTTTGGAGAGAGGACTCGGGATTGCTCTCTAGGCCATGCAGGAAAAGAAGGCCCTCATCTCGCGATGACGGGGGCATCTCGTGGGTTTTCTCAAGGTGCAGTGCCTGGTTGGGGTTTCTCACGAGATAGGACGGGGAGCTCAGGGAGACTCCTGTGGTGCCACGGAAGTCAGGTCTCCATGGACGTGGGGAGGGGGAGCGCCTCATTGCTCTCGAGTCATGGTAGGGGAATCGAGCCTCAAGACGCTTCGAAGAAGAACTCTCGAGGTCTTTCTCGGGGTGTGGCAGGAAACCCTGGGTTCCCTCGACTTGTGCCCATGACCTCAGGGAGCTTAGCGGGGTTCCTCTGAGAAGTCAGGGATACTGTGGAGTTGAGAGGGGCTTCTCGGAACTTCACAGGGACTGGTGCAATTGAAGAGGACCTAATCTCGGATTGAGGCAGTAACGTCAGGGTTCCTCTCCATCTCTGACTCGGAGAGCAGGGTCCCTGCAGAGTTGTGACAGGAGAGTCAGACCTCGTCTTGTGTGGAGTAATGGAACTCCGCTTGCCTCTCGAGTTGTTCACGGGATGACAGGCCACCTGTCGAGTTGTATGTGGAACCTGCGGTTTTGGGGGACGATGCACAGGGGTGTCAGTGCCCCTTCGTGTTGTGCCTTCATCCACAGGGTTACCTTCGTAGAGGTGACCGGGCATCGGGATCTTATCAATAGCGGACCAGGAAATCGGGGTCTTTCAGCATGTGGCACAACGCACGAGGCTACGTCCCGAATTCCCTTGTGAGAGTGGCCTCATCCTGAGGTTCGCCGGGAAGTCTGGGAACCCCTTCCAGACAAAGCAGGGGAATCGACCCTCCTGTCGCCATCAGGAGGGGAGAAGAGGCTCAGCTGAAGCAGTACTGGGAACCTCCATGTTCTTCTCCAGTGAGACCGGGGTGTCAGGGAAATTTGGAGGTTGCATCAAGGGTGCCAAGTACCGTTTCACACTTCAAGACGGAACATGGGACTTCCCTGGAGACGCTATAGCTGACAGGGGCCTCATATTTCGATGACGGAGGAGCCACGTTGTTTTTCTCCAGTTGCCGCGGGATTCTCGAATTACAACGGGAAATACAGTCTTCCTCTTGTGTTGGCCCAGGGAAGTCCAATCATCCATTCGAGTTGCGAGGGAGAGCTGGGGATTGCACTTGAGTCAATGCAGGACAAAAAAGACCTCATTTAGGCTTGTGTCCAGGACCGAGTTTTCCTCTACAGGGGCGACACGGATCTCGGGATCCCATTCCAGACTCATCCAAGTAGTCAGGCCTCAGCTCGAGGGGAAGCAACGGACTCCGCTCTCCTCTAGAGTAGCGACGTGTATCTCTTGGAGGCTACTGAGTGGCCTAAAGGGAGACAGGCCTCCAGTGGAGTTTGGAGAGTGGACTCGGGATTGCTCTCTAGGTCATGTAGGAAAAGAAGGCCCTCATCTTACGATGATGGGGGCGTCTCATGTGTTTTCTCGAGCGGAGGTGCCAGTGTGGGGTTTTCATGAGGTAGGACGGGGAGCGCAGGGAGCCTCTCGTGTGGCGCCAGGGAAGTTAGGTTTCAATGGGCGTGGCGAGGGGAATGCGTCATTGCTCTCCAGTCATGGTAGGGTATCGGGCCTCAAGACGCGGTAAAGAAGGACTCTCGAGGTCTTTCTCAGAATGCAGCAGGAAACCCTGGGTTCACTCGACTTGTGCCAGTGACCGCAAAGAGCTTCTGAGGGTGCCTCTGAGAAGTCAGGGATACTGTGGAGTTGGGAGGGGCCTCTCGGGACTCCACTGGGTATGGCACAATGGAACAGGGCCTCATTTCGAGTTGATGCAGGAACGTCAGGTTTCATCTACATTTCTGACTCCGATCGCACGGTCCCTGCAGAGTTGGGAAAGGAGAGTCAGGCCTTCTCTTGTGTGGAGGAACGGAACTCCGCATGCCGCTCTAGTTCTTCAAGGAATGACAGGACACTTGTCGATCTGTGTTTGGAATCTGCGTGTTTTTCCGTACTATGAATGGGGATGTCAATACTCCTTCGTGTTGTGCATTCATCCACAGGTTTGCTTTCGAAGAGGTGCCCGGGCATCGTGTTCTTATTAAGAGCGGACCGGGGAATCGGGGGCGTTCGGCATGTGGCACCACCCACGTGGCTCGTCTCGAATTTCCTCGTGAGACCGGCCTCAACCTGAGGTGCGCTGGGAAGGCCGGGAACACCTTCCAGACCATGCAGCGGAATCGCCTCTCCTGTCGCGATCAGGAGGGGAGAAGGCGCTCAGAGGAAGCAGTGCCGGGACCCTCGGTGTACCCCTCGAGGGAACCCGGCGTGTCGGGGAACTTTTGGGGGTCTCATGAAGGCTGTCAGGGAACGTTTCGCCCTTCAGGGCCAAACAGGGGACTTCCCTTGAGACGCCGTCGCGGGCAAGGGCCTCATCTTGCCAAGAGGTGGGAACCACGTGGTGTTTCTCGAGTTGCGGCGTCATTCTCGAGTTACGACGGGGATCTCAGGCTTCCTCTTGGGTTGGCCCTGGGAAGCCCAATCCTCCCCTCGAGTTGCGAGGGAAAGATGGGGGTTGCGCTCGAGTGACTGCAGGGCCGAAGAGACCTCACCTGGGCGTGTGTCCGGGACCTAATATTCCTCTCCAGGGAAGGCAGGGATCTCGGGGTTGCATTGCATGCTCCCCCGGGGAGTCAGGCCTCGTCTCGAGGGGAAGCCAAGGACTCCGTTCTCCTCTCGAGTCGCGACGCGGGTCTCTTGGAGCCCCCTGAGCGGCCTCAAGGGAGTCCAGCCTCCTCTTCCGTTTGGAGAGAGGACCCGGGATTGCTCTCCAGGCCATGCAGGAAAAGAAGGCCCTGAGCTCGCGAGGACGGGGGCGTCTCAGGGGTTTCCTCGAGCTGCGGCGCCCGTGGGGGTTTTCTCCAGAGGCACGACGAGGATCTCAGGGAGCCTCTCGTGCGGCGCCAGGGAAGTCAGGTCTCCATGCGTGTGGCGAGGGGGAGTGCGTCATGGCTCTCGAGTCACGGGAGGGGACTAGGGCCTCGAGACGCGTTGAAGAAGGACTCTCGAGGTCTTTCTCAGGGGGCGGGGAGAGACCCTCGTTTCCCTCGCCTTCTGCCGGGGACTTTAGGGAACTTCCCATGGTGCCTCTGAGAGGCGAGGGATCCTGTGGAGGAGGCGGGGCCTCTCGAGACTCCGCTGGGTCTGGCGCAACAGAATAGGGCCTCACCCGAGGGGAGGCAGGAAGCCCAGGCTTCCTCTCCGTTTCGGACTCCGACCATAGGGTCCCTGCAGAGTTGGGACCGGAGAGTCAGGCCTCGTCTTGTCTGTGGAAGGGAACCCCGCTTGCCTCTCGAGTTGCTCAGGGGGTCTCAGGCCCCTCGTCGAGCTGTGTGTGGAACCCGCGGGTCTTTGCAGACGATGCACGGGGGTGGCTGTGCCCCTTCGTGTTGTGCCTTCATCCACAGGGTTTCCTTCGAAGAGGGGTCCGGGGCTCGGTTCCTTCTCAAGAGCGGACCGGGGAATCGGGGGCGTTCGGAATGTGGCCCCACCCACGTGGCTCCTCTCGAATTTCCTCGTGAGACCGGCCTCATCCTGCGGTGCGCCGGGAAGGCCGGGAACCCCTTCCAGACCACGCAGGGGAATCGCCTCTCCTATCGCGATCAGGAGGGGAGAGGGGGCTCAGAGGAAGCGGTGACGGGAACCTCGGTGTACCCCTCGAGGTAACCCGGCGTGTCGGGGAACTTTTGGGGGTCGCATGAAGGCTGTCAGGGACCGTTTCGCCCTTCAGGGCCCAACAGGGGACTTCCCTTGAGACGCCGTCGCGGGCAAGAGCCTCATCTTGCGAAGAGGTTGGAACCACGTGGTGTTTCTCGAGTTGCGGCGGGATTCTCGAGTTATGACGGGGATCTCAGGGTTCCTTTTGGGTTGACCCTGGGAAGCCCAATCTTCCCCTCGAGTTGCCAGGGAAAGCTGGGGGTTGCGCTCGAGTCACTGCAGGGCCGAAGAGACCTCACCTAGGCGTGTGTCCGGGGCCTACTATTCCTCTCCAGGGAAGGCAGGGATCTCGGGGTTGCATTCCAGGCTCCCCCGGGGTGTCAGGCCTCGTCTCGAGGGGAAGCCAAGGACTCCGCTCTCCTCCCGAGTCGCCACGCTGATATCTTGGTGACCCCTGAGTGGCCTCAAGGGAGTCCAGTGTCCTCTTCACTTTTGAGAGAGTACTCGTGATTGCTCTCCAGGCCATGCAGGAAAAGAAGGCCCTCACCTCGCGAGGACGGGGGCATCTCAGGGGTTTCCTCGAGCTGCGGCGCCCGTGGGGGTTTTCTCCCGAGGCACGACGAGGATCTCAGGGAGCCTCGCGTGCGGCGCCAGGGAAGTCATGTCTCCATGCACGTGGCGAGAAGGAGCGCGTCATTGTTCTCGAGTCATGAGAGGGGACTAGGGCCTCAAGACGCGTTGAAGAAGGACTCTCGATGTCTTTCTCGTGTTGCAGCGGGAAACCCTCGTTTCGCCCGACTTCTGCCGGGGACCTGAGGGAACTTCCCAGGGTGCCTCTGAGAAGTGAGAGACGCTGTGGAGTTGGTGGGGCCTCTCGGGACTCCACTGGGTTTGTCGCAATGGAAGAGGGCCTCATCTCGAGTGGAGGCAGAAACCTCAGGCTTCCTCTCCAATTCTGACTCTGATCGTAGTGTCCCTGCAGAGTTGGGACAGGAGAGTCAGGCTATGTCTTTTCTGAGGAATGGAACTCCGCTTGCCTCTCGAGTTGTTCATGGGGTTTCAGGCCCCTTGTCAAACTGTGTGTGGAATCTGCAGCTTTTTCCAGACGATGCATGGGGGTGTCAGTGACCCTTCGTTTTGTGTCTTCATCCACAGGGTTGCCTTCGAAGAGGTGTCCGGGCATCGTGTTCTTATGAAGAGCGGACTGGGAAATCGGGGTCATTCAGCATTTGGCACCACCCACGTGGCTAGTCTCGAATTTCCTCATGAAACCGGCCTCATCCTGAGGTGTGCCGCGAAGGTCATGAAACCCTTCCAGACAAAGCAGAGGATTCGACCCTCCTGTGGCGGTCAGGAGGGGAGAAGTGGCTCAGATGAAGTGCTACTGGGAACCTCGGTGTTTCCCTCAAGTGAGACAGGTATGTCGGGTAACTTTTGGGGTCGCATAATGCGTTCCAAGTACCGTTTCGCTCTTCAAATTGGAACGTGGGACTTCTCTTGGGGTGCTCCAGCGGGCAAGGGCCTCATCTTGGAATGACTGGGGAACCACTTGGTTTTTCTCTAGTTGCGGTGGGATATTTGAGTTACCACAGGGAATTCATGCTTCCTCTTGTGTTGGCCCACAAAAGTCTTATCTTCCATTCGAGATTCAAGGAAGAGCTGGAGGTGCGCTCTAGTCACTGAAGGCAAAAGAGACCCCACCAAGGCTTGTGTGCAGGACCTAATGTTCATGTCAAGGGGCGACAGGAATCTCGGGGTTGCATTCCAGACTCACCCTGGAGTCACGCCTCGTCTCGAGGGGAAGCAAAGGACTCTGCTCTCCTCTCGAGTCGGACGGGTATGTCTTGGATCCCACTGAGTGGCTTAAAGGGAGTCAAATCTCCTCTGGTGTTTGGAGGGAGGACACGGGATTGCTCTCCAGGCAATGCAGGAAATGAAGGCCCTCATCTCCCGATGACTGGGGCGTCTCGTAGGTTTTCTCGAGCTGTGGCGCTAGTGTGGGGTTTCTCACGAAGTAAGACTGGGAGCTCAGTGAGCCTCTCAAGTGGTGCCAGGGCAGTCAGGTCTCTATGCACGTGGTGAGAGGGAGCCCGTCATTGTTCTCGAGTCATGGTAGGGGAATTGGGCCTGAAAACGTGTTAAAGAAGGACTCTCGAGGTCTTTCTTGGGTTGCAGCAGGAAACCCTGGGTTCCATCGACTTGTGCCAGTGACCTCAGGAAGCTTCTCAGCGTGCCTCTGAGAAGTCAGGGTCACTGTGGAGTTGGGAGGGGCCTCTCGGAACTCCACTGGGTTTGGTGCAATGGAAGAGGGCCTCATGACAAGTTGAGGCAGGAACCTCAGGGTTCCTCTCCTGGCTTCGAATGCGCCGGGTCTGACTCGGATCGCAGAGTCCCTGCAGAGTTGGGACAGGAGAGTCAGGCCTCGTCTTGTGTGGAAGAATGGAACTCCGCTTGACTCTCGCGTTGTTCATGGGGTGACAGGCCACTTGTCGATTTGTCTGTGGAACTTGCGGGTTTTTCTGGACGATGCACTGGGGTGTCACTGCCCCTTCGTGTTGTGCCTTGTTCCACAGGATTGCCTTCGAGTTGGGTTCTGCCATCGGGTTCTTATCAAGAGCGGACCAGGGAATCGGGGTCTTTTGGCATGCCGCACCACCCACGAGGCTATGTCTCGAATTTCCTCGTGAGACTGGCCTCATCTTGATGTGCGCCAGGAAGGTCGGGAACGCCTTCCAGACAAAGCAGGGGAATCGAACCTCCTGTCGCGATCAAGAGGGGAGAAGAGTCTCAGATGAAGTGGTGCCGGGAAGCTCGGTGTTCTCCTCAAGTGAGACTGGTATGTCGGGGAACTTTTGGGGTCGCATCAAGGGTTCCAAGTAACTTTTCGCTCTTCAATACGGAACGTGGGACTTCTCTTGAGACGCTGTAGCGGGCAAGGGCCTCATCTTTCGATGACGGGGGAACCACGTGGTTTTTCTTGAGTTGGGGCGGAATTCTCGAGTTATAACCGGGAATTCAGGCCTCCTCTTCAACTGGCCCAGCGAAGTCCAGTTTTCATTCGAATTGTGAGTTAGAACTGGGGATTGCTCTCAAGACACTGCAGGGCCAAATAGACCTCATCTAGGCTTGTGTCCAGGACCTAATGTTCCTCTGCTGGGGCGAAAGCGATCTCAGCATTGCATTCTCGACTCACCCGGGGAGTCAGGCCTCATCTCGAGGGGAAGCCAAGGACACCGCTCTCCTGTCAAGTCGCAACGGGTATATCTTGGAGCTCACTGTGTGGCCTAAAATGAGTCAAGCCTCCTGTGGAGTTTGGAGAGAGGACTCAGGATTACTATTCCAGGCCATACAGCAAAAGAAGGCCCTCATCTCGTGAGGACTGGGGCATCTCGTGGGTATTCTCGAGCTGTGGCTCCAGTGTGGTGTTGCTCACGAGGTATAATGGGGAGCTCAGGGAGCCTCTCCTGTGGCGCCAGGGAAGTCAGGTTTCTATGCGCGTGGCTAGGGGGAGCGCGTCATTGCTCTCTAGTTATGGTAGGGGAATCGCACCTCAAGACGCATTGAAGAAGGACTCTCGAGGTCTTTTACGGGTTGGGGCAGGAAACCCTTGGTTCCCTCGACTTGTGCCGGTGATCTCAGGAAGGTCTAAGAGTGCCTCTGAGAAGTCAGGGATACTGAGCAGTTGGGAGGGGTCTCTCGGGACTCCACTGGGTTCGGTGCAATGGAAGAGGGCCTCATCTCGAGTGGAGGCAGAAAACTCATGTTTCCTCTCCTGACTTCCCCTGGGCCAGATCTGACTCGGATCGCAGTTTCGCTGCAGAGTTCGAACAGGAGAGTCAGGCCTCGTCTTGTGTGGAGGAATGGAACTCTGCTTGCCTCTCCAGTTGTTCACGGGGTGACAGGTCACTTCTCGAGCTGTGTGTGGTACCTGCGGTTTTCTCTGGACGATACCCAGGAGTGTCAGTGCCCCTAAGTGTTGTGCCTTCATCAAAAGGGTTATCTTCAAAGAGGTGTCCGGGCATCAGGATCTTATCAAGAGCGGACCGGGAAATCGGGGTCTTTCGGCATGTGTCACCATCCACGTGGCTATGTCTCGAATATCCTCGTGAGACCGGCCTCATCCTGAGATGCACCGGGAAAGGCGGGAACCCCTTCAAGACAAAACAGGGGAATCGACCCTCCTGTCGCGATCAGGAGGGGAGAAGGGGCCCAGATGTAGTGGTGCCGGGAACCTCGGTGTTCTCCTCGAGTCAGACTGGTGTGTCGAGGAACTTTTGAGGGCGCATCAAGGGTGCCAATACTGTTTCGCACTTCAAGACGGAACGTGGGACTTCTCTTGAGACGCTGTAGGGGGCAAGAGCCTCATCTTGGGATGACGGGGGAACCACGTGGCGTTTCTCGAGTTGTGGCGGGATTCTCGAGTTTCGATGGGGAATACAGTCTTCCTCATGTGTTGAGCCAGGGAAGTCCTATCTTCCATTCGAGTTTAAAGGGAGAGCTGGGGAATGTTCTCGAGTCACTGCAGGGCAAAATAGACCTCATCTAGGCTTGTGTCCAGGACTTAATGTTCATCCCTAGGGGCGACAGGGATCTTGGGGTTGCATACCAGACTCACCCGGGGAATCAGGCCTCGTCTCGAGGGGAAGCAAAGAACTCCGCTGTCCTTTTGAGTCACGATGGGTATCTCTTGGAGCCCACTGTGTGCCCTAAAGGGAGTCAAGCCTCCTGTGGTGTTTGGATAGAGGACTCGGGATTCCTCTCCAGGCCATGCAGGAAAAGAAGGCCCTCATCTCGCGATGATGGCGGCGTCTCGTGGGTTTTCTAGACTGCTGCGCTAGTGCCAGGTTTCTGACGAGGTATGAGAGGGAGCTCAGGGAGCCTCTCGTGTGGCGCCAGGGAAGTCAGGTCCCCATGAGATGGCTAGGGGGAGCTCGTCATTGCTCTCGAGTCATGGTAGGGTAATCGGGCCTCAAGACGGGTTGAAGAAGGACTCTCGAGGTCTTTCTCGGATCACTGCATAAAACCCAGGGTTCCCTTGACTTGTGCCTGCGACCTCAGGGAGCTTCTCAGAGTGCCTCTGAGAAGTCAGGGATACTGTGCAGTTTGGAGGGGCCTCTCGAGACTCCTCTGCATTTGGTGGAATGTAAGAGGGACTCATCTCGAGTTGAAGCAGGAACCTCAGTGTTCCTCTCCATTTCGGACTCAGATCGCAAGGTCCCTGCATGTTGGTACAGGAGAGTCAGGCCTCGTCTTTTCTGGAGGATGGGACTCCTCTTGCCTCTCGAGTTGTTCTCGAGGTGACAGGCCACTTGTCGAGCTGTGTGTGTAACCTGCCCGTTTTTCCGGATGATGCACAGGTGTGTTAGTGCCCCTTCGTGTTTTACCTTCATACTCAAGCCTGCCTTCCAAGAGGTGTCCGAGCATCGGATTCTTATCAAGAGTGGACCGGGAAATTGGAGTCTTTCAGCAAGTGGCACCACCCACAAAGCTACGTATCGAATTTCCCCATGAGACCGGCCTCATCCTGAGTTGTGCAGGGAAGGTCGGGCCCCCTTGCAGACAAAGCAGGGGAGTCGACCCACCGGTCACGATCAGGAGGGGAGAAGGGGCTTAAATGAAGTGGTGCCGGGAACCTCGGTGTTCCCCTTGAGTGAGACCGGCGTGTTGGGGGACTTTTGGGGTCGCATCAAGGGTGCCAAGTACCGTTTCGCATTTCAAGACGGAACCTGGGACATCTTTTGAAACGCTGTAGCGGGCAAGGGCCTCATCTTGCGATGACGGGAGAACCACGTGGTTTTGCTCGAGTTGCGGCGGGATTCTCGAGTTATGACCGGGAATTTAGGCTTCCTCTTGTTGGCCTTGAAATCCAATCTTCCATTCGGGTTGCGAGGGGGAGCTGGGGATTGCGCTAGAGTCACTGCAGGGCAAAAGAGACCTAATCTAGGCTTGTGTCCAGGATCTAACGTTGCTCTCCAGGGGCGACAGGGATCTCGGGTTTGCATTCCAGACTCATCCGGGGAGTCAGTTCTCACCTCGAGGGTAAGCAAAGAATTCCACTTTCGTCTCGAGTCGCGATGGGTATCTCTTGGAGCCCACTGTGTGTACTAAAGGGAGTCAAGCCTCCTGTGGAGTTTGGAGAGAGGACTCGGGATTGGACTCCAGGCCATGCAGGAAAAGAAGGCCCTCATCTCGAGATGACGGTGGCTTCTCGTGGGTTTTCTCGAGCTGCGGCGCCAGTGTGGGGTGTCTCATGAAGTACCACGGGGATCTCAGGGAGCCTCTTGTGTGGCGCCAGGAAAATCCAGTATTCCATTCGAGTTGCAAGTTAGAACTGGGGATTGCTCTCCAGTCACTGCAGGGCAAAATAGACATCATCTATGCTTGTGTCCAGGACCTAGTGTTCCACTACTGGGCCAACAGGGATCTCAGGGTTGCATTCTCGACTCACCCGGAGAGTCAGGCCTCGTCTTGAGGGGAAAAAAAGGACTCCGCTCTCCTGTCAAGTCGCGACGGGTATCTCTTGGAGCCCACTGCGTGGCGTAAAGGGAGTGAAGCCTCCTATGGAGTTTGGAGAGATGACTCGGGATTGTTTTCCTGGCCATGCAGGAAAAAAGGCCCTCATCTCGCGATGACGGGGGCATCTCGTGGGTTTTCTCCAGCTGCGGCGCCAGTATCAGATTTCTCACGAGGTACAACGGGGAGCTCAGAGAGCCTCTTGTGTGGTGCTAGGGACGTCAGGTCTCCGTGCGTGTGGTGAAGGGGAGTGCGTGATTGCTCTCGAGTCATAGTAGGCGAATCGGGCCTCAAGACGCATTGAAGAAGGACTCTTGAGGTCTTTCTCGGGTTGCGGCAGGGAACCCTGGGTTCCCTTGATTTGTGTCGGTGACCTCAGGCAACTTCTAAGGGTGCCTCTGAGAAGTCAGGGACACTGTGGATTTGGGAGGGGCCCTTCGTTACTCAACTGGGTTTGGTGCAATCGAAGAGGGCCTCATCTCGAATGGAGGCAGGAACGTCAGGGGTCCTCTCCATTTCTGACTCGGGTCGCAGGGTACCTGCAGAGTATGGAGAAGAGAGTCACGCCTCGTCTTCTGTGGAGGAATGGATTTCCCCTTGCCTTTCGAGTTGTTCACGGAGTGACAGGCCACTTGTTGAGCTGAGTGTGGAACCTGCGGGTTTTTCCGGACGATGCACGGGGGTGTCAGTGCCCCTTCGTGTTGTGCCTTCATCCACAGGGTTGCCTTCAAAGAGGTTTCCGGGCATCGGGTTCTTTTCAAGAGCGTACCGGAAAATTGGGGTCTTTCAGCATGTGGTACCACCCACGAGGCTACGTCTCGAATTTCCTCGGGATACCGGCCTCATCCTTAGGTACGCCGGGAAGCTCGGGAACTCCTTGCAGACAAAGCAGGGGAATCGACCCACCGGTCGCGATCAGAAGGGGAGAAGGGGCTCAGATGAAGTGGTGCCGGGAACCTCGGTGGTCCCCTCGAGTGAGACCGGTATGTCACGGCATTTTTGAGGTCGCATCAAGGGTGCCAAGTACAGTTTCGCACTTCAAGACGGAACGTGGGAATTCTCTGGAGATGCTGTAGCGGGCAAGGGCCTCATATTGCGATGACGAGGGAAACACGTGGTTTTTCTCGAGTTGAGGCGGGATTCTCGAGTTACAACGGGGAATTCAGGCTTCCTCTTGTGTTGGCCCAGGAAGTCCAATCTTCCATTCAACTTGTCAGAGAGAGCTGGGGGTTGCTCTCGAGTCACTTCAGGGCAAAGAGTCCTCATCTAGGCTTGGGTCCAGGACGTAATGTTCCTCTCCAGGGGCGACAGGGATATCGGGGTCGCATTCCAGTCTCACCCGGTGGGTTATGCCTCGTCTCGAGTGGAAGCAAAGGACTCCACTATCCTCTCGAGTCGCGACGCGTAACTCTTGGAGCCCAATGAGTGGCCTAAAGGGAGTCAAGCGTCCTGTGTAGCTTGGACAGAAGGTTCACGCTTGATCTGCATACCATGCAGTTAAAGATGGCCCTCCTCTCGTGATGACCGGGGCGTCTCATGGGTTTTCTCGAGCTGCGGCGCCAGTGTGGGGTTTCTCACGAGATATGATGGGGAGTTCAGGGATCCTCTTGTGCAGCGCAGACAAGCCTGACTCCATGCGTGTGGCCAGGCAGATCGCGTCATTGCTCTCAAGTCATGGGAGGGACTAGGGCCTCAAGAGGCATTTAAGAAGGACTCTCAAGGTCTTTCTTGGGTTGGGGCTGGAAACACTCGTTTCCCTCGACCTCTACAGGGGACCTTAGGGAACTTCCCAGGTGCCTCTGAGAGGTGAGGGATACTGAGGAGTTAGAGGGGCCTCTCGGGACAAAACTAGGATTGACGAAATGAAAGAGGGCCTCATCTCGATTGGAGGCAGGAACCTCAGGCTTCCTCTCCATTTCTGACTCCGACCGCAGGGTCCCTGCAGAGTTGGGACAGGAGAGTCAGGCCTCGTCTTGTCTGAGGAAGGGACCCCGCTGGCCTCTCGAGTTGCTCAGGGGGTCTCAGGCCCCTCATCGAGCTGTGTGTGGAACCCGCGGGTCTTTGCGAACAATGCACGGGGGTGGCAGTGCCCCTTCGTGTTGTGCCTTCACCCACAGGGTTGCCTTCGAAGAGGGGTCCGGGCCTCGGGTCCTTCTCAAGGGCGGACCGGGGAATCGGGGGCATTCGGCATGTGGCCCCACCCACGTGGCTCCTCTCGAATTTCCTCGTGAGACCGGCCTCAACCTGAGGTGCGCCGGGAAGGCCGGGAACCCCTTCCAGACCACGCAGGGGAATCGCCTCTCCTGTCGCGGTCAGGAGGGGAGAAGGGGCTCAGAGGAAGCGGTGCCGGGACCCTCGGTGTTCCCCTCGAGGGAACCCGGCGTGTCGAGGGACTTTTGGGGGCCGCAGGAAGGCTGTCAGGGACCGTTTCGCCCTTCAGGGCGGAACAGGGGACTTCCCTTGAGACGCCGTGGCGGGCAAGGGCCTCATCTTGCCAAGAGGTGGGAACCACGTGGTTTTTCTCGAGTTGCGGCGGGATTCTCGAGTTACGACGGGGATCTCAGCCTTCCCCTTGGGTTGGCCCTGGGAAGCCCAATCTTCCCCTCGGGTTGCGAGGGAAAGCTGGGGGTTGCGCTCGAGTCACTGCAGGGCCGAAGAGACCTCATCTAGGCGTGTGTCCAGGACCTAATGTTCCTCTCCAGGGAAGGCAGGGATCTCGGGGTTGCATCCCATGCTCCCCCGTGGAGTCAGGCCTCTTCTCGAGGGGAAGCAAGGGACTCCGCTCTCATCCCGAGTCTCGACGCGGATATCTTGGTGCCCCCTGAGTGGCCTCAAGGGAGTCCAGCCTCCTCTTCACTTTTGAGAGAGGACTCGTGATTACTCTCCAGGCCAGGCAGGAAAAGAAGGCCCTCACCTCGCGAGGACGGGGGCATCTCAGGGGTTTACTCGAGCTGCAGCACCCGTGTGGGTTTTCTCCCGAGGCACGACGAGGATCTCAGGGAGCCTCGCGTGCGGCGCCAGGGAAGTCATGTCTCCATGCACGTGGCGAGAAGGAGCGCTTCATTGTTCTCGAGTCATGGGAGGGGACTAGGGCCTCGAGACGCGTTGAAGAAGGACTCTCGATGTCTTTCTCGGGTTGCAGCGGGAAACCCTCGTTTCCCCCGACTTCTGCCGGGGACCTGAGGAAACTTCCCATGGTGCCTCTGAGAGGTGAGGGACGCTGTGGATTTGGCGGGGCCTCTCGGGACTCCACTGGGTTTGTCGCAATGGAAGAGGGCCTCATCTCGAGTGGAGGCAGGAACCTCAGGCTTCCTCTCCAATTCTGACTCTGATCGTAGTGTCCCTGCAGAGTTGGGACAGGAGAGTCAGGCTATGTCTTTTCTGAGGAATGGAACTCCGCTTGCCTCTCGAGTTGTTCATGGGGTTTCAGGCCCCTTGTCAAACTGTGTGTGGAATCTGCAGCTTTTTCCAGACGATGCATGGGGGTGTCAGTGACCCTTCGTTTTGTGTCTTCATCCATAGGGTTGCCTTCGAAGAGGTGTCCGGGCATCGTGTTCTTATGAAGAGCGGACTGGGAAATCGGGGTCGTTCAGCATTTGGCACCACCCACGTGGCTAGTCTCGAATTTCCTCATGAAACCGGCCTCATCCTGAGGTGTGCCGCGAAGGTCATGAAACCCTTCCAGACAAAGCAGAGGATTCGACCCTCCTGTGGCGATCAGGAGGGGAGAAGTGGCTCAGATGAAGTGCTGCTGGGAACCTCGGTGTTTCCCTCAAGTGAGACAGGTATGTCGGGTAAATTTTGGGGTCGCATAACGCGTTCCAGGTACCGTTTCGCTCTTCAAATTGGAAGGTGGGACTTCTCTTGGGGTGCTCCAGCGGGCAAGGGCCTCATCTTGGAATGACTGGGGAACCACTTGGTTTTTCTCTAGTTGCGGTGGGATATTTGAGTTACCACAGGGAATTCATGCTTCCTCTTGTGTTGGCCCACAAAAGTCTTATCTTCCATTCGAGATTCGAGGAAGAGCTGGAGGTGCGCTCTAGTCACTGAAGGCAAAAGAGACCCCACCAAGGCTTGTGTGCAGGACCTAATGTTCATGTCAAGGGGCGACAGGAATCTCGGGGTTGCATTCCAGACTCACCCTGGAGTCAGGCCTCGTCTCGAGGGGAAGCAAAGGACTCTGCTCTCCTCTCGAGTCGGACGGGTATGTCTTGGAGCCCACTGAGTGGCTTAAAGGGAGTCAAACCTCCTCTGGTGTTTGGAGGGAGGACACGGGATTGCTCTCCAGGCAATGCAGGAAATGAAGGCCCTCATCTCCCGATGACTGGGGCGTCTCGTAGGTTTTCTCGAGCTGTGGCGCTAGTGTGGGGTTTCTCACGATGTAAGACTGGGAGCTCAGTGAGCCTCTCACGTGGTGCCAGGGCAGTCAGGTCTCTATGCACGTAGTGAGAGGGAGCCCGTCATTGTTCTCGAGTCATGGTAGGGGAATTGGGCCTGAAAACGTGTTAAAGAAGGACTCTCGAGGTCTTTCTTGGGTTGCAGCAGGAAACCCTGGGTTCCATCGACTTGTGCCAGTGACCTCAGGAAGCTTCTCAGCGTGCCTCTGAGAAGTCAGGGTCACTGTGGAGTTGGGAGGGGCCTCTCGGAACTCCACTGGGTTTGGTGCAATGGAAGAGGGCCTCATGACAAGTTGAGGCAGGAACCTCAGGGTTCCTCTCCTGGCTTCGAATGCGCCGGATCTGACTCGGATCGCAGAGTCCCTGCAGAGTTGGGACAGGAGAGTCAGGCCTCGTCTTGTGTGGAAGAATGGAACTCCGCTTGACTCTCGCGTTGTTCATGGGGTGACAGGCCACTTGTCGATATTTCTGTGGAACTTGCGGGTTTTTCTGGACGATGCACTGGGGTGTCACTGCCCCTTCGTGTTGTGCCTTGTTCCACAGGATTGCCTTCGAGTTGGGTTCTGCCATCGGGTTCTTATCAAGAGCGGACCAGGGAATCGGGGTCTTTTGGCATGCCGCACCACCCACGAGGCTATGTCTCGAATTTCCTCGTGAGACTGGCCTCATCTTGATGTGCGCCAGGAAGGTCGGGAACGCCTTCCAGACAAAGCAGGGGAATCGAACCTCCTGTCGCGATCAAGAGGGGAGAAGAGTCTCAGATGAAGTGGTGCCAGGAACCTCGGTGTTCTCCTCAAGTGAGACTGGTATGTCGGGGAACTTTTGGGGTCGCATCAAGGGTTCCAAGTAACTTTTCGCTCTTCAATACGGAACGTGGGTCTTCTCTTGATACGCTGTAGCGGCCAAGGGCCTCATCTTGCGATGACGGGGGAGCCACGTGGTTTTTCTCGAGTTGCGGCGGGATTCTCGAGTTACGACGGGGATTTCAGGCTTACTCTTGTGTTGGGCCAGGGAAGTCCAATCATCCATTCGAGTTGCGAAGGAGAGCTGGGGGTTGCGCTCGAGTCACTGCAGGGCAAAGGAGACCTCATCTAGGCTTGTGTCCAGGACCTAATGTTCCTCTCCAAGGGCCACAGGGATCTCAGGTTTGCATTCCAGACTCACCCAGGGAGTCAGGCCTCATGTCGAAGGGAAGCAAAGGACTCCGCTCTCCTTTCGAGTCGTGACGGGCACCTCTTGGAGCCCACTTTGTGGCCTAAAGGGAGTCAAGCCTCCTGTGAAGTTTGGAGAGAGGACTTGGGACTGCTCTCCAGGCCATGCAGGAAAAGATGGCCCTCATCTCGCAATGACGGAGGGATCTTGTGGGTTTTCTCGAGTTGCGGCGCCAGTGTGGGGTTTCACACGAGGTACGACGGGGAGCTCAGGGAGCCTCTCGTGTGTCGCCAGGGAAGTCAGGTCTCCATGTGCGTGGCGAGGGGGAGCGCATTATTGCTCTCGAGCTATGGTAGGGGAATCTGACCTCAAGACGCATTGAAGAAGGACTCTCGAGGTCTTTCTTCAGTTGTGGCAGGAAACCCTTATTTCCCTCGACGTTTGCCGGTGGCCTCAAGGAGCTTCTCAGAATGCCTATGAGAAGTCAGGGATACTGTGGAGATGGGAGGGGCCTCTCGGGACTCCACTGGGTTTGTTTTAATGGAAGAGGGCCTCATCTCGGGTTGAGGCAGGAACCTCAGGTTTCCTCTCCATTTCTGACTCAGATCGAAGCGTGCCTGCAGAGTTGGGATTGGATACTCAGGCCTCGTCTTGTCTGAGGAAGGGAACTCCGCTTTCCTCTCTCATTGTTAAAGGGGTGACAGGCCAGTTGTGGAGCTGTATGTGGATCCTGCGGGGTTTTCCGGACGATGAACAGGGTTGCCAGTGCCCCCTCGTGTAGTGCCTTCATCCACAGGGTTGCCTTAGAAGAGGTGTCCGGGCATCGGGTTCTTATCAAGAGCAAGACCGAGAAATCGGGGTCTTTTGGCACGTGGCACCAACACGAGGCTACGTCTCGAATTTCTTCGTGAGACTGGCCTCATCCTGAGGTGCGCCATGAAGGGCGGGAACCCCTTCTAGACAAAGCAGGGGGATCGACCTTCCTGCCGTGATCAGGAGGGGAGAAGGGGCTCAAATGAAGTGGTGCCAGGAACTTCGGTGTTCCCTTGGAGTGAGACCGGTATATTGGGAAACTTTTGGGGTCGCATCAAGGGTGCCAAGTAGCATTTCGAACTTTATGACGAAACATGGGACTTCTCTTGAGACTCTGTAGCGGGCAAAGGCCTCATATTGCGATGAATGGGGAACCACGTGGTTTTTAAGAGTTGCGGTGGGATTCTCGAGTTACAACGGGAAATTCAGACTTCCTCTTGTGTTGGCCCAGTGAAGACCAATCTTCCATTCGAATTGCGAGGGAGAGATGGGTGTTGCTCTCGAGTCACTGTAGGGCAAAATAGACCTCATCTAGGCTTTTGTCCAGGACATAATGTTTCTCTCCAGGGGCAACAGGGATCTCGGGGTTGCATTCCAGACTCACCCGAGGTAAGGCCTCGTCTCGAGGGGAAACAAAGTACTCTGCTCTCCTCTCAAGTCGCGACAGATATCTCTTGGAGCCCATTGAGTGGCCTAAAGGGAGTAAAGCCTCCTGTGAAGTTTGGAGAAAGGACCAGGGATTGCTCTCCAGGTCAGGCAGGAAAAGAAGTCCCCAATCTCGCGATGACGGTGGGTTTTCCCGAGCTGCGGCGCCAGTGTGGGGTTTCTCACGAGGTATGACGGGGAGCTCAGGGAGCCTCTCATGTGGCGCCAGGGAAGTCAGGTGTCCATGCGCATGGCGAAGGGGAGCGTGTCATTGCTCTCGAGTCATGGTAGGGGAATCCGTCCTCAAGACGCGTTGAAGACGGACTCTTGAGGTCTTTCTCGGGTTGCAGCAGGATACCCTGTGTTCCCTCGACTTGTGCCGTGACCTCAGGGAGTTGCTCAGGGTGCCTCTGAGAAGACACTGATACTGTGGAGTTGGGAGGGGCCTCTCGGGACTCCACTGGGTGTGGTATAATACAAGAGGGCCTCATCTCGTGTTGAGGAAGGAACCTCAGGGTTCCTCTCCATTTCAGACTCCGATCTCAGGATTCCTGCAGAGTTGGGACAGGAGAGTCAGGCCTCGTATTCTGTGGAGAAATGAAACTTAGCTTGCCTCTCGAGTTGTTCACGAGGTAACAGGTCACTTGTCGAGCTGTATGTGGAACCTGCAGAATTTTCCAAAAGATGCACGGGTGTTCAGGGTCCCTCCTTGTTGTGCCTTCATCCTACGGGATGCATTCCAAGAAGTGTATGGGCATCGGGTTCTTATTAATAGCTGACCGGGAAATGGGGTCTTTCCGCATGTGGCACCACCCACGAGGCTACATCTCCAATTTCCTCGTGAGACCGGCCTCATCCTGATGTGCGCTGGGAAGATCGGTAACCCCTTCCACACAAAGCAGGAGAAAAGACACTCCTGTTGCAATCAGGAGGGGAGAAGGGGCTCAAATGATGTGGTGCGGGGAACATGGGTGTTACCCTCGAGTGAGGCCTGTATGTTGGGGAACTTTGGGGGTGCCATCATGGGTGCCAAGTACCGTTTTGCACTTCAGTAGGAACGTGGGACTTCTTTTGAGACGCTGTGGCGGGCAAGGGCCTCATGCTGCGAAGACGATGGAACCACGTGGTTTTTCTCGAGTTGCGGCGGGATTCTCGAGTTACGACGTGGATTTCAGGCTTCCTCTTGTGTTGGCCCTGGGAAGCCCAAACTTCCCTTCGAGTTGCGAGGGAAAGCTGGATGTTGTGCTCGAATCACTGCAAGGCCAAAGAGACCTCATCTAGGCGTGTGTCCAGGACCTAATAGTCCTCTCAAGGGAAGACAAGGATCACGGGATTGCACTCCAGACTCCCCCGGGGAGTCAGGCCTCGCCTCGAGGGGAAGCAAAGGACTGCGCTCTCCTCTCGAGCCCCGACGCGGATCTCTTGGAGCCCACTGAGTCGCATCAAGGGAGTCCAGCCTACTCTTCAGTTTGGAGAGAGGACTCGGGATTGCTCTCCAGGCCAGGCAGGAAAAGAAGGCCCTCAGCTCGCGAGGACGGGGGCGTCTCAGGGGTTTCCTCGAGCTGCGGCGCCCATGGGGGTTTTCTCCCGAGGCACGACGAGGATCTCAGGGAGCCTCTCGTGCGGCGCCAGGGAAGCCAGGTCTGCATGCGCGAGGCGAGGGGGAGCGCATCATTGCTCTCTAGTCCAGAGAGGGGACAAGGGCCTCAAGACACTTTGAAGAAGGACTATCGAGGTCTTTCTCGAGTGGCGGCGGGAAACCCTCATTTCCCTCGACTTCTGCCTGGGACCTGAGGGAACTTCCCAGGGTGCCTCTGAGAGGTGAGGGATGCTGTGGAGTTAGCGGGGCCTCTCGGGATTCCACTGGGGTTGGCGCAATGGAAGAGGGCCTCATCTCGAGGGCAGGCAGGAACCTCAGGCTTCCTCTCTGTTTCTGACTCCGACCCTCCGACCTCAGGGTCCCTGCAGAGTTGGGAGCGGAGAGTTAGGCCTCGTCTTGTCTGAGGAAGGGAACTCCACTTGCCTCTCGAGTTGCTCAGTATGTCTCAGGCCCCTCTTCGAGCTGTGTGTGGAACCCACGGGTGTTTCTGGACGATGCACGGGAGTGTCAGTGCCCCTTCGTGTTGTGCCTTCACCCACAGGGTTGCCTTCGAAGAGGTGTCCGTGCAACGGGTTCTTCTCAAGAGTGGACCGGGAAATCGAGGTCGATCGGCATGTGGCACCACCCCCGTGGCTCACCTCGAATTTCCTCGTGCGGACGGCCTCATCCTGAGATGCGCCGTGAAGGCCGGGAATCCCTTCCAGACCACGCAGGGGAATCGACACTCCTGTCGCGATCAGGAGGGGAGAAGGGGCTCAGATGAAGTGGTGTCGGGACATTCGGTGTTTCCCTCGAGGGAACCCGGTGTTTCAGCGAATTTCTGGGGGTCGCAAGAAAGGTGTCAGGTACTGTTTCGAACATCAGGATGGAAATTGGGACTTCCCTTGAGACGCCATAGCGGGCAAGAGGCTCATCTTGCAAAGACGTTGGAACCACGTGGTTTTTCTCGAGTTGCGGCGGGATTTTCGAGTTACGACGGGGATCTCAGGCTTCCTTTTGGGTTGGCCCTGGGAAGCCCAATCTTCCCCTCTAGTGAGAGGGAAAGCTGGGGGTTGCGCTCGAGTCACTGCAGGGCCGAAGAGACCTCACCTAGGCGTGTGTCCGGGACATAATATTCCTCTCCAGGGAAGGCAGTGATCTCGGGGTTGCATTCCAGGCTCCCTCGGGGAGTCAGGCCTCGTCTCGAGGGGAAGCCAAGGACTCCGCCCTCCCCTCGAGTCGTGACGCGGGTCTCTGGGAGCCCCCTGAGCGGCCTCAAGGGAGTCCAGCCTCCTATTCAGTTTGGAGACATGACCCGGGATTGCTCTCCAGGCCATGCAGGAAAAGAAGGCCCTGAGCTCGCGAGGATGGGGGCGTCTCAGGGGTTTCCTCGAGCTGCGGCGCCCGAGGGTTTTCTCCCGAGGCACGACGAAGATCTCAGGGAGCCTTTCGTGCGGCGCCAGGGAAGTCAGGTGTCCATGGGCGTGGAGAGGGGGAGCGCGTCATGGCTCTCTAGTCACGGGAGGGGACCAGGGCCTCGAGACGCGTTGAAGAAGGACTCTCGAGGTCTTTCTCGGGGGGCGGCGGGAAACCCTCGTTTACCTGGCCTTCTGCCGAGGACCTTAGGGAACTTCCCAGGGTGCCTCTGAGAGGCGAGGGATCCTGTGGAGTTGGCGAGGCCTCTCGGGACTCCGCTGGGTCTGGCGCAACGGAAGAGGGCCTCACCTCGAGGGGAGGAAGGAACCCCAGACTTCATCTCCATTTCGGACTCCGACCGCAGGGTCCCTGCAGAGTTGGGACAGGAGAGTCAGGCCTCGTCTTGTCTGAGGAAGGGAACCCCGCTTGCCTCTCGAGTTGCTCGGGGGGTCTCAGGCCCCTCGTCGAGCTGTGTGTGGAACCCGCGGGTCTTTGCGGACGATGCACAGGGGTGGCAGTGCCCCTTCGTGTTGTGCCTTCACCCACAGGGTTGCCTTCGAAGAGGGGTTCGGGCCTCGGGTCCTTCTCAAGGGCGGACCGTGGAATCGGAGGCGTTCCGCATGTGGCGCCACCCACGTGGCTCGTCTCGAATTTCCTCGTGAGACCGGCCTCATCCTGAGGTGCGCCGGGAAGGCCGGGAACCCCTTCCAGACCACGCTGGGGAATCGACTTTCCTGTCGCGATCAGGAGGGGAGAAAGGGCTCAGAGGAAGTGGTGCCGGGACCCTCGGTGTTCCCCTCGAGGGAACCTGGCGTGTCGGGGAACTTTTGGGGGTCGCGGGAAGGCTGTCAGGGACCGTTTTGCCCTTCAGGGCGGAACAGGGGACTTCCCTTGAGACGCCGTCGCGGGCAAGGGCCTCATCTTGCAAAGAGGTGGGAACCACGTGGTGTTTCTCGAGTTGCAGTGGGATTCTCGAGATCCGACGGGGATCTCAGGCTTCCTCTTGGGTTGGCCCTGGGAAGCCTAATCTTCCCCTCGAGTTGCGAGGGAAAGCTGGGGTTGCGCTCGAGTCACTGCAGGGCCCAAGAGACCTCACCTAGGCGTGTGTCCGGGACCTAATATTCCTCTCCAGGGAAGGCAGGGATCTCGGGGTTGCATTCCAGGCTCCCCCGGGGAGTCAGTCCTCGTCTCAAGGGGAAGCCAAGGACTCCGCCCTCCTCTCGAGTCGCGACGCGGGTCTCTTGGAGCCCCCTGAGCGGCCTCAAGGGAGTCCAGCCTCCTCTTCCGTTTGGAGAGAGGACCCGGGATTGCTCTCCGGGCCATGCAGGAAAAGAAGGCCCTGAGCTCGCGAGGACGGGGGCGTCTCAGGGGTTTCCTCGAGCTGCGGCGCCCATGGGGGTTTTCTCCCGAGGCACGACGAGGATCTCAGGGAGCCTCTCGTGCGGCGCCAGGGAAGTCAGGTCTCCATGCGTGTGGCGAGGGGGAGCGTGTCATGGCTCTCGAGTCATGGTAGGGGAATCGCGACTCAAGACATTTTGAAGCACTCTCGCGGTCTTTCTCGAGTCGCGGCAGAAAACCCAGGGTTCCCTCAACTTGTGCCTGTGACCTCAGGGAGCTTCTCATTGTGCCTGTGAGAACTCAGGGATACTGTGGAGTTGGTAGGGGCCTCTCGGGACTCCACTGGGTGTGGTGCAATGGAAGAGGGCCTCATCTCGAGTGGACGCAGGAACCTCAGGCTTCCTCTCCGTTTCTGACTCGGATCCCATGGTCCCTGCAGAGTAGGCACAAGAGAGTCACACCTAGTCTTCTGTTGAGGAAGTGGACCTTCGTTTGCCTTTCGAGTTGTTTACAGGGTGACAGGCCACTTGTCGAAATGTCTGTGGGACCTGCGGGTTTTTCTGGACGATGCACGCGGGTGTCAGTGCCCCTTCGTCTTGTGCCTTCATCCACAGGTTTTCCTTCAAAGAGTTGTGCTGGCATCGGGTTCTTTTCAAGAGTGGACCGTGAAATTGGGGTCTTTCGGCATGTGGCACCACCCACGAGGCTACGTCTCGAACTTCCTCATGAGACCGGCCTCATCCTGAGGTGCGCCCGGAAGGACGGGAACCCCTTGCAAACAGAGAAGGGGAGTCGACCCTCCTGTCGCAATCAGGAGAGGAGAAGGGGCTCAGATGAAGTGGTGCCGGGAACCTCGGTGTTCCCCTTGAGTGAGTCTGGTATGTCGCGGAACTTTTGGGGTCGCATCAAGGGTGCCAAGTACCGTTTCGCACTTCAGGATGGAACGTGGGACTTCTCTTGAGATGCTGTAGCGGACAAAGGGCCTCATCTTGCGATGACGAGGGAAGCACGTGGTTTTTCTCGAGTTGCGGTGGGATTCTCGAGTTACGACGGGGAATTCAGGCTTCCTCTTGTGTTGGCCCAGGAAGTCTAATCTTCCATTTGAGTTGCCAGGGAGAGCTGGGGATTGGGCTCCATTCACTGAAGTGCAAACTAGACCTCATCTAGGCTTGTATCCAGGACTTAATGTTCCTCTCCATAGGCGACAGGGATTTGGGGTTGCATTCCATACTCACCCGGGGAGTCAGGCCTCATCTCGAGGGGAAGCAAAGGGCTCCACTCTCTTCTCGAGTAGCGACAGGTATCTCTTGGAGCCCACTGAGTGGTCTTTGCTCTGTAGGAGAGCTCTAGTGTACATAAGCCTGTACATAAGTGAACAAAGACACTCTCTGTGCATGTTGCTGCGTACCCAAAATAGGGCCACAAGGAGCCTCATGCTCTCCATGCGGCTCGGAAGCTGTGCAGCCACGCAGCAGCTGAAGAATCCAACCAATTGCTCTTTTCTTACCTCTGACAGAGCTCGCATTGCCGTAGCCCTTGGCAGTTTGGAAACACTGGACCCTAACCCCTCTCAAAGTAGGCCTGGGTTCTAGTTCGAATAGAAAGTCAATAGCGGAGCTGAGGACAGGAACGCGGCAGTCATTTATCACACGCTCCTGCAGCCTGCTACTACAGGGACACTAACGCTAGAAGCTAGGAATGTCTTTGCAAGGTGCGCAAAGGACAAGGGGGAACCTCGACCCTGACTCTAGTATTTCAGTCCCCTGAGCAGATCTGAGGTTCTCCCGCTGTAGAAGCTAACCCATTCCTTTCAAATACAGGCTTCCTAACACAGGGCCAGTTGGCTGCTTGCTCTTCCACGAAGCAGGCTTCCTTAACTTGCAAACTGCGAATTCCGCTTAACCGCCTGGAGGAAAATCGCTTCTTGGAAGATTTTTTTCAGAGGCTGTATCCCCGGAGCTGGGGCCAAGCTAGGGGACCCATACTGACAAGGGAAGGCAAAACCACATCCAATGTCTTTGCTCTGGAGGACAGCTTTGGTGAGCCTAAGTCTTTCAGGAATATTTCTGGCTCCAACAGAGTCAAATTCTGTGTGTGAAGCTGCACAGCCAAAATAGGGGAACAGAGAGCCTGATTCTCTCTGTGTAGCTTTGAAGCTGTCATTCAAACAACAGCTTGAGAATCCATACAATGCTCTCCCTTACTGCTAAGAGAATTCTCATTGCTGTCGTCCTTGACAGTTTGTAGAAATCCGCAGCCTAACCCTTCTCCAAGTAGGCCTGGGTCCTAGCTCGGAACAACAGGCAACGGCGGAGCTGAGGCCAGTAAGGCACAAGTGAGGTCTCACACACTCTGGCAGCCTGATCGTCCAGGAGCAGTAAGGCCTCTTTTTCCCTGCAGGAGGCTCGCTTGCCTTGCCTCCTGTGAACTGCATTTCCCAGCCTGGGCGCAAAGCTGTTCCTGGAGATTTTTTCTCAGGGGCTGTTTCCCTGGAGCTGGGTCGGACTTCGGGGGCCCAACTCACAGGGGGAAGGCAAGACCACATGGACAGGTCTATGCTCTGTAGCAGACCTCTAGTGAACCTCATCTCTCAGGAGCATTCTTGGCTCCTATAGAGACACCTCTGTGTGTGAAGCTACACACCCAACATAGTGGCAAAGGGAGTCTGATTCTCTCCGTGGGTGCTGATGCTTTGTGGCAAAGCACCTGCTAAGAATCCGTCCGCATAGGCTTCCCTCACCTTGACAGAGGTCTCATTGCTGTAGTCCTTGGCAGTTTGGAAAGAAGCAGACCCTTACCCTTCACCAAGTAGGCCCTTGTCCTTGTTTGAATGGAAAGGCAGTAGCTGAGCTGAGGCCAGTAAGGCGCCAGTCAAGTCTGACATATTCCCGATGCCTGCTCCTTCATGGAAAATAACGTTAGAATCTGGGAATGTCTTTGCAAGGCTGGCAAAGGGCAGTCAGGAACCTCGACCCTGCCTCTGGAATTTCTATCTTCTCAGCACATCTGGCGGTCTCGGTCAGGAGAAACTAACCCATTCCTTGCAAATATAGGCTTCCAAACACAGGCCGGTTGGCTGTCTCTTCTTGCCGAAGGAAGCTTGCTTATCCCACCTCCTGCGAACTCCGCTTCCCAGCCTGGGGGATAAGAGGTTCTTGGAGATCTTTTCTCAGAGGCTGTTTCCACGGAGCAGGGGCCGATCCCGGAGACCCACATGCACAGGGGAAGGGAAAACCGCATGGATAAGTCTTTGCTCTCTAGGAGTGCTCTAGTGAACCTCACTCTATGGGGAATGTTCTTGGCTCCAACGGGGACATCTCTGTGTGGGAAGCTGCATAGCCAACATAGAGACACAGAGACCTGATTCTCTCTGTGCAGCTTTGACGCTGTCGTTCAAACAACAAATTGAGAATCCACACAATGCTCTCCCTTACCACTGAGAGAGTTATCATTGCTGTAGCCCTTCGCAGTTTCTGGAAATCGGCACACAAACACTTCTCCAAGTAGGCCTGGGTTCAAGTTCAGATGAACATGCAATAGCGGAGCTGAGGCCAGTAAGGCACCAGTCAGGTGTCACACACTCTGGCAGCCTGCTCCTCCAGGGACAGTAAGGCCTCTATTTCCCTTCAGGAGGCTCGCTTGCCTTACTTCCTGTGAACAGCGTTTCCCAGCCTGGGCGGAAAGCAGTTCCTGGAGATCTTTTCTCAGGGGCTGTTTCCCCGGAGTTGGGGCGGACCTCGGGGACCCAACTCACAGGGGAAGGCAAAACCAAATGGACAGGTCTATGCTCTGTAGGAGATCTCTAGTGAACTGCCGGGGTCCAGCCCCAGCTGATCCAGGGTATTCGAAGCAGAGACGGCGTAGG
Organism: Bubalus kerabau; assembly: GCF_029407905.1. Classification (NCBI taxonomy): domain Eukaryota; kingdom Metazoa; phylum Chordata; class Mammalia; order Artiodactyla; family Bovidae; genus Bubalus; species Bubalus kerabau. The sequence continues at coordinate 653,806 of NW_026577936.1, forward strand.
CGAGGGTCAGGGAACAACTGCTTAGTTAAACGTTAATTAAGGATATAAAGAGTAATAAAATGAGGATAGCTCAGTAGGAAAATTCAGTGGAGAAAAGAGGCTGAGTAGCTTGGTTTACGCGGGGGACCAATAAAACTTCAAGACAAGAAGCTTGCACCACTTACGTAGGCCGCAGGCGTCCTTCCGTTCTCCCGAAGGAGAGGAGACACTGAGGCCTCCCCGGTCGGATCTTAGAAGCCCAGGCAAAATTAGTAAGCTTGGTGGGTTCCGCGCTCCAGATGGAGACTCAACCAGAGTGAGAGAGAGAGAGAGACATGGGGAGACCAGTATTTCGAGAAACTGATCCCAATTCTTTATTTTCCATGGTCTACTTTTATACACTGAGATGTTATGCAAAAGTCACGTGGGGTCAGCAGTCCTGACTTTTATCAAAGTCAGGTGCTTCATACAAAAGTATACAGAGGCCTTAGGGGTGTTACATCATCTTCTGGCCAGGGGCCTGCTGACAATTTACGACCCTCTCCTTGTGACAGCGGTCAGTCAACCAGGACACGTATTTCTCCAGGGGTGATTATTCTTAAAACAGACGCCACCCAAATAAAGTTACATTCCTATAGGGTGAGGGTGTAGTGGGTTTTAGTTAAGGAAAGAATTTACTTAGCCTAAGGTCTAACGTGATTTATATCAAAGGTTAATACTTATTTCTTCTATATATTCATTAATGTGTATAAGGGCAGGGGATGTGGAGACTTAGCAGTAAACATCAGCTCAACAAATGAAAAACCCTTCACCAATATGATTTCTAATCAGCCCATTATACTTATACTAATAATTTTCTAACTTTCCTAAGGAACCTGTTTTTAGAAGGTTTAAAGCATCTCGTGCCTCTCATGGTTGGGAGGCTGTGAGCAATCACATGTGGCCGGACAAGCCTGTCAGGCAGGCTAGAGAACCTTCAGAGGAGTTTGTAGGTTAAAACACTCTTGTCACACCCAGGGGTTTTTATCAACTGGAGCTCTAGGTTAACTCCTTCTCCGAAAGAGGTGGTGGGGGACAGCCCCCCGTAAAGTCAGAGGTGTAGGTGAGAGCACAAAGTAGTAAGGTAGGCAGGCTCTGGTTATGGGGGTAGATGCTCGAGGATTTCCAGGGGGACTCCTGAGGCTCGATCCCACCTTTGCGTATGTCGAGCCTCCTTCCTCATGACCTTTGCCATGGGCGGAGTGCCTCACTCTGGCCCCCAACAGTGAACCTCCTCTCTCAGGAACATTCTTGGCTCCTATCGAGACACCTCTGTGCGTGTAGCTACACACGCAACGTAGGGGCAAAGGGAGCCAGATTCTTTCCGTGGGGTGCTGATGCTTTGTGGCAAAGCACCTGCTTGAGAATCCATCAGCTTACGCTTCCCTCGCCTTGACAGAGGTCTCATTGCAGTAGCCCTTGGCAGTTTGGAAAGAAGAGGACCCTTACCTTTCATAAAGTGGGCCCTTGTCCTAGTTTGAAAGGAAAGGCAAGAGCTGAGCTGAGGCCAATAAGGCGCCAGTCAAGTCTGACATATTCCCGAAGCCTGCTCCTTCATGGAAAATAACGCTGGAATCTAGGAATGTCTCTGCAAGGCTGGCAAAGGGCAGTCAGGAGCCTGCACCCTGCCTCTGGAATTACCGATTTCTGAGCAGATCTGGAGGTCTCCTTTAGGAGAATCTAACTCATTCCTTCCATATTGAGACTTCCAAAAACAGGCCGGTCGGCTGCCTCTTCGTGCCCGAAGGAGGCTTGATTTTCCTGCCTCCTATGAACCCAGCTTCCCAGGCTCTGGAAAAAGCGGATCTTGAAGATCTTTTCTCAGGGGTTGTTTCCACGGAGCTGGGGCTAAGCCTGGAGACCCAAACTCACAGGGGAAGAAAAACCACATGGACAAGTCTTTGCTCTCTAGGAGAGCTCTAGTGAACTTCACTCTGTCACGAACATTCTTGATTCATATGGAGACACCCCTATGTGTGAAGCTGTGTACCCAACATGGGGGCACAGAGAGCCTGATTCTCTCTGTGTAGCTTTAAAGATGTCGTTCAAAAAACACCTTGAAAATCCATACAATGCTCTTCCTTACCCGTGACAGAGTTCTCATTGCTGTAGCCCTTGGCAGTTTTTAGAAATCCGCACCCAAACCCTTCTCCAAGTAGTCCTGGGTCCTAGTTCGGAGGAACATGCAATGGCGGAGCTGAGGCCAGTAAGGCACCAGTCAGGTCTCACACACTCTGGCAGCCTGCTCCTCCAGGGGCAGTAAGGCCTCTTTTTCTCTGCAGGAGGCTCGCTTGCCTTGCCTTCTGTGAACTGCGTTTCCCAGTCTGGACGAAAAGCAGTTCCTGGAGGTGTTTTCTCAGGGGTTTCTTCCTCGGAGCTGGGGCAAACATCGGGAACCCAACTCACAGGGGAAGGCAAAACCATATGGACAGGTCTATGCTCCATAGCAGAGCTCTAGTGAACCTCATCTCCCAGGAACATTCTTGGCTCCTATAGAGACACCTCTGTGTTTGAAGCTACACACCCAACATAGGGGCAAATGCAGCCTGATTCTCTCCGTGGGGTGCAGATGCTTTGTGGCAAAGCACCTGTTTGAGAATCCATCCGCTTCCACTTCCCTCTCTTTGACAGAGGTGTCTTTGCTGTAGCCTTTGGCAGTTTGGAAAGAAGCAGACCCTTACCCTTCACCAAGTAGGCCCTTGTCCTAGTTTGAACGGAAAGGCGATAGCTGAGCTGAGGCCAGTAAGGCGCCAGTCAAGTCTGACATATTCCTGAAGCCTGCTCCTTCATGGAAAATAACGCTAGAATCTAGAAATGTCTTTGCAAGGCTGGCGAAGGACAGTCAGGAACCTCGACCCTGCCTCTGGAATTTCCGTCTTCTGAGCAGATCTGGAGGTCTTCTTTTGGAGAAGCTAACCATTCCTTCCAAAGAGAGGCTTCCAAACACAGGCTAGTTGGCTGCCTCTACTTGCCCGAAGGAGGCTTGCTTGTTCCGCTTCCTGTGAACTCCGCTTCCCGCCTGGGGGAAAAGTGGTTCTTGGAGATCTTTTTTCAGGGGCTATTTCAACGGAGTTGGAGCTGAGCCCGGAGACCCACACGCACAGAGGAAGGCAAAACCACATGGACAAGTCTTTGCTCTGTAGGAGAACTCTAGTTAACCTCAGTATGTGAGGAAAGTCTTGGATTCTACGGGGATACCTCTGTGTGTGGAGCTGCATACCCAACAAGGGGGCACACAGGGCCTGATTCTCTCTTTGCAGCTTTGAAGCTGTCGTTCAAACAACAGCTTGAGAATCCATAGAATGCTCTCCCTTACCTCTGAGAGACTTCTCATTGCAGTAGCCCTTGGCAGTTTTTACAAATCCGCACCCAAACCCTTCTCCAAGTAGGCCTGGGTCCTGGTTTGGATGGCCATGCAATGGCGGAGCTGAGGTCAGTAAGGCACCAGTCAGGTGTCACACACTCTGGCAGCCTGCTCCTCCAGGGACAGTAAGGCCTATTTTTCCCTGCGGGAGGCTCGCTTGCCTTGCCTCCTGTGAACTGCGTTTCCCAGCCTGGGCAAAAAGCGGTTCCTGGAGATCTTTTCTCAGGGGCTCTATCCCCAGAGCTGGGGTGGACCTCGGGGACCCATCTCACAGGGGAAGGAAAAACCACATGGACAGGTCTATGCTCTGTAGGAGACGTTAGTGTGTCTCATCTCTTAGGAACATTCTTGGCTCGTACAGAGACACCTCTGTGTGTAAAGCTACACACCGAACATAGGGGCACAGGGAGCCTGATTCTCTCTGTGGGGTGCTGATGCTTTGTGGCAAAGCACCTGTTTGAGAATCCATCCGCTTACGCTTCCCTCGCCTTGACAGAGGTCTCATTGCTGTGTCTCTTGGCACTTTGGAAAGAAGCAGACCCTTACCCTTCACCAAGTAGGCCCTGATCCTAGTTTGAAAGGAAAGGCAATAGCTGAGCTGAGGCCAGTAAGGCACCTGTCAACTCTGACATATTCCCGATGCCTGCTCCTTCATGGAAAATATTGCTAGAATCTAGGAATGTCTTTGCAAGGCTGGCAAAGGGCAGTCAGGAACCTCGACCCTGCCTCTGGAATATCTATCTTCTGAGCAGATCTGGAGGTCTCCTTCTGGAGAAGCTAACCCATTCCTTGCAAATAGAGGCTTCCAAACACAGGCCGGTTGGCTGCCTCTTCTTGCCTGAAGGAGGCTTGCTTTTCCTGCCTCCTATGATCCCTGGTTCCCAGCATGGGGGAAAAGCAGATTCTTGGAGATCTTTGCTCAGGGGTTGTTTCCACGGAGCTGGGGTTGTGCCCAGAGACCCACACATACAGGGGAAGGCAAAACCACATGAACAAGTCTTTGCTTTCTAAGAGAGCTCTAGTGAACCTCAGTCTTTGACGAACGTTCTTGGCTCCTATGCGGACACCTCTGTGTGTGAAACTGCGTACCCAACATGGCGGCAGAGGGCCTGATTCTCTCTGTGCACGTTTAATGCTGTCGTTCAGAAAACAGCTTGAGAATCCATACAATTCTCGCCCTTACCTCTGAGAGAGTTCTCATTGCAGTAGCCCTTGGCAGTTTGTAGAAATCTGCACCTAAAACCCTTCTCCAAGTAGGCCTGAGTCCCAGTTCGGAGGAACAAGCAATGGCGGAGCTAAGACCAGTATGGCACCAGTCAGTTTTCACACACTCTGGCAGCCTGCTCCTCCAGGGACAGTAAGGCTTCTTTTTCTCTGCAGGAGGCTCACTTGCCTTACTTCCTGTGAACAGCTTTTCCCAGCCTGGGCGAAAAGCGGTTCCTGGAGATCTTTTCTCAGAGGCTGTTTTCTCGGAGCTGGGGCGGACCTCGGGGACCCAACTCACAGGGGAAGGCGAAACCACATGTACAGGTGAGCACTCTGTAGGAGAGCTCTTGTGAGCCTCATCTCTCAGGAACATTCTTGGCTCCTGTAGAGACACCACTGTGTGTGAATCTACACACCCCACATAGGGGCAAAGGGAGCCTGATTCCCTCCGTGGGGTGCTGATGCTTGGTGGCAAAGAACCTTCCTGATAATCCATCCGCTTATGCTTCCCTCGCATTTACGGAGGTCTCATTGCCGTAGCCCTCGGCAGTTTGGAAAGAAGAAGACCCTTACCCTTCATAAAGTAGGGCCTTGTCCTACTTTGAATGGAAAGGCAATAGCTGAGCTGAGGCCAATAAGGCGCCAGTCAAGTCTGACATATTCCCAAAGCCTGCTTCTTCAGGAAGATAACTGTAGAATCTAGGAATGTCTTTGCAAGGCTGGCAAAGGGCAGTCAGCACCCTGCACACTGCCTCTGGAATTACCGACTTCTGAACAGATCTGGAGGTCTCCCTTAGGGGAAGCTAACCCATTCTTCCAAATTGAGGCTTCCAAACGCAGGCCGCTTGGCTGCCTCTTGCTCTCTGAATGAGGCCTGCTTTTCCCGCCTCCTATGAACCCCACATCCCAGCCTCTGGGAAAAGCGGATCTTGAAGATCTTTTCTCAGGGGTTGTTTCCACGGAGCTGGGGCCAAGCCTGGAGCCCCAAACGCACAGGGGAAGAAAAACCACATGGACAAGTCTTTGCTCTCTAGGAGAGCTCTAGTGAACCTCACTCTGTCAGGAACGTTCTTGTTTCCTATGAAGACACCCCTGTCTGTGAAGCTGTGTACCGAACATGGAGACACAGAGTCTGATTCTCTCTGTGCAGCTTTGAAGCTGTCGTTCAAACAACAGCTTGAAAATCCATACAGTGCTCTTCCTTACCCGTGACACAGTTCTCATTGCTATACCCCTTGGCAGTATTTAGAAATCCATACCCAAACCCTTCTCCTAGTAGGCCTGGGTCCTAGTTCAGAGGAACATGCAATGGCGGAGCTGAGGCCAGTAAGGCACCAGTCAGGTCTCACACACTCTGGCAGCCTGATCGTCCAGGGACACTAAGGCCTGTTGTGCCTTGCAGGAGGCTCGCTTGCGTTACCTCCTGTGAACTGCGTTTGCCAGCCTGGGGGAATAGCGGTCCCTGGAGATCTTTTCTCAGGGGCTCCTTCCCCTGAGCTGGGGCGGACCTCAGGGACCCAACTCACAGGGCAAGGCAAAACCATATGGACAGGTCTATGCTCTGTAGCAGACTTCTAGTGAACCTCATCTCTCAGGAACATTCTTGGCTCCTACAGAGACACTTCTGTGTGTGAAGCTGCGTACCTAACATAGGGGCACAGAGAGCCTGATTCTCTCAGTTCATTTTGACGCAGTCGTTCAGAAAACAGCTTGAGAATCCATAAAATGCTCTCCCTTACCGCTGAGAGAATTCTCACTGCTGTAGCCCTTGGCACTTTGTAGAAATCCGCAGCCAAACGCTTCTCCAAATAGGCCTGGGTCCTAGTTCGGAGGAACAGGCAATGGTGGAACTGAGGCCAGCAAGGCAACAGTCAGGTTTCACACACTCTGGCAGCCTGCTCCTCCAGGGACTGTAAGGCCTCTTTTACTCTGCAGGAGATTCGCTTGCCTTACTTCCTGTGAACAGCGTTTCCCAGCCTCGGCGAAGCGGTTCCTGGAGATCTTTTCTCAGGGACAGTTTCCCCGGAGGTGTGGCGGACCTCGGGGACCCAACTCACAGGGGAAGGAAAAACCACATGGACAGGTCTATGCTCTGTAGGAGAGGTTTAGTGAACCTAATCTCTCAGGAACATTCTTGGCTCCTATAGAGACAACTCTGTGTGTAAAGCTACACTCCCAACATTGGGGAACAGGGATCTTGGTTCTCTCCGTGGGGTGCTGATGCTTTGTAGTAAAGCACCTGCTTGAGAATCCGTCCTCTTAGGCTTCCCTCGCCTTGACAGAGGTCTCATTGCTGTAGCCCTTGGCAGTTTCAAAGAAGAAGACCCTTACCCTTCATAAAGTAGGCCCTTGTCCTAGTTTGAATGGAAAGGCAATAGCTGAGCTGAGGCCAATAAGGAGCCAGTCCCCTCTGACACATTCCCGAAGCCTGCTCCTTCATGGAATATAACTCTAGAATCTTGGAATGTCTTTGCAAGGCTGGCAAAGGGCAGTCAGGAACCAGCACCCTGCCTCTGGAATTACCGACTTCTGAGCAGATCTGGAGGTCTCCTTTAAGAGAAGCTAACCCATTCCTTCCAAATAGAGGCTTCAAAACACAGGCAGGTTGGCTGCCTTTCGTGCCCGAAGGAGGCTTGCTTTTCTCTCCTCCTATGAACCCCAGTTCCCAGCCTCTGGGAAAAGGGTATCTTGAAGATATTTTCTCAGGGGTTGTTTCCACGGAGCTGGGGCCGAGCCCGGGGCCCAAAGGCACAGGGGAAGGCAAGACCACATGGACAGGTCTATGCTCTGTAGCAGACCTCTAGTGAACCTCATCTCTCAGGAGCATTCTTGGCTCCTATAGAGACACCTCTGTGTGTGAAGCTACACACCCAACATAGTGGCAAAGGGAGTCTGATTCTCTCCGTGGGTGCTGATGCTTTGTGGCAAAGCACCTGCTAAGAATCCGTCCGCATAGGCTTCCCTCACCTTGACAGAGGTCTCATTGCTGTAGTCCTTGGCAGTTTGGAAAGAAGCAGACCCTTACCCTTCACCAAGTAGGCCCTTGTCCTTGTTTGAATGGAAAGGCAGTAGCTGAGCTGAGGCCAGTAAGGCGCCAGTCAAGTCTGACATATTCCCGATGCCTGCTCCTTCATGGAAAATAACGTTAGAATCTGGGAATGTCTTTGCAAGGCTGGCAAAGGGCAGTCAGGAACCTCGACCCTGCCTCTGGAATTTCTATCTTCTCAGCACATCTGGCGGTCTCGGTCAGGAGAAACTAACCCATTCCTTGCAAATATAGGCTTCCAAACACAGGCCGGTTGGCTGTCTCTTCTTGCCGAAGGAAGCTTGCTTATCCCACCTCCTGCGAACTCCGCTTCCCAGCCTGGGGGATAAGAGGTTCTTGGAGATCTTTTCTCAGAGGCTGTTTCCACGGAGCAGGGGCCGATCCCGGAGACCCACATGCACAGGGGAAGGGAAAACCGCATGGATAAGTCTTTGCTCTCTAGGAGTGCTCTAGTGAACCTCACTCTATGGGGAATGTTCTTGGCTCCAACGGGGACATCTCTGTGTGGGAAGCTGCATAGCCAACATAGAGACACAGAGACCTGATTCTCTCTGTGCAGCTTTGACGCTGTCGTTCAAACAACAAATTGAGAATCCACACAATGCTCTCCCTTACCACTGAGAGAGTTATCATTGCTGTAGCCCTTCGCAGTTTCTGGAAATCGGCACACAAACACTTCTCCAAGTAGGCCTGGGTTCAAGTTCAGATGAACATGCAATAGCGGAGCTGAGGCCAGTAAGGCACCAGTCAGGTGTCACACACTCTGGCAGCCTGCTCCTCCAGGGACAGTAAGGCCTCTATTTCCCTTCAGGAGGCTCGCTTGCCTTACTTCCTGTGAACAGCGTTTCCCAGCCTGGGCGGAAAGCAGTTCCTGGAGATCTTTTCTCAGGGGCTGTTTCCCCGGAGTTGGGGCGGACCTCGGGGACCCAACTCACAGGGGAAGGCAAAACCAAATGGACAGGTCTATGCTCTGTAGGAGATCTCTAGTGAACTGCCGGGGTCCAGCCCCAGCTGATCCAGGGTATTCGAAGCAGAGACGGCGTAGGCGAGGGTCAGGGAACAACTGCTTAGTTAAACGTTAATTAAGGATATAAAGAGTAATAAAATGAGGATAGCTCAGTAGGAAAATTCAGTGGAGAAAAGAGGCTGAGTAGCTTGGTTTACGCGGGGGACCAATAAAACTTCAAGACAAGAAGCTTGCACCACTTACGTAGGCCGCAGGCGTCCTTCCGTTCTCCCGAAGGAGAGGAGACACTGAGGCCTCCCCGGTCGGATCTTAGAAGCCCAGGCAAAATTAGTAAGCTTGGTGGGTTCCGCGCTCCAGATGGAGACTCAACCAGAGTGAGAGAGAGAGAGAGACATGGGGAGACCAGTATTTCGAGAAACTGATCCCAATTCTTTATTTTCCATGGTCTACTTTTATACACTGAGATGTTATGCAAAAGTCACGTGGGGTCAGCAGTCCTGACTTTTATCAAAGTCAGGTGCTTCATACAAAAGTATACAGAGGCCTTAGGGGTGTTACATCATCTTCTGGCCAGGGGGCCTGCTGACAATTTACGACCCTCTCCTTGTGACAGCGGTCAGTCAACCAGGACACGTATTTCTCCAGGGGTGATTATTCTTAAAACAGACGCCACCCAAATAAAGTTACATTCCTATAGGGTGAGGGTGTAGTAGGTTTTAGTTAAGGAAAGAATTTACTTAGCCTAAGGTCTAACGTGATTTATATCAAAGGTTAATACTTATTTCTTCTATATATTCATTAATGTGTATAAGGGCAGGGGATGTGGAGACTTAGCAGTAAACATCAGCTCAACAAATGAAAAACCCTTCACCAATATGATTTCTAATCAGCCCATTATACTTATACTAATAATTTTCTAACTTTCCTAAGGAACCTGTTTTTAGAAGGTTTAAAGCATCTCGTGCCTCTCATGGTTGGGAGGCTGTGAGCAATCACATGTGGCCGGACAAGCCTGTCAGGCAGGCTAGAGAACCTTCAGAGGAGTTTGTAGGTTAAAACACTCTTGTCACACCCAGGGGTTTTTATCAACTGGAGCTCTAGGTTAACTCCTTCTCCGAAAGAGGTGGTGGGGGACAGCCCCCCGTAAAGTCAGAGGTGTAGGTGAGAGCACAAAGTAGTAAGGTAGGCAGGCTCTGGTTATGGGGGTAGATGCTCGAGGATTTCCAGGGGGACTCCTGAGGCTCGATCCCGCCTTTGCGTATGTCGAGCCTCCTTCCTCATGACCTTTGCCATGGGCGGAGTGCCTCACTCTGGCCCCCAACAGTGAACCTCCTCTCTCAGGAACATTCTTGGCTCCTATCGAGACACCTCTGTGCGTGTAGCTACACACGCAACGTAGGGGCAAAGGGAGCCAGATTCTTTCCGTGGTGTGCTGATGCTTTGTGGCAAAGCACCTGCTTGAGAATCCATCAGCTTACGCTTCCCTCGCCTTGACAGAGGTCTCATTGCAGTAGCCCTTGGCAGTTTGGAAAGAAGAGGACCCTTACCTTTCATAAAGTGGGCCCTTGTCCTAGTTTGAAAGGAAAGGCAAGAGCTGAGCTGAGGCCAATAAGGCGCCAGTCAAGTCTGACATATTCCCGAAGCCTGCTCCTTCATGGAAAATAACGCTGGAATCTAGGAATGTCTCTGCAAGGCTGGCAAAGGGCAGTCAGGAGCCTGCACCCTGCCTCTGGAATTACCGATTTCTGAGCAGATCTGGAGGTCTCCTTTAGGAGAATCTAACTCATTCCTTCCATATTGAGACTTCCAAAAACAGGCCGGTCGGCTGCCTCTTCGTGCCCGAAGGAGGCTTGATTTTCCTGCCTCCTATGAACCCAGCTTCCCAGGCTCTGGAAAAAGCGGATCTTGAAGATCTTTTCTCAGGGGTTGTTTCCACGGAGCTGGGGCTAAGCCTGGAGACCCAAACTCACAGGGGAAGAAAAACCACATGGACAAGTCTTTGCTCTCTAGGAGAGCTCTAGTGAACTTCACTCTGTCACGAACATTCTTGATTCATATGGAGACACCCCTATGTGTGAAGCTGTGTACCCAACATGGGGGCACAGAGAGCCTGATTCTCTCTGTGTAGCTTTAAAGATGTCGTTCAAAAAACACCTTGAAAATCCATACAATGCTCTTCCTTACCCGTGACAGAGTTCTCATTGCTGTAGCCCTTGGCAGTTTTTAGAAATCCGCACCCAAACCCTTCTCCAAGTAGTCCTGGGTCCTAGTTCGGAGGAACATGCAATGGCGGAGCTGAGGCCAGTAAGGCACCAGTCAGGTCTCACACACTCTGGCAGCCTGCTCCTCCAGGGGCAGTAAGGCCTCTTTTTCTCTGCAGGAGGCTCGCTTGCCTTGCCTTCTGTGAACTGCGTTTCCCAGTCTGGACGAAAAGCAGTTCCTGGAGGTGTTTTCTCAGGGGTTTCTTCCTCGGAGCTGGGGCAAACATCGGGAACCCAACTCACAGGGGAAGGCAAAACCATATGGACAGGTCTATGCTCCATAGCAGAGCTCTAGTGAACCTCATCTCCCAGGAACATTCTTGGCTCCTATAGAGACACCTCTGTGTTTGAAGCTACACACCCAACATAGGGGCAAATGCAGCCTGATTCTCTCCGTGGGGTGCAGATGCTTTGTGGCAAAGCACCTGTTTGAGAATCCATCCGCTTCCACTTCCCTCTCTTTGACAGAGGTGTCTTTGCTGTAGCCTTTGGCAGTTTGGAAAGAAGCAGACCCTTACCCTTCACCAAGTAGGCCCTTGTCCTAGTTTGAACGGAAAGGCGATAGCTGAGCTGAGGCCAGTAAGGCGCCAGTCAAGTCTGACATATTCCTGAAGCCTGCTCCTTCATGGAAAATAACGCTAGAATCTAGAAATGTCTTTGCAAGGCTGGCGAAGGACAGTCAGGAACCTCGACCCTGCCTCTGGAATTTCCGTCTTCTGAGCAGATCTGGAGGTCTTCTTTTGGAGAAGCTAACCATTCCTTCCAAAGAGAGGCTTCCAAACACAGGCTAGTTGGCTGCCTCTACTTGCCCGAAGGAGGCTTGCTTGTTCCGCTTCCTGTGAACTCCGCTTCCCGCCTGGGGGAAAAGTGGTTCTTGGAGATCTTTTTTCAGGGGCTATTTCAACGGAGTTGGAGCTGAGCCCGGAGACCCACACGCACAGAGGAAGGCAAAACCACATGGACAAGTCTTTGCTCTGTAGGAGAACTCTAGTTAACCTCAGTATGTGAGGAAAGTCTTGGATTCTACGGGGATACCTCTGTGTGTGGAGCTGCATACCCAACAAGGGGGCACACAGGGCCTGATTCTCTCTTTGCAGCTTTGAAGCTGTCGTTCAAACAACAGCTTGAGAATCCATAGAATGCTCTCCCTTACCTCTGAGAGACTTCTCATTGCAGTAGCCCTTGGCAGTTTTTACAAATCCGCACCCAAACCCTTCTCCAAGTAGGCCTGGGTCCTGGTTTGGATGGCCATGCAATGGCGGAGCTGAGGTCAGTAAGGCACCAGTCAGGTGTCACACACTCTGGCAGCCTGCTCCTCCAGGGACAGTAAGGCCTATTTTTCCCTGCGGGAGGCTCGCTTGCCTTGCCTCCTGTGAACTGCGTTTCCCAGCCTGGGCAAAAAGCGGTTCCTGGAGATCTTTTCTCAGGGGCTCTATCCCCAGATCTGGGGTGGACCTCGGGGACCCATCTCACAGGGGAAGGAAAAACCACATGGACAGGTCTATGCTCTGTAGGAGACGTTAGTGTGTCTCATCTCTTAGGAACATTCTTGGCTCGTACAGAGACACCTCTGTGTGTAAAGCTACACACCGAACATAGGGGCACAGGGAGCCTGATTCTCTCTGTGGGGTGCTGATGCTTTGTGGCAAAGCACCTGTTTGAGAATCCATCCGCTTACGCTTCCCTCGCCTTGACAGAGGTCTCATTGCTGTGTCTCTTGGCACTTTGGAAAGAAGCAGACCCTTACCCTTCACCAAGTAGGCCCTGATCCTAGTTTGAAAGGAAAGGCAATAGCTGAGCTGAGGCCAGTAAGGCACCTGTCAACTCTGACATATTCCCGATGCCTGCTCCTTCATGGAAAATATTGCTAGAATCTAGGAATGTCTTTGCAAGGCTGGCAAAGGGCAGTCAGGAACCTCGACCCTGCCTCTGGAATATCTATCTTCTGAGCAGATCTGGAGGTCTCCTTCTGGAGAAGCTAACCCATTCCTTGCAAATAGAGGCTTCCAAACACAGGCCGGTTGGCTGCCTCTTCTTGCCTGAAGGAGGCTTGCTTTTCCTGCCTCCTATGATCCCTGGTTCCCAGCATGGGGGAAAAGCAGATTCTTGGAGATCTTTGCTCAGGGGTTGTTTCCACGGAGCTGGGGTTGTGCCCAGAGACCCACACATACAGGGGAAGGCAAAACCACATGAACAAGTCTTTGCTTTCTAAGAGAGCTCTAGTGAACCTCAGTCTTTGACGAACGTTCTTGGCTCCTATGCGGACACCTCTGTGTGTGAAACTGCGTACCCAACATGGCGGCAGAGGGCCTGATTCTCTCTGTGCACGTTTAATGCTGTCGTTCAGAAAACAGCTTGAGAATCCATACAATTCTCGCCCTTACCTCTGAGAGAGTTCTCATTGCAGTAGCCCTTGGCAGTTTGTAGAAATCTGCACCTAAAACCCTTCTCCAAGTAGGCCTGAGTCCCAGTTCGGAGGAACAAGCAATGGCGGAGCTAAGACCAGTATGGCACCAGTCAGTTTTCACACACTCTGGCAGCCTGCTCCTCCAGGGACAGTAAGGCTTCTTTTTCTCTGCAGGAGGCTCACTTGCCTTACTTCCTGTGAACAGCTTTTCCCAGCCTGGGCGAAAAGCGGTTCCTGGAGATCTTTTCTCAGAGGCTGTTTTCTCGGAGCTGGGGCGGACCTCGGGGACCCAACTCACAGGGGAAGGCGAAACCACATGTACAGGTGAGCACTCTGTAGGAGAGCTCTTGTGAGCCTCATCTCTCAGGAACATTCTTGGCTCCTGTAGAGACACCACTGTGTGTGAATCTACACACCCCACATAGGGGCAAAGGGAGCCTGATTCCCTCCGTGGGGTGCTGATGCTTGGTGGCAAAGAACCTTCCTGATAATCCATCCGCTTATGCTTCCCTCGCATTTACGGAGGTCTCATTGCCGTAGCCCTCGGCAGTTTGGAAAGAAGAAGACCCTTACCCTTCATAAAGTAGGGCCTTGTCCTACTTTGAATGGAAAGGCAATAGCTGAGCTGAGGCCAATAAGGCGCCAGTCAAGTCTGACATATTCCCAAAGCCTGCTTCTTCAGGAAGATAACTGTAGAATCTAGGAATGTCTTTGCAAGGCTGGCAAAGGGCAGTCAGCACCCTGCACACTGCCTCTGGAATTACCGACTTCTGAACAGATCTGGAGGTCTCCCTTAGGGGAAGCTAACCCATTCTTCCAAATTGAGGCTTCCAAACGCAGGCCGCTTGGCTGCCTCTTGCTCTCTGAATGAGGCCTGCTTTTCCCGCCTCCTATGAACCCCACATCCCAGCCTCTGGGAAAAGCGGATCTTGAAGATCTTTTCTCAGGGGTTGTTTCCACGGAGCTGGGGCCAAGCCTGGAGCCCCAAACGCACAGGGGAAGAAAAACCACATGGACAAGTCTTTGCTCTCTAGGAGAGCTCTAGTGAACCTCACTCTGTCAGGAACGTTCTTGTTTCCTATGAAGACACCCCTGTCTGTGAAGCTGTGTACCGAACATGGAGACACAGAGTCTGATTCTCTCTGTGCAGCTTTGAAGCTGTCGTTCAAACAACAGCTTGAAAATCCATACAGTGCTCTTCCTTACCCGTGACACAGTTCTCATTGCTATACCCCTTGGCAGTATTTAGAAATCCATACCCAAACCCTTCTCCTAGTAGGCCTGGGTCCTAGTTCAGAGGAACATGCAATGGCGGAGCTGAGGCCAGTAAGGCACCAGTCAGGTCTCACACACTCTGGCAGCCTGATCGTCCAGGGACACTAAGGCCTGTTGTGCCTTGCAGGAGGCTCGCTTGCGTTACCTCCTGTGAACTGCGTTTGCCAGCCTGGGGGAATAGCGGTCCCTGGAGATCTTTTCTCAGGGGCTCCTTCCCCTGAGCTGGGGCGGACCTCAGGGACCCAACTCACAGGGCAAGGCAAAACCATATGGACAGGTCTATGCTCTGTAGCAGACTTCTAGTGAACCTCATCTCTCAGGAACATTCTTGGCTCCTACAGAGACACTTCTGTGTGTGAAGCTGCGTACCTAACATAGGGGCACAGAGAGCCTGATTCTCTCAGTTCATTTTGACGCAGTCGTTCAGAAAACAGCTTGAGAATCCATAAAATGCTCTCCCTTACCGCTGAGAGAATTCTCACTGCTGTAGCCCTTGGCACTTTGTAGAAATCCGCAGCCAAACGCTTCTCCAAATAGGCCTGGGTCCTAGTTCGGAGGAACAGGCAATGGTGGAACTGAGGCCAGCAAGGCAACAGTCAGGTTTCACACACTCTGGCAGCCTGCTCCTCCAGGGACTGTAAGGCCTCTTTTACTCTGCAGGAGATTCGCTTGCCTTACTTCCTGTGAACAGCGTTTCCCAGCCTCGGCGAAGCGGTTCCTGGAGATCTTTTCTCAGGGACAGTTTCCCCGGAGGTGTGGCGGACCTCGGGGACCCAACTCACAGGGGAAGGAAAAACCACATGGACAGGTCTATGCTCTGTAGGAGAGGTTTAGTGAACCTAATCTCTCAGGAACATTCTTGGCTCCTATAGAGACAACTCTGTGTGTAAAGCTACACTCCCAACATTGGGGAACAGGGATCTTGGTTCTCTCCGTGGGGTGCTGATGCTTTGTAGTAAAGCACCTGCTTGAGAATCCGTCCTCTTAGGCTTCCCTCGCCTTGACAGAGGTCTCATTGCTGTAGCCCTTGGCAGTTTCAAAGAAGAAGACCCTTACCCTTCATAAAGTAGGCCCTTGTCCTAGTTTGAATGGAAAGGCAATAGCTGAGCTGAGGCCAATAAGGAGCCAGTCCCCTCTGACACATTCCCGAAGCCTGCTCCTTCATGGAATATAACTCTAGAATCTTGGAATGTCTTTGCAAGGCTGGCAAAGGGCAGTCAGGAACCAGCACCCTGCCTCTGGAATTACCGACTTCTGAGCAGATCTGGAGGTCTCCTTTAGGAGAAGCTAACCCATTCCTTCCAAATAGAGGCTTCAAAACACAGGCAGGTTGGCTGCCTTTCGTGCCCGAAGGAGGCTTGCTTTTCTCTCCTCCTATGAACCCCAGTTCCCAGCCTCTGGGAAAAGCGTATCTTGAAGATATTTTCTCAGGGGTTGTTTCCACGGAGCTGGGGCCGAGCCCGGGGCCCAAAGGCACAGGGGAAGGCAAGACCACATGGACAGGTCTATGCTCTGTAGCAGACCTCTAGTGAACCTCATCTCTCAGGAGCATTCTTGGCTCCTATAGAGACACCTCTGTGTGTGAAGCTACACACCCAACATAGTGGCAAAGGGAGTCTGATTCTCTCCGTGGGTGCTGATGCTTTGTGGCAAAGCACCTGCTAAGAATCCGTCCGCATAGGCTTCCCTCACCTTGACAGAGGTCTCATTGCTGTAGTCCTTGGCAGTTTGGAAAGAAGCAGACCCTTACCCTTCACCAAGTAGGCCCTTGTCCTTGTTTGAATGGAAAGGCAGTAGCTGAGCTGAGGCCAGTAAGGCGCCAGTCAAGTCTGACATATTCCCGATGCCTGCTCCTTCATGGAAAATAACGTTAGAATCTGGGAATGTCTTTGCAAGGCTGGCAAAGGGCAGTCAGGAACCTCGACCCTGCCTCTGGAATTTCTATCTTCTCAGCACATCTGGCGGTCTCGGTCAGGAGAAACTAACCCATTCCTTGCAAATATAGGCTTCCAAACAGAGGCCGGTTGGCTGTCTCTTCTTGCCGAAGGAAGCTTGCTTATCCCACCTCCTGCGAACTCCGCTTCCCAGCCTGGGGGATAAGAGGTTCTTGGAGATCTTTTCTCAGAGGCTGTTTCCACGGAGCAGGGGCCGATCCCGGAGACCCACATGCACAGGGGAAGGGAAAACCGCATGGATAAGTCTTTGCTCTCTAGGAGTGCTCTAGTGAACCTCACTCTATGGGGAATGTTCTTGGCTCCAATGGGGACATCTCTGTGTGGGAAGCTGCATAGCCAACATAGAGACACAGAGACCTGATTCTCTCTGTGCAGCTTTGACGCTGTCGTTCAAACAACAAATTGAGAATCCACACAATGCTCTCCCTTACCACTGAGAGAGTTATCATTGCTGTAGCCCTTCGCAGTTTCTGGAAATCGGCACACAAACACTTCTCCAAGTAGGCCTGGGTTCAAGTTCAGATGAACATGCAATAGCGGAGCTGAGGCCAGTAAGGCACCAGTCAGGTGTCACACACTCTGGCAGCCTGCTCCTCCAGGGACAGTAAGGCCTCTATTTCCCTTCAGGAGGCTCGCTTGCCTTACTTCCTGTGAACAGCGTTTCCCAGCCTGGGCGGAAAGCAGTTCCTGGAGATCTTTTCTCAGGGGCTGTTTCCCCGGAGTTGGGGCGGACCTCGGGGACCCAACTCACAGGGGAAGGCAAAACCAAATGGACAGGTCTATGCTCTGTAGGAGATCTCTAGTGAACTGCCGGGGTCCAGCCCCAGCTGATCCAGGGTATTCGAAGCAGAGACGGCGTAGGCGAGGGTCAGGGAACAACTGCTTAGTTAAACGTTAATTAAGGATATAAAGAGTAATAAAATGAGGATAGCTCAGTAGGAAAATTCAGTGGAGAAAAGAGGCTGAGTAGCTTGGTTTACGCGGGGGACCAATAAAACTTCAAGACAAGAAGCTTGCACCACTTACGTAGGCCGCAGGCGTCCTTCCGTTCTCCCGAAGGAGAGGAGACACTGAGGCCTCCCCGGTCGGATCTTAGAAGCCCAGGCAAAATTAGTAAGCTTGGTGGGTTCCGCGCTCCAGATGGAGACTCAACCAGAGTGAGAGAGAGAGAGAGACATGGGGAGACCAGTATTTCGAGAAACTGATCCCAATTCTTTATTTTCCATGGTCTACTTTTATACACTGAGATGTTATGCAAAAGTCACGTGGGGTCAGCAGTCCTGACTTTTATCAAAGTCAGGTGCTTCATACAAAAGTATACAGAGGTCTTAGGGGTGTTACATCATCTTCTGGCCGGGGGGCCTGCTGACAATTTACGACCCTCTCCTTGTGACAGCGGGCAGTCAACCAGGGCACGTATTTCTCCAGGGGTGATTATTCTTAAAACAGACGCCACCCAAATAAAGTTACATTCCTATAGGGTGAGGGTGTAGTGGGTTTTAGTTAAGGAAAGAATTTACTTAGCCTAAGGTCTAACGTGATTTATATCAAAGGTTAATACTTATTTCTTCTATATATTCATTAATGTGTATAAGGGCAGGGGATGTGGAGACTTAGCAGTAAACATCAGCTCAACAAATGAAAAACCCTTCACCAATATGATTTCTAATCAGCCCATTATACTTATACTAATAATTTTCTAACTTTCCTAAGGAACCTGTTTTTAGAAGGTTTAAAGCATCTCGTGCCTCTCATGGTTGGGAGGCTGTGAGCAATCACATGTGGCCGGACAAGCCTGTCAGGCAGGCTAGAGAACCTTCAGAGGAGTTTGTAGGTTAAAACACTCTTGTCACACCCAGGGGTTTTTATCAACTGGAGCTCTAGGTTAACTCCTTCTCCGAAAGAGGTGGTGGGGGACAGCCCCCCGTAAAGTCAGAGGTGTAGGTGAGAGCACAAAGTAGTAAGGTAGGCAGGCTCTGGTTATGGGGGTAGATGCTCGAGGATTTCCAGGGGGACTCCTGAGGCTCGATCCCACCTTTGCGTATGTCGAGCCTCCTTCCTCATGACCTTTGCCATGGGCGGAGTGCCTCACTCTGGCCCCCAACAGTGAACCTCCTCTCTCAGGAACATTCTTGGCTCCTATCGAGACACCTCTGTGTGTGTAGCTACACACACAACGTAGGGGCAAAGGGAGCCAGATTCTTTCCGTGGGGTGCTGATGCTTTGTGGCAAAGCACCTGCTTGAGAATCCATCAGCTTACGCTTCCCTCGCCTTGACAGAGGTCTCATTGCAGTAGCCCTTGGCAGTTTGGAAAGAAGAGGACCCTTACCTTTCATAAAGTGGGCCCTTGTCCTAGTTTGAAAGGAAAGGCAAGAGCTGAGCTGAGGCCAATAAGGCGCCAGTCAAGTCTGACATATTCCCGAAGCCTGCTCCTTCATGGAAAATAACGCTGGAATCTAGGAATGTCTCTGCAAGGCTGGCAAAGGGCAGTCAGGAGCCTGCACCCTGCCTCTGGAATTACCGATTTCTGAGCAGATCTGGAGGTCTCCTTTAGGAGAATCTAACTCATTCCTTCCATATTGAGACTTCCAAAAACAGGCCGGTCGGCTGCCTCTTCGTGCCCGAAGGAGGCTTGATTTTCCTGCCTCCTATGAACCCAGCTTCCCAGGCTCTGGAAAAAGCGGATCTTGAAGATCTTTTCTCAGGGGTTGTTTCCACGGAGCTGGGGCTAAGCCTGGAGACCCAAACTCACAGGGGAAGAAAAACCACATGGACAAGTCTTTGCTCTCTAGGAGAGCTCTAGTGAACTTCACTCTGTCACGAACATTCTTGATTCATATGGAGACACCCCTATGTGTGAAGCTGTGTACCCAACATGGGGGCACAGAGAGCCTGATTCTCTCTGTGTAGCTTTAAAGATGTCGTTCAAAAAACACCTTGAAAATCCATACAATGCTCTTCCTTACCCGTGACAGAGTTCTCATTGCTGTAGCCCTTGGCAGTTTTTAGAAATCCGCACCCAAACCCTTCTCCAAGTAGTCCTGGGTCCTAGTTCGGAGGAACATGCAATGGCGGAGCTGAGGCCAGTAAGGCACCAGTCAGGTCTCACACACTCTGGCAGCCTGCTCCTCCAGGGGCAGTAAGGCCTCTTTTTCTCTGCAGGAGGCTCGCTTGCCTTGCCTTCTGTGAACTGCGTTTCCCAGTCTGGACGAAAAGCAGTTCCTGGAGGTGTTTTCTCAGGGGTTTCTTCCTCGGAGCTGGGGCAAACATCGGGAACCCAACTCACAGGGGAAGGCAAAACCATATGGACAGGTCTATGCTCCATAGCAGAGCTCTAGTGAACCTCATCTCCCAGGAACATTCTTGGCTCCTATAGAGACACCTCTGTGTTTGAAGCTACACACCCAACATAGGGGCAAATGCAGCCTGATTCTCTCCGTGGGGTGCAGATGCTTTGTGGCAAAGCACCTGTTTGAGAATCCATCCGCTTCCACTTCCCTCTCTTTGACAGAGGTGTCTTTGCTGTAGCCTTTGGCAGTTTGGAAAGAAGCAGACCCTTACCCTTCACCAAGTAGGCCCTCGTCCTAGTTTGAACGGAAAGGCGATAGCTGAGCTGAGGCCAGTAAGGCGCAAGTCAAGTCTGACATATTCCTGAAGCCTGCTCCTTCATGGAAAATAACGCTAGAATCTAGAAATGTCTTTGCAAGGCTGGCGAAGGACAGTCAGGAACCTCGACCCTGCCTCTGGAATTTCCGTCTTCTGAGCAGATCTGGAGGTCTTCTTTTGGAGAAGCTAACCATTCCTTCCAAAGAGAGGCTTCCAAACACAGGCTAGTTGGCTGCCTCTACTTGCCCGAAGGAGGCTTGCTTGTTCTGCTTCCTGTGAACTCCGCTTCCCGCCTGGGGGAAAAGTGGTTCTTGGAGATTTTTTTTCAGGGGCTATTTCAACGGAGTTGGAGCTGAGCCCGGAGACCCACACGCACAGAGGAAGGCAAAACCACATGGACAAGTCTTTGCTCTGTAGGAGAACTCTAGTTAACCTCAGTATGTGAGGAAAGTCTTGGATTCTACGGGGATACCTCTGTGTGTGGAGCTGCATACCCAACAAGGGGGCACACAGGGCCTGATTCTCTCTTTGCAGCTTTGAAGCTGTCGTTCAAACAACAGCTTGAGAATCCATAGAATGCTCTCCCTTACCTCTGAGAGACTTCTCATTGCAGTAGCCCTTGGCAGTTTTTACAAATCCGCACCCAAACCCTTCTCCAAGTAGGCCTGGGTCCTGGTTTGGATGGCCATGCAATGGCGGAGCTGAGGTCAGTAAGGCACCAGTCAGGTGTCACACACTCTGGCAGCCCGCTCCTCCAGGGACAGTAAGGCCTATTTTTCCCTGCGGGAGGCTCGCTTGCCTTGCCTCCTGTGAACTGCGTTTCCCAGCCTGGGCAAAAAGCGGTTCCTGGAGATCTTTTCTCAGGGGCTCTATCCCCAGAGCTGGGGTGGACCTCGGGGACCCATCTCACAGGGGAAGGAAAAACCACATGGACAGGTCTATGCTCTGTAGGAGACGTTAGTGTGTCTCATCTCTTAGGAACATTCTTGGCTCGTACAGAGACACCTCTGTGTGTAAAGCTACACACCGAACATAGGGGCACAGGGAGCCTGATTCTCTCTGTGGGGTGCTGATGCTTTGTGGCAAAGCACCTGTTTGAGAATCCATCTGCTTACGCTTCCTTCGCCTTGACAGAGGTCTCATTGCTGTGTCTCTTGGCACTTTGGAAAGAAGCAGACCCTTACCCTTCACCAAGTAGGCCCTGATCCTAGTTTGAAAGGAAAGGCAATAGCTGAGCTGAGGCCAGTAAGGCACCTGTCAACTCTGACATATTCCCGATGCCTGCTCCTTCATGGAAAATATTGCTAGAATCTAGGAATGTCTTTGCAAGGCTGGCAAAGGGCAGTCAGGAACCTCGACCCTGCCTCTGGAATATCTATCTTCTGAGCAGATCTGGAGGTCTCCTTCTGGAGAAGCTAACCCATTCCTTGCAAATAGAGGCTTCCAAACACAGGCCGGTTGGCTGCCTCTTCTTGCCTGAAGGAGGCTTGCTTTTCCTGCCTCCTATGATCCCTGGTTCCCAGCATGGGGGAAAAGCAGATTCTTGGAGATCTTTGCTCAGGGGTTGTTTCCACGGAGCTGGGGTTGTGCCCAGAGACCCACACATACAGGGGAAGGCAAAACCACATGAACAAGTCTTTGCTTTCTAAGAGAGCTCTAGTGAACCTCAGTCTTTGACGAACGTTCTTGGCTCCTATGCGGACACCTCTGTGTGTGAAACTGCGTACCCAACATGGCGGCAGAGGGCCTGATTCTCTCTGTGCACGTTTAATGCTGTCGTTCAGAAAACAGCTTGAGAATCCATACAATTCTCGCCCTTACCTCTGAGAGAGTTCTCATTGCAGTAGCCCTTGGCAGTTTGTAGAAATCTGCACCTAAAACCCTTCTCCAAGTAGGCCTGAGTCCCAGTTCGGAGGAACAAGCAATGGCGGAGCTAAGACCAGTATGGCACCAGTCAGTTTTCACACACTCTGGCAGCCTGCTCCTCCAGGGACAGTAAGGCTTCTTTTTCTCTGCAGGAGGCTCACTTGCCTTACTTCCTGTGAACAGCTTTTCCCAGCCTGGGCGAAAAGCGGTTCCTGGAGATCTTTTCTCAGAGGCTGTTTTCTCGGAGCTGGGGCGGACCTCGGGGACCCAACTCACAGGGGAAGGCGAAACCACATGTACAGGTGAGCACTCTGTAGGAGAGCTCTTGTGAGCCTCATCTCTCAGGAACATTCTTGGCTCCTGTAGAGACACCACTGTGTGTGAATCTACACACCCCACATAGGGGCAAAGGGAGCCTGATTCCCTCCGTGGGGTGCTGATGCTTGGTGGCAAAGAACCTTCCTGATAATCCATCCGCTTATGCTTCCCTCGCATTTACGGAGGTCTCATTGCCGTAGCCCTCGGCAGTTTGGAAAGAAGAAGACCCTTACCCTTCATAAAGTAGGGCCTTGTCCTACTTTGAATGGAAAGGCAATAGCTGAGCTGAGGCCAATAAGGCGCCAGTCAAGTCTGACATATTCCCAAAGCCTGCTTCTTCAGGAAGATAACTGTAGAATCTAGGAATGTCTTTGCAAGGCTGGCAAAGGGCAGTCAGCACCCTGCACACTGCCTCTGGAATTACCGACTTCTGAACAGATCTGGAGGTCTCCCTTAGGGGAAGCTAACCCATTCTTCCAAATAGAGGCTTCCAAACGCAGGCCGCTTGGCTGCCTCTTGCTCTCTGAATGAGGCCTGCTTTTCCCGCCTCCTATGAACCCCACATCCCAGCCTCTGGGAAAAGCGGATCTTGAAGATCTTTCCTCAGGGGTTGTTTCCACGGAGCTGGGGCCGAGCCTGGAGCCCCAAACGCACAGGGGAAGAAAAACCACATGGACAAGTCTTTGCTCTCTAGGAGAGCTCTAGTGAACCTCACTCTGTCAGGAACGTTCTTGTTTCCTATGGAGACACCCCTGTCTGTGAAGCTGTGTACCGAACATGGAGACACAGAGTCTGATTCTCTCTGTGCAGATTTGAAGCTGTCGTTCAAACAACAGCTTGAAAATCCATACAATGCTCTTCCTTACCCGTGACACAGTTCTCATTGCTATACCCCTTGGCAGTATTTAGAAATCCATACCCAAACCCTTCTCCTAGTAGGCCTGGGTCCTAGTTCGGAGGAACATGCAATGGCGGAGCTGAGGCCAGTAAGGCACCAGTCAGGTCTCACACACTCTGGCAGCCTGATCGTCCAGGGACACTAAGGCCTGTTGTGCCTTGCAGGAGGCTCGCTTGCGTTACCTCCTGTGAACTGCGTTTGCCAGCCGGGGGGAATAGCGGTCCCTGGAGATCTTTTCTCAGGGACTCCTTCCCCTGAGCTGGGGCGGACCTCGGGGACCCAAGTCACAGGGCAAGGCAAAACCATATGGACAGGTCTATGCTCTGTAGCAGACTTCTAGTGAACCTCATCTCTCAGGAACATTCTTGGCTCCTATAGAGACACCTCTGTGTGTGAAGCTGCGTACCTAACATAGGGGCACAGAGAGCCTGATTCTCTCTGTTCATTTTGACGCTGTCGTTCAGAAAACAGCTTGAGAATCCATAAAATGCTCTCCCTTACCACTGAGAGAATTCTCACTGCTGTAGCCCTTGGTACTTTGTAGAAATCTGCACCCAAACGCTTTTCCAAGTAGGCCTGTGTGCTAGCTCGGATGAACAGGCAATGGCGGAGCTGAGGCCAGTAAGGCAACAGTCAGGTTTCACACACTCTGGCAGCCTGCTCCTCCAGGGACTGTAAGGCCTCTTTTACTCTGCAGGAGATTCGCTTGCCTTACTTCATGTGAACAGCATTTCCCAGCCTCGGCGAAGCAGTTCCTGGAGATCTTTTCTCAGGGACAGTTTCCCCGGAGGTGTGGCGGACCTCGAGCACCCAACTCACAGGGGAAGGCAAAACCACATGGACAGGTCTATGCTCTGTAGGAGAGGTTTAGTGAACCTAATCTCTCAGGAACATTCTTGGCTCCTATAGAGACAACTCTCTGTGTGAAGCTACACTCCCAACATTGGTGCACAGGGAGCTTGATTCTCTCCGTGGGGTGCTGATGCTTTGTGGCAAAGCACCTGCTTGAGAATCCATCCTCTTAGGCTTCCCTCACCTTGACAGAGGTCTCATTGCTGTAGCCCTTGGCAGTTTGCAAAGAAGAAGACCCTTACCCTTCATAAAGTAGGGCCTTGTCCTAGTTTGAATGGAAAGGCAATAGCTGAGCTGAGGTCAATAAGGAGCCAGTCCCGTCTGACACATTCCTGAGGCCTGCTCCTTCATGGAAAATAACTCTAGAATCTAGGAATATCTTTCAAGGCTAGCAAAGGACAGTCAGGAACCAGTACCCTGCCTCTGGAATTACCGACTTCTGAGCAGATCTGGAGGTCTCCTTTAGGAGAAGCTAACCCATTCCTTCCAAATAGAGGCTTCAAAACACAGGCAGGTTGGCTGCCTTTCGTGCCCGAAGGAGGCTTGCTTTTCTCTCCTCCTATGAACCCCAGTTCCCAGCCTCTGGGAAAAGCGTATCTTGAAGATATTTTCTCAGGGGTTGTTTCCACGGAGCTGGGGCCGAGCCTGGAGACCCAAAGGCACAGGGGAAGGCAAGACCACATGGACAAGCCTTTGCTCTTTAGTATAGCTCTAATGAACCTCACTCTGTCAGGATCTTTCTTGATTCCTACGGAGACACACCTGTGTGTGAAGCTGCGGCCACAGAGAGCCTGATTACCCCTGTGCAGCGCTGAGTCTGGGCGGCTAAACAACAGCTTGGGAATGCAGCCTGGGGCGCTTCCCTTCCCTCTGACAGAGCTCTCCTTCGGTCCCTAAGCCCTCTGCAAGTAGGCATGGATCATAGGTGCAAAGAGAAGGGAAGAGCAGAGCTGAGGCCAGTAAGGCGCCCGCCAGTCACGTCTCCCCCACTTCCGCAGTCTGTTCCTTCCCCTGCGCGAAAGCTAGAAGCTGGGAAGGGCTTGGCGAGGCTCGCCCAGGCAGAGCAGCCTCTAGGCCGGGGCTCTGTGATATCGCGCCTGGGCGCAGATCTGGAGCTCCGCCGGAGTGGCAGCTCATTCGGTCCTTCCCAATACAGGCTTGCAAGCACCCGACGGCGGCCTGACTCTATTCTCCCGCGTGCTGGGAGTGGGCTTCCAATCCAGGGCACAGAGCACTGCCTGGATCCCTCTGCTCAGGGGCTGGTTCCCCTGCACTGGGACTGTGCTAGGGAGCCCAAAGGCACAGGGGAAGGCCCCAAACCACATGCACACGACTCTGCTCTGGAGCTGAGCTCCGGGGAAGCCCAGTCTGTAAGGCGGTTTCTGAACACAAACGGAGGAACACTCTGGCTGTGGAGCTCCCTCCCCATGACAGGGGCACTGAGACCCTGATTCCCTCCGTTCAGCGCTGAGTCTAGGCTACCAAGCAACAGCTTGGGAATGCAACCTGGGACATTTCCCTTCCCTCAGACAGAGGTCTCCTTGCGGGAGGCTTTCGCAGTTTGCACACCCCCGTGCCCTAAGCCGTCTGCAAGGAGGCCTGGCTCCTAGGTCCAAAGGGAAAGCAAGAGCGGAGCTGAGGCCAGTCAGGAGCCAGTCATGTCGCCCACACTCCCGCAGCCTGCTCCTTTGCAGGTGCAAATGCTAGAAGCTGGGAAGGGCTTGGCGAGGCTCGCCCAGGCAGAGCAGCCTCTCGACAGGGGCTCTGTCCTATCGCGCCTGGGCGCAGGTCTGCAGCTCCACCGGTGTGGAAGCTCACTCGGTCCTTTCCAATACAGGCTTGCAAGGACCCGCCGGCAGCCTAACTCATCTCTCCCGCGTGCTGGGACTGGGCATCCAGGCCTGGGCACAAAGCACTGCCTGGAGCTCTTTGCTCAGGGGCTGGTTCCCCTACGCTGGGGCTGTGCTAGGGAGCCAAACGCACATATCAAGGCCCCAAAACACATCCACACGTCTCTGCTCTGCAACAGAGCTCCGGGGAAGCCCAGTCTGGCAGACGCTTTCTGGGCACAAAGGGAGGAACACTCTGGCTGTGGAGCTTCCTCCCCAAGACAGGGGCACTAGGACCCTGATTCCCTCCGTTTACCGCTGAGTCTGCATTGCCAAGCAACAGCTTGGGAACGCAGCCTGGGGTGCTTCCCTTCCCTCGGACAGAGCTCTCCTTGCGGTAGGCCTTGGTAGTTTGCATACAATGGGGACCTAAGCCCTCTGCAAGTTGGCCTGGCTCCTAGGTCCAAAGGGCAGGCCAGAGCGGAGCTGAGGCTGTCAGGCTCCAGACACATCTCCCATACTCCTACATCCTGCTCCTACACGGGCGTGAACGCTAGAAGCTGGGAAGGTACCTGGACCGTGCAGGGGCCGGGCGAATGCGGGCGGCGTGGGGCGGGGGTCGGCTTCTGGCGAGGGTGGGGGCGGGCTTCCCAGTTGTGCTCTCGGAGGTGGACACTGAGGCTGAAAACGCCCCGGGAGTGCACCCGGGACTGGGTAAACCCGGGCTGCGCGGGTCGAGATTCCGATGGCTTTAGGTGGGGGTCGGTCCCAGTTGTGCTCCCGGGGGTCGCCACTGCGGCTGGGAACGCGCCGGGAGCGCGGCAGGGGCGGGGCTAACCCTGGCGGCGCGGGGCGGGGGTCGGCTCATGGGGGAGATGTGGAGGGGTTCCCAGTTGTGCTCTCGGGGGTTGCAACTGCGGCTGGGAACGCCCATTTCGTCCGCTCCTGGGTCCCCAAGGATCGCCATCCCGTGGGTGCAGCGGAGGGCTGCGGACCACAGGTAAGGGAACTGGGGCTGCGTGGAGCAGGGAACCAAGTATTCCGCCGTCTGTTGGCACATTCTCGGAGCTCCCCAACCTGGCGGTCACAGAAAAGCCTTGCCTTTGGGGTCAAGGCCTTTACCGCTCCACCCCTCTGCTGAAAAATCTCAGAGTCTGCGCGGTTCTTCCAAGCAGCCTAGTGTCCGCTGGAAGTCCAAGGAACAGAACACTGAACTCTGGCCGACTGGCCCAGCCCTGCTTCTGGCACTTTGTAAGCCAGCGGGCCCTTGAGCACCTGCTGGGATGGGAAAAGGAAGGGTCCACGGATTGCACCCTAGAAACTTAGTAGGGTGCATGGATTTCAAACCCTGGTGGCCGCCCAGGCAGCAAAGAAGGGGGTGGGCACCTTGCTGCCCTTTCATGGCAGAATCTGTGGTTGTCCAGCTGCATGGGCCTTTTCATGAGGACCCTGTGCAATAAAAGTTTGGTGTTTTGGAACTGAATAATTAGAACGTGTAAAAGCTTTAAATTATGTGGTGGTGTAATTAAAAAACAAAACAAAACAAAACCAAGCTCCAAGTGTTTTGCAAATGGAGGTTTAAATATTGAAGGACTGTATTCCTTGCACTGTGGCATTCTATCAAGAAGTGTGCAGGATTTTTTTTTTTTTAAGAAAAGTGTTCGAAGTGAGGGAAACAGGAAACCCAGAGGTGCCCCTGTATTTTGGGGAAGGCCTTAGGAGGTCACTTGGAAATGCTGCTGGCTGTGCGGGAGGGCGGCAGATGGGCTGTGCAGGCTTGTCCTTTGCATGGATGTTCTTGTGTGTGGAAACCCAGCTCGGAGCCATCTCCTGATGTGTAAGAATTTCGCAGACAAACCTTGAGCTAAGCAATGCATTTTTTCCTAAGAAAATGTTTGTCTTAAGCGATGTAAATATCCTATGTATTTCCGCTAGACTCTGGCTTCAGGTCGGTTCCCCCAAAAGGCTCAGAAGCGATTTGAACAAAACAGCATGTTTTCCTCCTAGCTTGTTCTCCTTATCTATGTTAAGGAAATGATATATTTGCCTGCAATACTGCCTTTCTTCAAGATTCATGTCAATCAAGTTTTGGCCCGGGATGACTCACCTGCTGCCAATATTATCTCAATGCATGTCGTGGGGGAGGGGCCTGGTGCCATTCCCTGAAACAGTTCCTTTCTTTCCTTAGCTGACTGCTAGTGCCTGTAGAATATCTGGCTAAAGACCAGCAGGGGGTACTCTTACTACCCCCCCACCCCGCCTCAAGTCTAAGTCAGCAGCTTTCTCTATCTCTTTAATACTTTAATAACACTTGATGACACAAAAGCTCTGAGCAATCAAATCATATCAAATCTTCATTTCAGATTGAAGATGCATTCCATGGTATTGCCATCTTAAGTCTTTCCATCGTTATGGAATATCTGTCCATGTATTCAGGATAGTTTTCAGCCAGGGTGTATAATTTCCAGTGTGCCAGTCTTGTCATCCTCGTTACATCCATGGCAAAGTGTTTTATTCATGTTGATATTATTGAAAGGGAATTTTTTAAAATTCCTTTTCAGATTATTATCTGCTAATGTATACAGATAAAACTGTGTAATCATTCATTTTTATCAGTTTGGACAGCTTGATAGATGTCTTTAATTTCTTTACTTTCTGACACTTTAAGATTATCCTGGGACACATATGTAATGCCTCACCCCTAAATTCAGACATGTGTTCAAAGAACTTCTGTCCTTTTATTTATTTATTTATTCTTTAACATTGAAATCGTTTTGACTATGCTGGGTGTTTGTTGCTAGATGGAAGTAGCTAGGACCTCTGGACTGCAGTCTCTCATCTCTTGCTGACCTCTTGTTTACCTCTGCAGAATCCTGGTAGGTGGGAGCTTGTTAGTTCCTTGTTCCTTATCAGAACCTCCTGTGGTAAGTGTTTTTCTTTCTCTGTTGCCTGGTAAGGGTGGGTGGTCATGGGCATCCCAAAGTTGGCTAGAAGTCAATTATTTAGGCAGGCTTGTGCATAGATATGGGAGAAGGCAATGGCACCCCACTCCTGGAAAATCCCAAGGACGGAGGAGCCTGGTAGGCTGCAGTCCATGGGGTGGCTAAGAGTCGGACACCACTGAGCGACTTCATTTTCACTTTTCACTTTCATGCATAGGAGGAGGAAATGGCAACCCACTCCAGTGTTCTTGCCTAGAGAACCCCAGGGACTGCGGGGCCTGGTGGGCTGCCATCTATGGCGTGGCACAGGGTCAGCCTCAACTGAACCACTTAGCAGCTGCAGCAGCAGCAGTGCATAGATATCAAAGGGGATGAGAACAGTCAGGTAGGATCACATATGTCACCGTGAAACAATACTTCTCCTCTTAGCCAAAGCTAACAAAAGATTTCTGTTCTAGGTCAACCTAGAAGAGATCACTTAAGAGGTAAAGAAACTTAAACTCCATTAGCAAAGGCAGTTCAACATCTCAAGAAAACTTGTGCTAGGCACAAAACTCTTTTCTGGGGGCCTACTTTCCCTACAACCTCCTTATCCCATTCTGTACCCATTCCTTTGCTTCTCCCGTCCTGAAAATGCCACCTCTAAGACAGAACTACTTCGTTTTCCTTCTTAAAGTGTGATTGCATTCCATACATTCTTGTAATAACAAGTCATACATTTCCCTTCAGCAACGAAGAACTCACTCTTATATTGGCATTTGATAGATTGGTGAGCATACCTATCAGTGATAATAGCACCCACCCCGCTTCCTGCAAGAACAGAACAAAAAAAACAAAACAAAAAAATTGCTTTCTTACATTTAATATGTTCGGATGGTGCCAGTCACTATTCATGCAGAGTCAAAAATCTCTTTTGTTTCTGTGTAAAAGGGAGGTCCTTTCAAGTCGTGAATGTTTAAGAAGTTTCATTTATTTGGAAGTGACCTAGCTATTCAATACACTGTCGTCACTTAGTTTAGCACCAGGATAGAAACTCAGGTAACCAAAACACCTGGAGGAACGATTGTAAGTTCAGTTCAGTTCAGTTGCTCAGTCGAGTCTGACTCTTTGTGACCCCGTGGCCTGCAGGACGCCAGGCTTCCGTGTCCATCACCAACTCCAGGGGCTTGCTCAAACTCATGTCCATCGAGTCAGGGATGCCATCCAACCATCTTATCCTCTGTCATCCCCTTCTCCTCTGCCTTCAGTCAAGACTATGAGAGGCGGATATTTTAGAGTATAATTATTGTTAAGAGTTTATCTAAAAGCTCATATCACATTTACATTTTTTACATTGGTTGTTGCTGTTTCCAGGTACTTTCTTGCTGACAAGCTTGTGACTCATATAACAATAGAGCAATTTTTACCTTAGAATAAACCTAGGCACTATGAACATGTTGTGCTTAATGTTGTTGACTCTTAGACATATCTATAATGGAGGAGCAAAACCAAAAATACTAGATATTTAATATTGACTAGTTCCCAGTTCACGGGACTCTGACATTCATTTACGTCAATGTTTTCTTGTATTTCCAGCAGTTTGATTTGGAAGGGCTGCCTTGTCTTGAGACCATTGATATCAGAACACAGAACTTGAGCAATATTATCAAAAAACACAAGGCTCACACTGACACATACCTTAATCCAAACAGACAGACAAGACATCTTACAGGTTTCCGCCTGAGATTTAAAATATTTCTTTGAGCCAGTCTTCTGGGGAGTGGGGGGATGGGGGTGGCAGTGAGGCAGGCTTGGGTAACAAGCTAATTGTTGGTCATTGCATATGCAAAGAACCAGCCTTCCGGGTTCCAAGGAAAAAAGTTTCCTTGGTAACCAACTTTGTCTGGTTCTATAGAATATCATGGCCCTCCTAGGTCAGGTCATCTTGCCTTTCTGTAGTCCTCGTTTTATCCCTAAATCATAGACAGCTTGGATTGTCTCTGTGGGGTGTATGTATTGTCCTCATGTTTGACCTGGTGGCAGCAGCGAGGTCCGAGAGCCTCTCCTGGAACCGGGCGTGGGGACTGGGCTCACCAGGAGCCACTGGTGAAGGTGGGCGGAGCCACTGGTGAAGTTGGGCAGCGCCCCTGGAGCGCGGCAGGGGCGGGGCGAACCCAGGCGGCACAGGGCGGGTGTCGGCTCCTGGCGGGGGTGGGGGAGGGCTTCCCAGTTGTGCTCTCGGAGATGGCCACTGCGGCTGGAAACGCTCCGGGAGCGCACCCAGGGCGGGGTAAACCTGGGCTGCACAGGTCGAGATTCCGCTCGCTGTGGGTGGGTGGTCGGTCCCTGTTGTGCTCCCGGGGGTCGCCAATGTGGCTGGGAACCCGCCGGGAGCCCGGCAGGGCCGGGGCGAAACCTGGCGGTGCGGGGCGTGGTGGGGGTCCGTTCGCAGCGGGGGTCGGCTCCTGGCGGGGGTGGGGGAGTGCTTTCCAGATGTGCTGTTGGGGGTCGCCATTGTGGCTGGGAATGCCCATTTCGTGAACTCCTGGATCCCCAAGGATCGGCATCCATTGGCCACAGCGGAGGGGTGCGGAACACAGGTAAGGGAACGGGGACTGCGTGGAGCAGGGAACCATGTATTCCGCCCTGTGTTGTCACAGTCTCAGAGCTCCCCAACCTGACGGTCGCAGAAAGGCCTCGTCTTTGGGGTCAAGGCCTTTACCGCTCCACCCCTCTGCTGAAAAACCTCAGAGTCTGCGCGGTTTTCCCAAGCAGCCTAGTGTCCGCTGGAAGTCCAAGGGACAGAACCCTGAATTCTGGCCGGCTGGCCCAGCCCTGCTTCTGGCACTTTGTAGGCCAGCGGGCCCTGGAGCACCTGCTAGGATGGGAAAGGGAAGGGTACGCGAATTGCACCCTGGTGGCCGCTGAGGCAGCAAAGAAGTGGGGAGGGCACCTTACTGCCCTTTAATGGCAGATAGAATCTGTGGATGTCCTGCTGCGTGGGCCTTTTCATGGGGACCTTGTGCAATAACAGTTTACCGGTGACCTTAGGGAACTTCCCAGTGTGCTTCTGACAGATGAGGGATGCTGTGGAGTTGGCAGGGCCTCTCAGGACTCCGCTGGGTTTGGCGCAATGGAAGAGGGCCTCATATCCGGGGAAGGCAGGAACCTCAGGCTTCCTCTCCGTTTCAGACTCCGACCGCAGGGTCCCTGCAGAGTTGGGACAAGAGAGTCAGGAATCGTCTTGTCTGAGGAAGGGAACTCCGCTTGCCTCTCGAGGTGCTCAGGGGGTCTCAGGCCCCTTGTTGAGCTGTGTGTGGAACCTGCGGGTGTTTCCGGACGATGCACGACAGTGACAGTGCCCCTTCGTGTTGTGCCTTCACCCACTGGCTTGCCTTCGAAGAGGTGTCCGGGCCTCGGGTTCTTTTCAAGAGCAGACAGGGAAATTGGGGTCTTTCGGCATGTGGGACCACCCACGGGGCTAGTCTCAAATTTCCTAGTGAGGCCGGCTTCATCCTGAGGTGTGCCGGGAAGGCCGGGGACCCTTCAAGACAACGCAGGGGGATCGACTCTCCTGTCGCGGTCAGGAGGGGAGAAGGGGCTCGGATGAACTGGGGCCGGAACCCTCGCTGTTACCCTCGAGGGAAACCGGCGTGTGAGGGACTTTTGGGGGATGCATGAAAGGAGTCAGGTACCGTTTCGCACTTCAGGACAGAACCTAGGACTTCCCTTGAGACGCCGTAGCGGGCAAGGGCCTCATCTTGCGAAGACGTTGGAACCATGTGGATTTTCTCGAGTTGCGGCGGGATTCTAGAGTTACGACGGGGATTTCAGGCTTTCTCTTGTATTGGCCCCGAGAAGCCTAATCTTCCATTCGAGTTGTGAAGGAAAGCAGGGGGTTGCACTCGAGTCACTGCAGGGCCAAAGAGACCTCATCTAGGTCTGTGTCCGGGACTTAACGTTCCTCTCAAGGGAAGACAGGGATCTCGGGGTGGCATTCCAGACTCCCCCGGGGAGTCAGGCCTCGTCTCGAGGGCAAGCAAAGGATGCCGCTCTCCTCTCAAGTCGCGACGCAGATCTCGTGGAGCCCACTGAGTGGCCTCAATGGGAGTCAGGCCTCCTCTTCAGTTTGGAGAGAGGACTCGGGATTGCGCTCTGGGTAAGGCAGGAAAAGAAGGCCCTCACCTCGCGAGGACGGGGGCTTCTCAGGGGTTTCCTCGAGCTGCGGCGCCCGTGGGGGTTTTCTCACGAGTCACGACGAGGATCTCAGGGAGCCTCTCGTGCGGTGCCAGGGAAGTCAGGTCTCCGTGCCCGTGGCGAGGGGGAGCGCGTCGTGGCTCTCGAGTCACGGGAGGGGACTAGGGCCATGAGACGCGTTGAAGAAGGACTCTCGAGGTCTTTCTCAGGGGGCAGCGGGAAACACTCGTTTCCCTCACCTTCTGCCGGGGACCTTAGGGAACTTCCCAGGGTGCCTCTGAGAGGCGAGGCATCCTGTGGAGTTGGCGGGGCCTCTCGGGACTCCGCTGGGTCTGGCGCAACGGAAGAGGGCCTCACCTCGAGGGGAGGCAGGAACCTCAGGCTTCCTCTCCGTTTCGGACTCCGACCGCAGGGTCCCTGCAGAGTTGGCACAGGAGAGTCAGGCCTCGTCTTGTCTGAGGAAGGGAACCCCGCTGGCCTCTCGAGTTGTTCAGGGGGTCTCAGGCCCCCGTCGAGCTGTGTGTGGAACCCGCGGGTGTTTGCGGACGATGCACGGGGGTGGCAGTGCCCCTTCGTGTTGTGCCTTCCCCCACAGGGTTGCCTTCGAAGAGGGGTCCGGACTACGGGTCCTTCTCTAGAGCGGACCTGGGGAATCGGGGGTGTTCTGCATGTGGCGCCACCCACGTGGCTCGTCTCGAATTTCCTCGTGAGACCGGCCTCATCCTGAGGTGCGCCGGGAAGGCCGGGAACCACTTCCAGACCACGCAGAGGAATCGAATCCCCTGTCGCGATCAGGAGGGGAGATGGGGCTCAGAGGAAGCGGTGCGGGGACCCTCGGTGTTCCCCTTGAGGGAACCTGGCGTGTCGGGAAAATTTTGGGGGACGCATAAAGGCTGAGGGGACCGTTTCGCCCTTCAGGGCCCAACAGGGGACTTCCCTTGAGACCCCGTCGCCGGCAAGGGCCTCATCTTGCGAAGAGGTGGGAACCACGTGGTGTTTCTCGAGTTGCGGCGGGATTCTCGTGTTACGACAGGGGATTACAGGCTTCCTCTTGTGTCGGCCCTGGGTAGCCCAACCTTCTATTCTAGTGGCGAGGGAAAGCTGGGGGTTGCGCTCGAGTCACTGCAGGGCCAAAGAGACCTCATCTAGGCGTGTGTCTAGGACCTAATGCTCCTCTCCAGGGAAGACAAGGATCTCGGGGTTGCATCCCATGCTCCCCCGGGGAGTCAGGCCTCGCCTCGAGGCGAAGCAAAGGACTCCACTCTCCTCCCAAGTCGCGATGCTGATATCTTGGTGCCCCCTGAGTGGCCTCAAGGGAGTCCAGCCTCCTCTTCACTTTTGAGAGAGGACTCGTGATTGCTCTCCAGGCCAGGCAGGAAAAGAAGGCCCTCACCTCGCGAGGACGTTGGCATCTCAGGGGTTTCCTCGAGCTGCGGCACCCGTGGGGGTTTTCTCCCGAGGCACGACGAGGATCTCAGGGAGCCTCTTGTGCGGCGCCAGGGAAGTCATGTCTCCATGCACGTGGCGAGAAGGAGCGCGTCATTGTTCTCGAGTCTTGGGAGGGGACTAGGGCCTCAAGACGCGTTGAAGAAGGACTCTCGATGTCTTTCTCGGGTTGCAGCGGGAAACCCTCGTTTCCCCCGACTTCTGCCGGGGACCTGAGGGAACTTCCCAGGGTGCCTCTGAGAGGTGAGGGACGCTGTGAAGTTGGTGGGGCCTCTCGGGACTCCACTGGGTTTGTTGCAATGGAAGAGGGCCTCATCTCGAGTGGAGGCAGGAACCTCAGGCTTCCTCTCCAATTCTGACTCTGATCCTAGTGTCCCTGCAGAGTTGGGACAGGAGAGTCAGGCTATGTCTTTTCTGAGGAATGGAACTCCTCTTGCCTCTCGAGTTGTTCATGGGGTTTGAGGCCCCTTGTCAAACTGTGTGTGGAATCTGCAGGTTTTTCCAGACGATGCATGGGGTTGTCAGTGACCCTTCGTTTTGTGTCTTCATCCACAGGGTTGCCTTCAAAAAGGTGTCCGGGCATCGTGTTCTTATGAAGAGCGGACTGGGAAATCGGGGTCCTTCAGCATTTGGCACCACCCACGTGGCTAGTCTCGAATTTCCTCATGAAACCGGCCTCATCCTGAGGTGTGCCGCGAAGGTCATGAAACCCTTGCAGACAAAGCAGAGGATTCGACCCTCCTGTGGCGATCAGGAGGGGAGAAGTGGCTCAGATGAAGTGCTGCTGGGAACCTCGGTGTTTCCCTCAAGTGAGACAGGTATGTCGGGTAACTTTTGGGGTCGCATAACGCGTTCCAAGTACCATTTCGCTCTTCAAATTGGAACGTGGGACTTCTCTTGGGGTGCTCCAGCGGGCAAGGGCCTCATCTTGGAATGACTGGGGAACCACTTGGTTTTTCTCTAGTTGCGGTGGGATATTTGAGTTACCACAGGGAATTCATGCTTCCTCTTGTGTTGGCCCACAAAAGTCTTATCTTCCATTCGAGATTCGAGGAAGAGCTGGAGGTGCGCTCTAGTCACTGAAGGCAAAAGAGATCCCACCAAGGCTTGTGTGCAGGACCTAATGTTCATGTCAAGGGGCGACAGGAATCTCGGGGTTGCATTCCAGACTCACCCTGGAGTCAGGCCTCGTCTCGAGAGGAAGCAAAGGACTCTGCTCTCCTCTCGAGTCGGACGGGTATGTCTTGGAGCCCACTGAGTGGCTTAAAGGGAGTCAAACCTCCTCTGGTGTTTGGAGGGAGGACACGGGATTGCTCTCCAGGCAATGCAGGAAATGAAGGCCCTCATCTCCCGATGACTGGGGCGTCTCGTAGGTTTTCTCGAGCTGTGGCGCTAGTGTGGGGTTTCTCACGAAGTAAGACTGGGAGCTCAGTGAGCCTCTCACGTGGTGCCAGGGCAGTCAGGTCTCTATGCACGTGGTGAGAGGGAGCCCGTCATTGTTCTTGAGTCATAGTAGGGGAATTGGGCCTGAAAACGTGTTAAAGAAGGACTCTTGAGGTCTTTCTTGGGTTGCAGCAGGAAACCCTAGGTTCCATCAACTTGTGCCAGTGATCTCAGGAAGCTTCTCAGCGTGCCTCTGAGAAGTCAGGGTCACTGTGGAGTTGGGAGGGGCCTCTCGGAACTCCACTGGGTTTGGTGCAATGGAAGAGGGCCTCATGACAAGTTGAGGCAGGAACCACAGGGTTCCTCTCCTGGCTTCGAATGCGCCGGATCTGACTCGGATCGCAGAGTCCCTGCAGAGTTGGGACAGGAGAGTCAGGCCTCGTCTTGTGTGGAGGAATGGAACTCCGCTTGACTCTCGCGTTGTTCATGGGGTGACAGGCCACTTGTCGATTTGTATGTGGAACTTGCGGGTTTTTCTGGACGATGCACTGGGGTGTCACTGCCCCTTCGTGTTGTGCCTTGTTCCACAGGATTGCCTTCGAGTTGGGTTCTGCCATCGGGTTCTTATCAAGAGCGGACCAGGGAATCGGGGTCTTTTGGCATGTCGCACCACCCACGAGGCTATGTCTCGAATTTCCTCGTGAGACTGGCCTCATCTTGATGTGCGCCAGGAAGGTCGGGAATGCCTTCCAGACAAAGCAGGGGAATCGAACCTCCTGTCGCGATCAAGAGGGGAGAAGAGTCTCAGATGAAGTGTTGCTGGGAACTCGGTGTTCTCCTCAAGTGAGACTGGTATGTCGGGGAACTTTTGGGGTCGCATCAAGGGTTCCAAGTAACTTTTCGCTCTTCAATACGGAACGTGGGACTTCTCTTGAGACGCTGTAGCGGGCAAGGGCCTCATCTTTCGATGACGGGGGAACCACGTGGTTTTCCTTGAGTTGGGGCAGGATTCTCGAGTTACAACCGGGAATTCAGGCTTCCTCTTCAACTGCCCCAGGGAAGTCCAGTTTTCATTCGAATTGTGAGTTAGAACTGGGGATTGCTCTCGAGACACT
The DNA here is from genome assembly GCF_029407905.1 of Bubalus kerabau. NCBI lineage: Eukaryota > Metazoa > Chordata > Mammalia > Artiodactyla > Bovidae > Bubalus > Bubalus kerabau. The sequence continues at coordinate 690,737 of NW_026577936.1, forward strand.
GCAGGGCCAAATAGACCTCATCTAGGCTTGTGTCCAGGACCTAATGTTCCTCTGCTGGGGCGAAAGCGATCTCAGCATTGCATTCTCGACTCACCCGGGGAGTCAGGCTTCGTCTCGAGGGGAAGCCAAGGACACCGCTCTCCTGTCAAGTCACGACGGGTATATCTTGGAGCTCACTGTGTGGCCTAAAATGAGTCAAGCCTCCTGTGGAGTTTGGAGAGAGGACTCAGGATTGCTCTCCAGGCCATACAGCAAAAGAAGGCCCTCATCTCGTGAGGACTGGGGCGTCTCGTGGGTATTCTCGAGCTGTGGCTCCAGTGTGGTGTTGCTCACGAGGTATAATGGGGAGCTCAGGGAGCCTCTCCTGTGGCGCCAGGGAAGTCAGGTTTCTATGCGCGTGGCTAGGGGGGGCGCGTCATTGCTCTCGAGTCATGGTAGGGGAATCGCACCTCAAGACGCGTTGAAGAAGGACTCTCGAGGTCTTTTACGGGTTGGGGCAGGAAACCCTTGGTTCCCTCGACTTGTGCCGGTGATCTCAGGAAGGTCTAAGAGTGCCTCTGAGAAGTCAGGGATACTGTGCAGTTGGGAGGGGTCTCTCGGGACTCCACTGGGTTCGGTGCAATGGAAGAGGGCCTCATCTCGAGTGGAGGCAGGAAACTCATGTTTCCTCTCCTGACTTCCCCTGGGCCAGATCTGACTCGGATCGCAGTTTCGCTGCAGAGTTCGAACAGGAGAGTCAGGCCTCGTCTTGTGTGGAGGAATGGAACTCTGCTTGCCTCTCCAGTTGTTCACGGGGTGACAGGTCACTTCTCGAGCTGTGTGTGGTACCTGCGGGTTTCTCCGGACGATACCCAGGGGTGTCAGTACCCCTAAGTGTTGTGCCTTCATCAAAAGGGTTATCTTCAAAGAGGTGTCCGGCCATCAGGATCTTATCAAGAGCGGACCGGGAAATCGGGGTCTTTCGGCATGTGTCACCATCCACGTGGCTATGTCTCGAATATCCTCGTGAGACCGGCCTCATCCTGAGATGCACCGGGAAAGGCGGGAACCCCTTCAAGGCAAAACAGGGGAATGGACCCTCCTGTCGCGATCAGGAGGGGAGAAGGGGCCCAGATGTAGTGGTGCCGGGAACCTCGGTGTTCTCCTCGAGTCAGACTGGTGTGTCGAGGAACTTTTGAGGTCGCATCAAGGGTGCCAATACCGTTTCGCACTTCAAGACGGAACGTGGGACTTCTCTTGAGACGCTGTAGGGGGCAAGGGCCTCATCTTGGGATGACGGGGGAACCACGTGGCGTTTCTCGAGTTGTGGCGGGATTCTCGAGTTTCGACGGGGAAAACAGTCTTCCTCATGTGTTGAGCCAGGGAAGTCCTATCTTCCATTCGAGTTTAAAGGGAGAGCTGGGGATTGTTCTCGAGTCACTGCAGGGCAAAATAGACCTCATCTAGGCTTGTGTCCAGGACTTAATGTTCGTCCCTAGGGGCGACAGGGATCTTGGGGTTGCATACCAGACTCACCCGGGGAATCAGGCCTCGTCTCGAGGGGAAGCAAAGAACTCCGCTGTCCTTTTGAGTCGCGATGGGTATCTCTTGGAGCCCACTGTGTGCCCTAAAGGGAGTCAAGCCTCCTGTGGTGTTTGGATAGAGGACTCGGGATTCCTCTCCAGGCCATGCAGGAAAAGAAGGCCCTCATCTCGCGATGATGGCGGCGTCTCGTGGGTTTTCTAGACTGCTGCGCTAGTGCCGGGTTTCTGACGAGGTACGAGAGGGAGCTCAGGGAGCCTCTCGTGTGGCGCCAGGGAAGTCAGGTCCCCATGAGATGGCTAGGGGGAGCTCGTCATTGCTCTCGAGTCATGGTAGGGTAATCGGGCCTCAAGACGGGTTGAAGAAGGACTCTCGAGGTCTTTCTCGGGTCACTGCATAAAACCCAGGGTTCCCTTGACTTGTGCCTGCGACCTCAGGGAGCTTCTCAGAGTGCCTCTGAGAAGTCAGGGATACTGTGCAGTTTGGAGGGGCCTCTCGAGACTCCTCTGCATTTGGTGGAATGTAAGAGGGACTCATCTCGAGTTGAAGCAGGAACCTCAGTGTTCCTCTCCATTTCTGACTCAGATCACAAGGTCCCTGCATGTTGGTACAGGAGAGTCAGGCCTCGTCTTTTCTGGAGGATGGGACTCCTCTTGCCTCTCGAGTTGTTCTCGAGGTGACAGGCCACTTGTCGAGCTGTGTGTGTAACCTGCCCGTTTTTCCGGTTGATGCACAGGTGTGTTAGTGCCACTTCGTGTTGTACCTTCATACTCAAGGCTGCCTTCCAAGAGGTGTCCGAGCATCGGATTCTTATCAAGAGCGGACCAGGAAATTGGAGTCTTTCAGCAAGTGGCACCACCCACAAAGCTACGTATCGAATTTCCCCATGAGACCGGCCTCATCCTGAGTTGTGCAGGGAAGGTCGGGCCCCCTTGCAGACAAAGCAGGGGAATCGACCCACCGGTCACGATCAGGAGGGGAGAAGGGGCTTAAATGAAGTGGTGCCGGGAACCTCGGTGTTCCCCTTGAGTGAGACCGGCGTGTTGGGGGACTTTTGGGGTCGCATCAAGGGTGCCAAGTACCATTTCGCATTTCAAGACGGAACCTGGGACATCTTTTGGAACGCTGTAGCGGGCAAGGGCCTCATCTTGCGATGACGGGAGAACCACGTGGTTTTGCTCGAGTTGCGGCGGGATTCTCGAGTTATGACCGGGAATTTAGGCTTCCTCTTTTTGGCCTTGAAATCCAATCTTCCATTCGGGTTGCGAGGGGGAGCTGGGGATTGCGCTAGAGTCACTGCAGGGCAAAAGAGACCTAATCTAGGCTTGTGTCCAGGATCTAACGTTGCTCTCCAGGGGCGACAGGGATCTCGGGTTTGCATTCCAGACTCATCCGGGGAGTCAGTTCTCACCTCGAGGGTAAGCAAAGAATTCCGCTCTCGTCTCGAGTGGCGATGGCTATCTCTTGGAGCCCAATGTGTGTACTAAAGGGAGTCAAGCCTCCTGTGGAGTTTGGAGAGAGGACTCGGGATTGGACTCCAGGCCATGCAGGAAAAGAAGGCCCTCATCTCGATATGACGGTGGCGTCTCGTGGGTTTTCTCGAGCTGCGGCGCCAGTGTGGGGTGTCTCATGAAGTACCACGGGGATCTCAGGGAGCCTCTTGTGTGGCGCCAGGAAAATCCAGTATTCCATTCGAGTTGCAAGTTAGAACTGGGGATTGCTCTCCAGTCACTGCAGGGCAAAATAGACCTCATCTACACTTGTGTCCAGGACCTAGTGTTCCACTACTGGGCCAACAGGGATCTCAGGGTTGCATTCTCGACTCACCCGGAGAGTCAGGCCTCGTCTTGAGGGGAAAAAAAGGACTCCGCTCTCCTGTCGAGTCGCGACGGGTATCTCTTGGAGCCCACTGCGTGGCGTAAAGGGAGTGAAGCCTCCTATGGAGTTTGGAGAGAGGACTCGGGATTGTTTTCCTGGCCATGCAGGAAAAAAGGCCCTCATCTCGCGATGACGGGAGCATCTCGTGGGTTTTCTCCAGCTGCGGCGCCAGTATCAGATTTCTCACGAGGTACAACGGGGAGCTCAGAGAGCCTCTCGTGTGGTGCTAGGGACGTCAGGTCTCCGTGCGTGTGGTGAAGGGGAGTGCGTGATTGCTCTCGAGTCATAGTAGGCGAATCGGGCCTCAAGACGCATTGAAGAAGGACTCTCGAGGTCTTTCTCGGGTTGCGGCAGGGAACCCTGGGTTCCCTTGATTTGTGTCGGTGACCTCAGGCAACTTCTAAGGGTGCCTCTGAGAAGTCAGGGACACTGTGGATTTGGGAGGGGCCCTTCGTTACTCAACTGGGTTTGGTGCAATCGAAGAGGGCCTCATCTCGAATGGAGGCAGGAACGTCAGGGGTCCTCTCCATTTCTGACTCGGGTCACAGGGTACCTGCAGAGTATGGAGAAGAGAGTCACGCCTCGTCTTCTGTGGAGGAATGGATTTCCCCTTGCCTTTCGAGTTGTTCACGGAGTGACAGGCCACTTGTTTAGCTGAGTGTGGAACCTGCGGGTTTTTCCGGACGATGCACGGGGGTGTCAGTGCCCCTTCGTGTTGTGCCTTCATCCACAGGGTTGCCTTCAAAGAGGTTTCCGGGCATCGGGTTCTTTTCAAGAGCGTACCGGAAAATTGGGGTCTTTCAGCATGTGATACCACCCACGAGGCTACGTCTCGAATTTCCTCGGGATACCGGCCTCATCCTGAGGTGCGCCGGGAAGGTCGGGAACCCCTTGCAGACAAAGCAGGGGAATCGACCCACCGCTCGCGATCAGAAGGGGAGAAGGGGCTCAGATGTAGTGGTGCCGGGAACTTCGGTGGTCCCCTCGAGTGAGACCGGTATGTCACGGCACTTTTGAGGTCGCATCAAGGGTGCCAAGTACAGTTTTGCACTTCAAGACGGAACGTGGGAATTCTCTGGAGATGCTCTAGCGGGCAAGGGCCTCATATTGCGATGACGAGGGAAACACATGGTTTTTCTCGAGTTGAGGCGGGATTCTCGAGTTACAACGGGGAATTCAGGCTTCCTCTTGTGTTGGCCCAGGAAGTCCAATCTTCCATTCAACTTGTCAGAGAGAGCTGGGGGTTGCTCTCGAGTCACTTCAGGGCAAAGAGTCCTCATCTAGGCTTGGGTCCAGGATGTAATGTTCCTCTCCAGGGGCGACAGGGATATCGGGGTCGCATTCCAGTCTCACCCGGTGGGTCACGCCTCGTCTCGAGTGGAAGCAAAGGACTCCACTATCCTCTCGAGTCGGGACGCGTAACTCTTGGAGCCCAATGAGTGGCCTAAAGGGAGTCAAGCGTCCTGTGTAGCTTGGACAGAAGGTTCACGCTTGATCTGCATACCATGCAGTTAAAGATGGCCCTCCTCTCGTGATGACGGGGGCGTCTCATGGGTTTTCTCGAGCTGCGGCGCCAGTGTGGGGTTTCTCACGAGATATGATGGGGAGTTCAGGGATCCTCTTGTGCAGCGCCAGAGAAGCCTGACTCCATGCGTGTGGCCAGGCAGATCGCGTCATTGCTCTCGAGTCATGGGAGGGACTAGGGCCTCAAGAGGCATTTAAGAAGGACTCTCAAGGTCTTTCTTGGGTTGGGGCGGGAAACACTTGTTTCCCTCGACCTCTACCGGGGACCTTAGGGAACTTCCCAGGTGCCTCTGAGAGGTTAGGGATACTGAGGAGTTAGAGGGGCCTCTCGGGACTCCACTAGGTTTGACGAAATGAAAGAGGGCCTCATCTCGATTGGAGGCAGGAACCTCAGGCTTCCTCTCCATTTCTGACTCCGACCGCAGGGTCCCTGTAGAGTTGGGACAGGAGAGTCTGGCCTCGTCTTGTCTGAGTAACGGAACTCTGCTTGCCTCTCGAGTCGTTCAGGGGGTCTCAGGGCCCTTGACAAGCTGTGTGTGGAACCTGCGGGTGTTTCCAGAAGATGCATGGGGGTGTCAGTGCCCCTTCGTTTTGTGCCTTCCCCCACAGGGTTGACTTCAAAGAGGTGTCCGGGCATTGGGTTCATTTCAAGAGCAGACCGGGAAATCGGGGTCATTCTGCATGTGGCACCACCCACGTGGCTCATCTCGAATTTCCTCGTGAGACCAGCATCATCCTGAGGTGCGCCGGGAAGGCCGGGAACCCCTTCCACACAAATTAGGGGAATCGATTCTCCTGTCGCGATCAGGAGGGGAGATGGGGCTCAGATGAAGTGATGCCGGGACCCTCGGTGTTCCACTCGAGGGAACCCGGCGTTTCAGGGAACTTTAGGGGTCGCATCAAGGGAGCCAAGTACCGTTTCCCACTTCAGGACGGAACATGGGACTTCCCTGGAGACGCTGTAGCGGGCAAGTGCCTCATCCTGTGAAGACGTTGGAACCACGTCGTTTTTCTTGAGTTGCATCGGGATTCTCGAAAACGACAGGAATTTCAGGTCTCTCTTGGGTTGGCCCTGGGAAGCCGAATCTTCAATTCGAGTTGCGATGGAAAGCTGGGGGTTCTGCTCGAGTCACTACAGGGCCAAGGAGACCTCATCAAGGCGTGTGTCCAGGACCTAATATTCCTCTCAAGGGAAGACAGGGATCCCGGGTTTCCATTCCAGACTCCCCCGGGGAGTCAGGACTCGCCTGGAGGGGAAGCAAAGGACTCCGCTTTCCTCTCAAGTCGCGACACGGATCTCTTGGAGCTCACTGAGTGGACTCAAGGGTGTCGAGCCTCCTCTTCAGTTTGGAGAGAGGACTCGGGATTGCACTCCAGGCCAGGCAGGAAAAGAAGGCCCTCATCTCGCGATGACGGGGGCATCTCATCGGTTTCCTCAGGCTGCAGCGCCCATGGGGGTTTACTCACGAGGCACGACGAGGACCTCAGGGAGCCTCTCGTGCGGCGCCAGGGAAGTCAGGTCTCCATGCGCATGGCGAGGGGGAGCTGGTCATCACTCTCGAGTCATGGGAAGCGGCTAGGTCCTCAAGAGGCGTTGAAGAAGGACTCTCGAGGTCTTTCTCGGGTTGCGGCGGGAAACCCTCATTTCCCTCGACTTCTGCAGGGGACCTTAGGGAACTTCCCACGGTGCCTCTGAGACGTGAGGGATGCTGTGTAGTTGGCAGGGCCTCTCGGGACTCTGCTGGGTTCGGCGCAATGGAAGAGGGCCTCATCTCGAGGGGAGGCAGGAACCTCAGGCTTCCTCTCGGTTTCGGACTCCGACTGCACGGTCCCTGCAGTGTTGGGACAGGAGAGTCATGCCTCGTCTTGTCTGAGGAATGGAATTCTGGTTGCCTCTCGAGTTGTTCCGGGAGTCTCAGGCCCCTTGTCGAGCTGTGTGTAGACCCTGCGGGTTTTTCCGGATGATGCACGGGGGTGTCAGTGCCCCTTCGTGTTGTGCCTTCACCCACAGGGTTGCCTTCGAAGAGGTGTCCGGGCATCGGGTTCTTATCAAGAGCGGACCGGAAAATCGGGGTCGTTCGGCACGTGGCACCTCACACGTGGCTAGTCTCGAATTTACTCCTAAGACCGGCCTCATCCTGAGGTGCGCCAGGAATCCCGGGAACCCCTTTCAGACCACGCAGGGGAATCGACTCTCCTGTCGCGATCAGGAAGGGAGAAGGGGCTCAGATGAAGTGGTGCCGGGACCCTCGGTGTTCCCCTCGAAGGAACCCGGCGTGTCGGGGCACTTTTGGGGGTCGCAGGAAGGCTGTCAGGGAGCGTTTCGCCCTTCAGGGCGGAACAGGGGACTTCCCTTGAGACGCCCTGGCGGGCAAGGGCCTCATCTTGCCAAGAGGTGGGAACCACGTGGTTTTTCTCGACTTGCGGCGGGATTCTAGAGTTACGACGGGGATCTCAGCCTTCCCCTTGGGTTGGCCCTGGGAAGCCCAATCTTGCCCTCAGGTTGCGAGGGACAGCTGGGGGTTGCGCTCGAGTCACTGCAGGGCCGAAGAGACCTGACCTAGGCGTGTGTCCGGGACCTAATATTCCTCTCCACGGAAGGCAGGGATCTCGGGGTTGCATTGCAGGCTCCCCGGGGAGTCAGGCCTCGTCTCGAGGGGAAGCCAAGGACTCCGCTCTCCTCTCGAGTCGCGACGCGGGTCTCTTGGAGCCCCCTGAGCGGCCTCAAGGGAGTCCAGCCTCGTCTTCCGTTTGGAGAGAGGACCCGGGATTGCTCTCCAGGCCATGCAGGAAAAGAAGGCCCTCAGCTCGCGAGGACGGGGGCATCTCAGGGGTTTCCTCGAGCTGCGGCGCCCGTGGGGGTTTTCTCCCGAGTCACGACGAGGATCTCAGGGAGCCTCTCGTGCGGCGCCAGGGAAGTCAGGCCTCCATGCGCGTGGCGAGGGGGAGCGCGTCCTGGCTCTCGAGTCACGGGAGGGGACTAGGGCCTCGAGACGCGTTGAAGAAGGACTCTCGAGGTCTTTCTCGGGGGGCAGCGGGAAACCCTCGTTTCCCTCGCCTTCTGCCGGAGACCTTAGGGAACTTCCCAGGGTGCCTCTGAGAGGCGAGGGATCCTGTGGAGGTGGCGGGGCCCCTCGGGACTCCGCTGGGTCTGGCGCAACGGAAGAGGGCCTCACCTCGAGGGGAGGCAGGAACCTCAGGCTTCCTCTCTGTTTCGGACTCCGACCGCAGGGTCCCTGCAGAGTTGGGACAGGAGAGGCAGGCCTCGTCTTGTCTGAGGAAGGGAACCCCGCTGGCCTCTCGAGTTGCTCAGGGGGTCTCAGGCCCCTCGTCGAGCTGTGTGTGGAACCCGCGGGTCCTTGCAGATGATGCACGGGGGTGGCAGTGCCCCTTCGTGTTGTGCCTTCACCCACAGGGTTGCCTTCGAATAGGGGTCCGGGCCTCGGGTCCTTCTCAAGAGCGGACCTGGGGAATCGGGGGCGTTCGGCATGTGGCACCACCCACGAGGCTACGTCTCGAACTTCCTCATGAGACCGGCCTCATCCTGAGGTGCGCCCGGAAGGTCGGGAACCCCTTGCAGACAGAGAAGGGGAGTCGACCCTCCTGTCGCAATCAGGAGAGGAGAAGGGGTCAGATGAAGAGGTGCCGGGAACCTCGGTGTTCCCCTTGAGTGAGTCTGGTATGTCGCGGAACTTTTGGGGTCGCATCAAGGGTGCCAAGTACCGTTTCACACTTCAGGATGGAACGTGGGACTTCTGTTGAGATGCTGTAGCGGACAAAGGGCCTCATCTTGCGATGACGAGGGAAGCACGTGGTTTTTCTCGAGTTGCGGTGGGATTCTCGAGTTACGACGGGGAATTCAGGCTTCCTCTTGTGTTGGCCCAGGAAGTCTAATCTTCCATTCGAGTTGCCAGGGAGAGCTGTGGATTGGGCTCCATTCACTGAAGGGCAAACTAGACCTCATCTAGGCTTGTATCCAGGACTTAATGTTCCTCTCCATAGGCGACAGGGATTTGGGGTTGCATTCCATACTCACCCGGGGAGTCAGGCCTCATCTCGAGGGGAAGCAAAGGACTCCACTCTCTTCTCGAGCCGCGACAGGTATCTCTTGGAGCCCACTGAGTGGTCTTTGCTCTGTAGGAGAGCTCTAGTGTACATAAGCCTGTATATAAGTGAACACAGACATTCTGTGTGCATGTTGCTGCGTACCCAAAATAGGGCCACAAGGAGCCTCATTCTCTCCATGTGGCGCGGAAGCTGTGCAGCCACGCAGTAGCTGAAGAATCCAACCAATTGCTCTTTTCTTACCTCTGACAGAGCTCGCATTGCCGTAGCCCTTGGCAGTTTGGAAACACTGGACCCTAACCCCTCTCAAAGTAGGCCTGGGTTCTAGTTCGAATAGAAATTCAATAGCGGAGCTGAGGACAGGAACGTGGCAGTCATTTATCACACGCTCCTGCAGCCTGCTACTACAGGGACACTAACGCTAGAAGCTAGGAATGTCTTTGCAAGGTGCGCAAAGGACAAGGGAGAACCTCGACCCTGACTCTAGTATTTCAGTCCCCTGAGCAGATCTGAGGTTCTCCCGCTGTAGAAGCTAACCCATTCCTTTCAAATACAGGCTTCCTAACACAGGGCCAGTTGGCTGCTTGCTCTGCCACGAAGCAGGCTTCCTTAACTTGCAAACTGCGAATTCCGCTTAACAGCCTGTAGGAAAAATCGCTTCTTGGAAGATTTTTTTCAGAGGCTGTATCCCCGGAGCTGGGGCCAAGCTAGGGGACCCATACTGGCAAGGGAAGGCAAAACCACATCCAATGTCTTTGCTCTGGAGGACAGCTTTGGTGAGCCTAAGTCTTTCAGGAATATTTCTGGCTCCAACAGAGTCAAATTCTGTGTGTGAAGCTGCACAGCCAAATTAGGGGAACAGAGAGCCTGATTCTCTCTGTGTAGCTTTGAAGCTGTCATTCAAACAACAGCTTGAGAATCCATACAATGCTCTCCCTTACTGCTAAGAGAATTCTCATTGCTGTCGTCCTTGACAGTTTGTAGAAATCCGCACCCTAACCCTTCTCCAAGTAGGCCTGGGTCCTAGCTCAGAACAACAGGCAATGGCGGAGCTGAGGCCAGTAAGGCACAAGTGAGGTCTCACACACTCTTGCAGCCTGATCGTCCAGGAGCAGTAAGGCCTCTTTTTCCCTGCAGGAGGCTCGCCTGCCTTGCCTCCTGTGAACTGCATTTCCCAGCCTGGGCGCAAAGCTGTTCCTGGAGATTTTTTCTCAGGGGCTGTTTCCCTGGAGCTGGGTCGGACCTCGGGGGCCCAACTCACAGGGGAAGACAAAACCACATGGACAGGTCTATGCTCTGTAGGAGAGCTCTAGTGAACCTCATCTCTCAGGAACATTCTTGGCTTCTACAGAGACACCTCTGTGCATGAAGCTACACACCCAACATAGTGGCAAAGGGAGTCTGATTCTCTCCGTGGGTGCTGATGCTTTGTGGCAAAGCACCTGCTAAGAATCCATCCGCATAGGCTTCCCTCACCTTGACAGAGGTCTCATTGCTGTAGTCCTTGGCAGTTTGGAAAGAAGCAGACCCTTACCCTTCACCAAGTAGGCCCTTGTCCTTGTTTGAATGGAAAGGCAGTAGCTGAGCTGAGGCCAGTAAGGCGCCAGTCAAGTCTGACATATTCCCGATGCCTGCTCCTTCATGGAAAATAACGTTAGAATCTGGGAATGTCTTTGCAAGGCTGGCAAAGGGCAGTCAGGAACCTCGACCCTGCCTCTGGAATTTCTATCTTCTCAGCACATCTGGCGGTCTTGGTCAGGAGAAACTAACCCATTCCTTGCAAATATAGGCTTCCAAACACAGGCCGGTTGGCTGTCTCTTCTTGCCGAAGGAAGCTTGCTTATCCCACCTCCTGCGAACTCCGCTTCCCAGCCTGGGGGATAAGAGGTTCTTGGAGATCTTTTCTCAGAGGCTGTTTCCACGGAGCAGGGGCCGATCCCGGAGACCCACACGCACAGGGGAAGGGAAAACCCATGGATAAGTCTTTGCTCTCTAGGAGTGCTCTAGTGAACCTCACTCTATGGGGAATGTTCTTGGCTCCAACGGGGACATCTCTGTGTGGGAAGCTGCATAGCCAACATAGAGACACAGAGACCTGATTCTCTCTGTGCAGCTTTGACGCTGTCATTCAAACAACAAATTGAGAATTCACACAATGCTCTCCCTTACCACTGAGAGAGTTATCATTGCTGTAGCCCTTCGCAGTTTCTGGAAATCGGCACACAAACACTTCTCCAAGTAGGCCTGGGTTCAAGTTCAGATGAACATGCAATAGCGGAGCTGAGGCCAGTAAGGCACCAGTCAGGTGTCACACACTCTGGCAGCCTGCTCCTCCAGGGACAGTAAGGCCTCTATTTCCCTTCAGGAGGCTCGCTTGCCTTACTTCCTGTGAACAGCGTTTCCCAGCCTGGGCGGAAAGCAGTTCCTGGAGATCTTTTCTCAGGGGCTGTTTCCCCGGAGTTGGGGCGGACCTCGGGGACCCAACTCACAGGGGAAGGCAAAACCAAATGGACAGGTCTATGCTCTGTAGGAGATCTCTAGTGAACTGCCGGGGTCCAGCCCCAGCTGATCCAGGGTATTCGAAGCAGAGACGGCGTAGGCGAGGGTCAGGGAACAACTGCTTAATTAAACGTTAGTTAAGGATATAAAGAGTAATAAAATGAGGATAGCTCAGTAGGAAAATTCAGTGGAGAAAAGAGGCTGAGTAGCTTGGTTTACGCGGGGGACCAATAAAACTTCAAGACAAGAAGCTTGCACCACTTACGTAGGCCGCAGGCGTCCTTCCGTTCTCCCGAAGGAGAGGAGACACTGAGGCCTCCCCGGTCGGATCTTAGAAGCCCAGGCAAAATTAGTAAGCTTGGTGGGTTCCGCGCTCCAGATGGAGACTCAACCAGAGTGTGAGAGAGAGAGAGACATGGGGAGACCAGTATTTCGAGAAACTGATCCCAATTCTTTATTTTCCATGGTCTACTTTTATACACTGAGATGTTATGCCAAAGTCACGTGGGGTCAGCAGTCCTGACTTTTATCAAAGTCAGGTGCTTCATACAAAAGTATACAGAGGTCTTAGGGGTGTTACATCATCTTCTGGCCGGTGGGCCTGCTGACAATTTACGACCCTGTCCTTGTGACAGCGGTCAGTCAACCAGGACACTTATTTCTCCAGGGGTGATTATTCTTAAAACAGACGCCAGCCAAATAAAGTTACATTCCTATAGGGTGAGGGTGTAGTGGGTTTTAGTTAAGGAAAGAATTTACTTAGCCTAAGGTCTAACGTGATTTATATCAAAGGTTAATACTTATTTCTTCTATATATTCATTAATGTGTATAAGGGCAGGGGATGTGGAGACTTAGCAGTAAACATCAGCTCAACAAATGAAAAACCCTTCACCAATATGATTTCTAATCAGCCCATTATACTTATACTAATAATTTTCTAACTTTTCTAAGGAACCTGTTTTTAGAAGGTTTAAAGCATCTCGTGCCTCTCATGGTTGAGAGGCTGTGAGCAATCACATGTGGCCGGACAAGTCTGTCAGGCAGGCTAGGGAACCTTCAGAGGAGTTTGTAGGTTAAAACACTCTTGTCACACCCAGGGGTTTTTATCAACTGGAGCTCTAGGTTAACTCCTTCTCTGAAATAGGTGGTGGGGGACAGCCCCCGTAAAGTCAGAGGTGTAGGTGAGAGCACAAAGTAGTAAGGTAGGCAGGCTCTGGTTATGGGGGTAGATGCTCGAGGATTTCCAGGGGGACTCCTGAGGCTTGATCCCACCTTTGCGTATGTCGAGCCTCCTTCTTCATGACCTTTGCCGTGGGCAGAGTGCCTCACTCTGGCCCCCAACAGTGAACCTCCTCTCTCAGGAACATTCTTGGCTCCTATCGAGACACCTCTGTGTGTGTAGCTACACACGCAACGTAGGGGCAAAGGGAGCCAGATTCTTTCCGTGGGGTGCTGATGCTTTGTGGCAAAGCACCTGCTTGAGAATCCATCAGCTTACGCTTCCCTCGCCTGACAGAGGTCTCATTGCTGTAGCCCTTGGCAGTTTGGAAAGAAGAGGACCCTTACCTTTCATAAAGTGGGCCCTTGTCCTAGTTTGAAAGGAAAGGCAAGAGCTGAGCTGAGGCCAATAAGGCGCCAGTCAAGTCTGACATATTCCCGAAGCCTGCTCCTTCATGGAAAATAACGCTGGAATCTAGGAATGTCTCTGCAAGGCTGGCAAAGGGCAGTCAGGAGCCTGCACCCTGCCTCTGGAATTACCGATTTCTGAGCAGATCTGGAGGTCTCCTTTAGGAGAATCTAACTCATTCCTTCCATATTGATACTTCCAAAAACAGGCCGGTCGGCTGCCTCTTCGTGCCCGAAGGAGGCTTGCTTTTCCTGCCTCCTATGAACCCAGCTTCCCAGGCTCTGGGAAAAGCGGATCTTGAAGATCTTTTCTCAGGGGTTGTTTCCACGGAGCTGGGGCTAAGCCTGGAGACCCAAACTAACAGGGGAAGAAAAACCACATGGACAAGTCTTTGCTCTCTAGGAGAGCTCTAGTGAACTTCACTCTGTCACGAACATTCTTAATTCATATGGAGACACCCCTGTGTGCGAAGCTGCGTACCCAACATGGGGGCACAGAGAGCCTGATTCTCTCTGTGTAGCTTTAAAGATGTCGTTCAAAAAACACCTTGAAAATCCATACAAAGCTCTTCCTTACCCGTGACAGAGTTCTCATTGCTGTAGCCCTTGGCAGTTTTTAGAAATCCGCACCCAAACCCTTCTCCAAGTAGTCCTGGGTCCTAGTTCGGAGGAACATGCAATGGCGGAGCTGAGGCCAGTAAGGCACCAGTCAGGTCTCACACACTCTGGCAGCCTGATCGTCCAGGGACAGTAAGCCCTCTTTTTCCCTGCAGGAGGCTCACTTGACTTCCCTCCTGTGAGCTGCATTTCCCAGCCTGGGGGAAAAGAGGTCCCTGGAGATCTTTTCTCAGGGGCTCCTTCCCCGGAGCTGGGGAGGACCTCGAGGACCCAACTCACAGGGGAAGGCAAAAGCACATGGACAGGTCTATGCTCTGTAGGAGAGCTCTAGTGAACCTCATCTCTCAGGAACATTCTGGCCTCCTATAGAGACACCTCTGTATGTGAAGCTACACACCCAACATAGGGACAAATGGAGCCTGATTCTCCCCGTGGGGTGCTGATGCTTTGTGGCAAAGCACCTGCTTGATAATACATCCACTTAGGCTTCCCTCGCCTTGACAGAGGTCCCATTGCTGTAGCCCTTCGCAGTTTGGAAAGAAGAAGACCCTTACCCTTCATAAAGTAGGCCTTTGTCCTAGTTTGAATGGAAAGGTAATAGCTGAGCTGAGGCCAATAAGGTGCCTGCCAAGTCTGACATACTCCCGTAGCCTTCACCTTCATGGAAAATAACTAGAATCTGGGAATGTCTTTGCAAGGCTGGCAAAGGGCAGTCAGGAACCAGCACCCTGCCTCTGGAATTACCGACTTCTGAGAAGATCTGGAGGTCTCCTTTAGGAGAAGCTAACCCATTCTTTCCAAATAGAGGCTTCCAAACAGGCCGGTTGGCTGCCTCTTCGCGCCCGAAGGAGGCCTGTTTTTCTCGCATCCTATGAAGCCCTGTTTCCAGCCTCTGGGAAAAGCGGATCTTGAAGATATTTTCTCAGGGTTTGTTTCCATGGAGCTGGGGCCGAGACCAGAGACCCAATCGCACAGGGGAAGGAAAACCACATGGACAAGTCTTTGCTCTCCAGGAGACCTCTAAGTGAAACTTACTGTGTCAGGAACGTTCTTGACACCTATGGAGACACCCCTGTGTGTGAAGCTGCGTACCCAACAAGGGGGCACACAGGGCCTGATTCTCTCTTTGCAGCTTTGAAGCTGTCGTTCAAACAACAGCTTGAGAATCCATAGAATGCTCTCCCTTACCTCTGAGAGACTTCTCATTGCTGTAGCCTTTGGCAGTTTTTACAAATCCGCACCCAAACCCTTCTCCAAGTAGGCCTGGGTCCTGGTTTGGATGGCCATGCAATGGCGGAGCTGAGGTCAGTAAGGCACCAGTCAGGTGTCACACACTCTGGCAGCCTGCTCCTCCAGGGACAGTAAGGCCTATTTTTCCCTGCAGGAGGCTCGCTTGCCTTGCCTCCTGTGAACTGCGTTTCCCAGCCTGGGCAAAAAGCGGTTCCTGGAGATCTTTTCTCAGGGGCTCTATCCCCAGAGCTGGGGTGGACCTCGGGGACCCATCTCACAGGGGAAGGAAAAACCACATGGACAGGTCTATGCTCTGTAGGAGACCTTAGTGAATCTCAAGTCTTAGGAACATTCTTGGCTCGTACAGAGACACCTCTGTGTGTAAAGCTACACACCGAACATAGGGGCACAGGGAGCCTGATTCTCTCCGTGGGGTGCTGATGCTTTGTGGCAAAGCACCTGTTTGAGAATCCACCCGCTTACGCTTCCCTCGCCTTGACAGAGGTCTCATTGCTGTGTCTCTTGGCAGTTGGGAAAGAAGTAGACCCTTACCCTTCACCAAGTAGGCCCTGATCCTACTTTGAAAGGAAAGGCAATAGCTGAGCTGAGGCCAGTAAGGCACCCGTCAACTCTGACATATTCCCGATGCCTGCTGCTTCATGGAAAATATTGCTAGAATCTAGGAATGTCTTTGCAAGGCTGGCAAAGGGCAGTCAGGAACCTCGACCCTGCCTCTGGAATTTCTATCTTCTGAGCAGATCTGGAGGTCTCCTTCTGGAGAAGCTAACCCATTCCTTGCAAATAGAGGCTTCCAAACACAGGCCGGTTGGCTGCCTCTTCTTGCCTGAAGGAGGCTTGCTTTTCCTGCCTCCTATGATCCCTGGTTCCCAGCATGGGGGAAAAACAGATCTTGGAGATCTTTGCTCAGTGGTTGTTTCCACGGAGCTGGGGTTGTGCCCAGAGACCCACACATACAGGGGAATGCAAAACCACATGAACAAGTCTTTGCTCTCTAAGAGAGCTCTAGTGAACCTCAGTCTTTGACGAACGTTCTTGGCTCCTATGCGGACACCTCTGTGTGTGAAACTGCGTACCCAACATGGCGGCAGAGAGCCTGATTCTCTCTGTGCAGGTTTAATGCTGTCGTTCAGAAAACAGCTTGAGAATCCATACAATTCTCGCCCTTACCTCTGAGAGAGTTCTCATTGCAGTAGCGCTTGGCAGTTTGTAGAAATCTGCACCTAAACCCTTCTCCAAGTAGGCCTGAGTCCCAGTTCGGAGGAACAAGCAATGGCGGAGCTAAGACCAGTATGGCACCAGTCAGTTTTCACACACTCTGGCAGCCTGCTCCTCCAGGGACAGTAAGGCTTCTTTTTCTCTGCAGGAGGCTCACTTGCCTTACTTCCTGTGAACAGCTTTTCCCAGCCTGGGCGAAAAGCGGTTCCTGGAGATCTTTTCTCAGAGGCTGTTTTCTCGGAGCTGGGGTGGACCTCGGGGACCCAACTCACAGAGGAAGGCGAAACCACATGTACAGGTGAGCACTCTGTAGGAGAGCTCTTGTGAGCCTCATCTCTCAGGAACATTCTTGGCTCCTGTAGAGACACCACTGTGTGTGAATCTACACACCCCACATAGGGGCAAAGGGAGCCTGATTCTCTCCGTGGGGTGCTGATGCTTGGTGGCAAAGAACCTTCCTGATAATCCATCCGCTTATGCTTCCTTCGCATTTACGGAGGTCTCATTGCTGTAGCCCTCGACAGTTTGGAAAGAAGAAGACCCTTACCCTTCATAAAGTAGGGCCTTGTCCTACTTTGAATGGAAAGGCAATAGCTGAGCTGAGGCCAATAAGGCGCCAGTCAAGTCTGACATATTCCCAAAGCCTGCTTCTTCAGGAAGATAACTGTAGAATCTAGGAATGTCTTTGCAAGGCTGGCAAAGGGCAGTCAGGACCCTGCACCCTGCCTCTGGAATTACCGACTTCTGAACAGATCTGGAGGTCTCCCTTAGGGGAAGCTAACCCATTCTTCCAAATAGAGGCTTCCAAACGCAGGCCGCTTGGCTGCCTCTTGCTCTCTGAAGGAGGCCTGCTTTTCCCGCCTCCTATGAACCCCACATCCCAGCCTCTGGGAAAAGCGGATCTTGAAGATCTTTCCTCAGGTGTTGATTCCACGGAGCTGGGGCCGAGCCTGGAGCCCCAAACGCACAGGGGAAGAAAAACCACATGGACAAGTCTTTGCTCTCTAGGAGAGCTCTAGTGAACCTCACTCTGTCAGGAACGTTCTTGTTTCCCATGGAGACACCCCTGTCTGTGAAGCTGTGTACCGAACATGGAGACACAGAGTCTGATTCTCTCTGTGCAGCTTTGAAGCTGTCGTTCAAACAACAGCTTGAAAATCCATACAATGCTCTTCCTTACCTGTGACACAGTTCTCATTGCTATACCCCTTGGCAGTATTTAGAAATCCATACCCAAACCCTTCTCCTAGTAGGCCTGGTTCCGAGTTCGGAGGAACATGCAATGGCGGAGCTGAGGCCAGTAAGGCACCAGTCAGGTCTCACACACTCTTGCAGCCTGATCGTCCAGGGACACTAAGGCCTGTTGTGCCTTGCAGGAGGCTCGCTTGTGTTACCTCCTGTGAACTGCGTTTGCCAGCCTGGGGGAATAACGGTCCCTGGAGATCTTCTCTCAGGGGCTCCTTCCCCTGAGCTGGGGCGGACCTCAGGGACCCAACTCACAGGGCAAGGCAAAACCATATGGACAGGTCTATGCTCTGTAGCAGACTTCTAGTGAACCTCATCTCTCAGGAACATTCTTGGCTCCTATAGAGACACTTCTGTGTGTGAAGGGGCGTACCTAACATAGGGGCACAGAGAGCCTGATTTTCTCAGTTCATTTTGACCCTGTCGTTCAGAAAACAGCTTGAGAATCCATAAAATGCTCTCCCTTACCGCTGAGAGAATTCTCACTGCTGTAGCCCTTGGCACTTTGTAGAAATCCGCACCCAAACGCTTCTCCAAATAGGCCTGGGTCCTAGTTCGGAGGAACAGGCAATGGTGGAACTGAAGCCAGCAAGGCAACAGTCAGGTTTCACACACTCTGGCAGCCTGCTCCTCCAGGGACAGTAAGGCCTCTTTTTCTCTGCAGGAGATTCGCTTGCCTTACTTCCTGTGAACAGCGTTTCCCAGCCTCAGCGAAGCGGTTCCTGGAGATCTTTTCTCAGGGACAGTTTCCCCGGAGGTGTGGCGGACCTCGGGGACCCAACTCACAGGGGAAGGAAAAACCACATGGACAGGTCTATGCTCTGTAGGAGAGGTTTAGTGAACCTAATCTCTCAGGAACATTCTTGGCTCCTATAGAGACAACTCTGTGTGTGAAGCTACACTCCCAACATTGGGGAACAGGGATCTTGGTTCTCTCCGTGGGGTGCTGATGCTTTGTGGCAAAGCACCTGCTTGAGAATCCATCCTCTTAGGCTTCCCTCACCTTGACAGAGGTCTCATTGCTGTAGCCCTTGGCAGTTTGCAAAGAAGAAGACCCTTACCCTTCATAAAGTAGGGCCTTGTCCTAGTTTGAATGGAAAGGCAGTAGCTGAGCTGAGGTCAATAAGGAGCCAGTCCCCTCTGACACATTCCCGAAGCCTGCTCCTTCATGGAAAATAACTCTAGAATCTAGGAATATCTTTGCAAGGCTAGCAAAGGGCAGTCAGGAACCAGTACCCTGCCTCTGGAATTACCGACTTCTGAGCAGATCTGGAGGTCTCCTTTAGGAGAAGCTAACCCATTCCTTCCAAATAGAGGCTTCAAAACACAGGCAGGTGGGCTGCCTTTTTGTTCCCGATGGAGGCGTGCTTTTCTCTCCTCCTACGAACCCCGGTTCCAAGACACTGGGAAAAGTGGATCTTGAAGATATTTTCTCAGGGGTTGTTTCCACGGAGCTGGGGCCGAGCCTGGAGACCCAAAGGCACAGGGGAAGGCAAGACCACATGGACAAGCCTTTGCTCTTTAGTATAGCTCTAATGAACCTCACTCTGTCAGGATCTTTCTTGATTCCTACGGAGACACACCTGTGTGTGAAGCTGCGGCTACAGAGAGCCTGATTCCCTCCGTTTACCGCTGAGTCTGCATTGCCAAGCAACAGCTTGGGAACGCAGCCTGGGGCGCTTCCCTTCCCTCGGACAGAGCTCTCCTTGCGGTAGGCCTTGGTAGTTTGCATACAATGGGGCCCTAAGCCCTCTGCAAGTTGGCCTGGCTCCTAGGTGCAAAGGGCAGGCCAGAGCGGAGCTGAGGCTGTCAGGCTCCAGACACATCTCCCATACTCCTACATCCTGCTCCTACCCGGGCGTGAACGCTAGAAGCTGGGAAGGTACCTGGACCGTGCAGGGGCGGGGTGAACGCGGGAGGCGTGGGGCGGGGGTCGGCTTCTGGCGGGGTTGGGGGCGGGCTTCCCAGTTGTGCTCTCGGAGGTGGACACTGAGGCTGAAAATGCGCAGGGAGCGCACCCGGGACTGGGTAAACCCGGGCTGCGGGGGTCGAGATTCAGATGGCTTTGGGTGGGGGTCGGTCCCAGTTGTGCTCCCGGGGGTCGCCACTGCGGCTGGGAACGCGCCGGGAGCGCGGCAGGGGCGGGGCTAACCCTGGCGGCGCGGGGCGGGGGTCGGCTCACGGGGGGGATGGGGAGGGGTTCCCAGTTGCGCTCTCGGGGGTTGCAACTGTGGCTGGGAACGCCCATTTCGTCCGCTCCTGGGTCCCCAAGGATCGCCATTCTGTGCGTGCAGCGGAGGGCTGCGGACCACAGGTAAGGGAACTGGGACTGCGTGGAGCAGGGAACCAAGTACTCCGCCGTCTGTTGGCACATTCTCGGAGCTCCCCAACCTTGCGGTCGCAAAAAGGCCTTGCCTTTGGGTTCAAGGCCTTAACCGCTCCACCCCTCTGCTGAAAAATCTCAGAGTCTGCGCGGTTTTTCCAAGCAGCCTAGTGTCCGCTGGAAGTCCAAGGGACAGAACACTGAACTCTGGCCGGCTGGCCCAGCCCTGCTTCTGGCACTTTGTAAGCCAGCGGGCCCTTGAGCACCTGCTGGGATGGGAAAGGGAAGGGTCCATGGATTGCACCCTAGAAACTTAGTAGGGTGCATGGATTTCAAACCCTGGTGGCCGCCCAGGCAGCAAAGAAGGGGGGAGGGCACCTTGCTGCCCTTTCATGGCAGAATCTGTGGTTGTCCAGCTGCGTGGGCCTTTTCATGAGGACCCTGTGCAATAAAAGTTTGGTGTTTTGGAACTGAATAATTAGAACGTGTAAAAGCTTTAAATTATGTGGTGGTGTAATTAAAAAACAAAACAAAACAAAACCAAGCTCCAAGTGTTTTGCAAATGGAGGTTTAAATATTGAAGGACTGTATTCCTTGCACTGTGGCATTCTATCAAGAAGTGTGCAGGATTTTTTTTTTTTTAAGAAAAGTGTTCGAAGTGAGGGAAACAGGAAACCCAGAGGTGCCCCTGTATTTTGGGGAAGGCCTTAGGAGGTCACTTGGAAATGCTGCTGGCTGTGCGGGAGGGCGGCAGATGGGCTGTGCAGGCTTGTCCTTTGCATGGATGTTCTTGTGTGTGGAAACCCAGCTCGGAGCCATCTCCTGATGTGTAAGAATTTCGCAGACAAACCTTGAGCTAAGCAATGCATTTTTTCCTAAGAAAATGTTTGTCTTAAGCGATGTAAATATCCTATGTATTTCCGCTAGACTCTGGCTTCAGGTCGGTTCCCCCAAAAGGCTCAGAAGCGATTTGAACAAAACAGCATGTTTTCCTCCTAGCTTGTTCTCCTTATCTATGTTAAGGAAATGATATATTTGCCTGCAATACTGCCTTTCTTCAAGATTCATGTCAATCAAGTTTTGGCCCGGGATGACTCACCTGCTGCCAATATTATCTCAATGCATGTCGTGGGGGAGGGGCCTGGTGCCATTCCCTGAAACAGTTCCTTTCTTTCCTTAGCTGACTGCTAGTGCCTGTAGAATATCTGGCTAAAGACCAGCAGGGGGTACTCTTACTACCCCCCCACCCCGCCTCAAGTCTAAGTCAGCAGCTTTCTCTATCTCTTTAATACTTTAATAACACTTGATGACACAAAAGCTCTGAGCAATCAAATCATATCAAATCTTCATTTCAGATTGAAGATGCATTCCATGGTATTGCCATCTTAAGTCTTTCCATCGTTATGGAATATCTGTCCATGTATTCAGGATAGTTTTCAGCCAGGGTGTATAATTTCCAGTGTGCCAGTCTTGTCATCCTCTTTACATCCATGGCAAAGTGTTTTATTCATGTTGACATTATTGAAAGGGAATTTTTTAAAATTCCTTTTCAGATTATTATCTGCTAATGTATACAGATAAAACTGTGTAATCATTCATTTTTATCAGTTTGGACAGCTTGATAGTTGTCTTTAATTTCTTTACTTTCTGACACTTTAAGATTATCCTGGGACACATATGTAATGCCTCACCCCTAAATTCAGACATGTGTTCAAAGAACTTCTGTCCTTTTATTTATTTATTTATTTATTCTTTAACATTGAAATCGTTTTGACTATGCTGGGTGTTTGTTGCTAGATGGAAGTAGCTAGGACCTCTGGACTGCAGTCTCTCATCTCTTGCTGACCTCTTGTTGACCTCTGCAGAATCCTGGTAGGTGGGAGCTTGTTAGTTCCTTGTTCCTTATCAGAACCTCCTGTGGTAAGTGTTTTTCTCTTCTCTGTTGCCTGGTAAGGGTGGGTGGTCATGGGCATCCCAAAGTTGGCTAGAAGTCAATTATTTAAGCAGGCTTGTGCATAGAAATGGGAGAAGGCAATGGCACCCCACTCCTGGAAAATCCCAAGGATGGAGGAGCCTGGTAGGCTGCAGTCCATGGGGTGGCTAAGAGTCGGACACCACTGAGCGACTTCATTTTCACTTTTCACTTTCATGCATAGGAGGAGGAAATGGCAACCCACTCCAGTGTTCTTGCCTAGAGAACCCCAGGGACTGCAGGGCCTGGTGGGCTGCCATCTATGGCGTGGCACAGGGTCGGCCTCAACTGAACCACTTAGCAGCTGCAGCAGCAGCAGCAGCAGTGCATAGATATCAAAGGGGATGAGAACAGTCAGGTAGGATCACATATGTCATCGTGAAACAATACTTCTCCTCTTAGCCAAAGCTAACGAAAGATTTCTGTTCTAGGTCAACCTAGAAGAGATCACTTAAGAGGTAAAGAAACTTAAACTCCATTAGCAAAGGCAGTTCAACATCTCAAGAAAACTTGTGCTAGGCACAAAACTCTTTTCTGGGGGCCTACTTTCCCTACAACCTCCTTATCCCATTCTGTACCCATTCCTTTGCTTCTCCCGTCCTGAAAATGCCACCTCTAAGACAGAACTACTTCGTTTTCCTTCTTAAAGTGTGATTGCATTCCATACATTCTTGTAATAACAAGTCATACATTTCCCTTCAGCAACCAAGAACTGACTCTTATATTGGCATTTGATAGATTGGTGAGCATACCTATCAGTGATAATAGCGCCCACCCCGCTTCCTGCAAGAACAGAACAAAACAAAACAAAACAAAAAAATTGCTTTCTTACATTTAATATGTTCGGATGGTGCCAGTCACTATTCATGCAGAGTCAAAAATCTCTTTTGTTTCTGTGTAAAAGGGAGGTCCTTTCAAGTCGTGAATGTTTCAGAAGTTTCATTTATTTGGAAGTGACCTAGCTATTCAATACACTGTCGTCACTTAGTTTAGCACCAGGATAGAAACTCAGGTAACCAAAACACCTGGAGGAACGACTGTAAGTTCAGTTCAGTTCAGTTGCTCAGTCGAGTCTGACTCTTTGTAACCCCGTGGCCTGCAGGACGCCAGGCTTCCGTGTCCATCACCAACTCCAGGGGCTTGCTCAAACTCATGTCCATCGAGTCAGTGATGCCATCCAACCATCTTATCCTCTGTCATCCCCTTCTCCTCTGCCTTCAATCAAGACTATGAGAGGCAGATATTTTAGAGTATAATTATTGTTAAGAGTTTATCTAAAACTTCATATCACATTTACATATTTTACATTGGTTGTTGCTGTTTCCAGGTACTTTCTTGCTGACAAGCTTGTGACACATATAACAATAGAGCAATTTTTACCTCAAAAGAAACCTAGGCACTATGAACATGTTGTGCTTAATGTTGTTGACTCTTAGACATGTCTATAGTGGAGGAGCAAAACCAAAAATACTAGATATTTAATATTGACTAGTTCCCAGTTCACGGGACTCTGACATTCATTTAGGTCAATGTTTTCTTGTATTTCCAGCAGTTTGATTTGGAAGGGCTGCCTTGTCTTGAGACCATTGAAATCAGAACTCAGAACTTGAGCAATATTATCAAAAAACACAAGGCTCACACTGACATATACCTTAATCCAGACAGACAGACAAGACATCTTCCAGTTTTCCGCCTGAGATTTAAAATATTTCTTTGAGCCGTTTTCCTGGGAAGTGGGGGTGGGGGGGGGAGTGGGGGTGGCAGCGAGGCAGGCTTGGGTAACAAGCTAATTGTTGGTCATTGCATATGCAAAGAACCAGCTTTCCGGGTTCCAAGGAAAAAAGTTTCCTTGGTACCCAATTTTGTTTGGATCTATAGACTCTCATGGCCCTCCTAGGTCAGGACATCTTTCCTTTTTGTAGTCCTCGTTTTATCCCTAAATCATAGACAGCTTGGATTGTCTCTGTGGGGTGGATGTATTGTCCTTGTGTTTGACCTGGCGGCAGAAGCGAGGTCCGAGAGCCTCTCCTGGAACCGGGCGTGGGGACGGGGCTCACCGGGTGCCCCTGGTGGAAGTGGGCAACGCGCCAGGGGTGGGGCGATCCCGGGCGGCGCGGGTCGGCGTTCCGGTCGGGAGGGGGTGGGGGGCGGTAACAGTTGTTCTCTCGGGGGTCCCCACTGCAGCTGGAAACGCGCTGGGAGTGCGGCAGGGGCGGGGTGAACCTGGGTGGTGCGGGGCGGGGTTCGGCTCCTGGCGGGGGTAGGGGAGGGCTTCCCAGTTGTGCTGTCGGTGGTGGCCACTGCGGCTGGAAATGCGCCGGGAGCACACCCGGGGCGGGGTAAACCTGGGCTGCGCGGGTCGAGATTTCGATGGCTGTGGGTGGGGGGTTGGTCCCAGTTGTGCTCTCGGGGGTCGACACTGCGGCTAGGAACGCCCATTTCCTACGCTCCTGTGTCCCCAAGGATCCACATCTAGTGGGTGCAGTGGAGGGCTGCGGGCCACAGGTCAGGGAACTGGGACTGCTTGGAGCAGGGAACCACGTATTCCGCCCTCTGTTGGCACATTCTCGGAGCTCCCCAACCTGGCGGTTGCAGAAAGGCCTCGCCCTTGGTGTCAAGGCCTTTACCGCTCCACCCCTTTGCAGAAAAATCTCAGTCTGCACGGTTTTCCCAAGCAGCCTAGTGTCCCCTGGAAGTCCAAGGGACAGAACCCTGAACTCTGGCCGGCTGGCCCAGCCCTGCTTCTGGCACTTTGTAGGCCAGCGGGCCCTGGAGCACCTGCTAGGATGAGAAAGGGAAGGGTCCGCGAATTGCACCCTAGAAAGTTAGTAGGGTGCATGGATTTCAAACCCTGGTGGCCGCCCAGGCAGCAAAGAAGTGGGGAGGGCACCTTGCTGCCCTTTAATGGCAGACAGAATCTGTGGCTGTCCTGCTGCGTGGGCCTTTTCATGGGGACCTTGTGCAATAAAAGTTTACCGGTGACCTTAGGGAACTTCCCAGTGTGCTTCTGACAGATGAGGGATGCTGTGGAGTTGGCGGGGCCTCTCAGAACTACGCTGGGTTTGGCGCAATGGAAGAGGGCCTCATCTCCAGGGAAGGCAGGTACCTCAGGCTTCCTCTCCGTTTCGGACTCCGACCGCAGGGTCCCTGCAGAGTTGGGACAGGAGAGTCAGGAATCATCTTGTCTGAGGAAGGGAACTCGGCTTGCCTCTCGAGGAGCTCAGGGGGTCTCAGGCCCCTTGTTCAGCTGTGTGTGGAACCTGCGGGTGTTTCCGGACGATGCACGACGGTGACAGTGCCCCTTCGTGTTGTGCCTTCACCCACTGGGTTGCCTTCGAAGAGGTGTCCGGGCCTCGGGTTCTTTTCAAGAGCGGACAGGGAAATCGGGGTCTTTCGGCATGTGGGACCACCCACGGGGCTAGTCTCAAATTTCCTAGTGAGGCCGGCCTCATCCTGAGGTGCGCCACGAAGGCCGGGAACCCCTTCCAGACCACGCAGGGGAATCGCCTCTCCTGTCGCGATCAGGAGGGGAGAAGGGGCTCAGAGGAAGCGGTGCCGGGACCCTCGATGTTCCCCTCGGGGGACCCCGGCGTGTCGGGGGACTTTTGGGGGTCGCAGGAAGGCTGTCAGGGACCGTTTCGCCCTTCAGGGAGGAACAGGGGACTTCCCTTGAGACGCCGTCGCGGGCAAGGGCCTCATCTTGCGAAGACTTGGGAACCACGTGGTTTTTCTCGAGTTGCGGCGGATTCTCAAGTTACGACGGGGATCTCAGGCTTCCTCTTGGGTTGGCCCTGGGAAGCCCAATCTTCCCCTCGAGTTGCGAGGGAAAGCTGGGGGTTGTGCTCGAGTCACTGCAGGGCCCAAGACACCTCATCTAGGCGTGTGTCCGGGACCTAATATTCCTCTCCAGGGAAGGCAGGGATCTCGGGGTTGCATTCCAGGCTCCCCCGGGGAGTCAGGCCTCGTCTCGAGGGGAAGCCAAGGACTCCGCTCTCCTCTCGTGTCGCGACGCGGGTCTCTTGGAGCCCCCTGAGCGGCCTCAAGGGAGTCCAGCCTCCTCTTCCGTTTGGAGAGAGGACCCGGGATTGCTCTCTAGGCCATGCAGGAAAAGAAGGCCCTCAGCTCACGAGGACGGGGGCGTCTCAGGGGTTTACTCGAGCTGCGGCGCCCGTGGGGGTTTTCTCCCGAGGCACGACGAGGATCTCAGGGAGCCTCTCGTGCGGCGCCAGGGAAGTCAGGTCTCCATGCACGTGGCGAGGGGGAGCGCGTCCTGGCTCTCGAGTCACGGGAGGGGACTAGGGCCTCGAGACGCGTTGAAGAAGGACTCTCGAGGTCTTTGTCGGGGGGCGGCGGGAAACCCTCGTTTCCCTCGCCTTCTGCCGGGGACCTTAGGGAACTTCCCAGGGTGCCTCTGAGAAGTGAGGGATCCTGTGGAGGTGGCGGGGCCCCTCGGGACTCCGCTGTGTCTGGCGCAACGGAAGAGGGCCTCACCTCGAGGGGAGGCAGGCACCTCAGGCTTCCTCTCCGTTTCGGACTCCGACCGCAGGGTCCCTGCAGAGTAGGGACAGGAGAGTCAGGCCTCGTCTTGTCTGAGGAAGGAAACCCCGCTTGCCTCTCGAGTTGTTCAGGGGGACTCAGGCCCCTCGTCGAGCTGTGTGTGGAACCCGCGGGTCTTTGCGGATGATGCACGGGGTTGGCAGTGCCCCTTCGTGTTGTGCCTTCACCCACAGGGTTGCCTTCGAAGAGGTGTCCGGGCCTCGGATCCTTCTCAAAAGCGGACCTTGGAATCGGGTGCGTTCGGCATGTGGCACCACCCACGTGGCTCGTCTCGAATTTCCTCGTGAGACCGGTCTCATCCTGAGGTGCCCCGGGAGGGCCGGGAACCCCTTCCGGACCACGCAGGGGAATCGACTCTCCTGTCGCGATCAGGAGGGGAGAAGGGGCTCAGATGAAGCGGTGCCGGGACTCTCGGTGTTCCCATCGAGGGAACCCGGGGTGTAGGGGAACTTTTGGGGTTCTCATGAAGGGTGTCAGGTACCGTTTCTCACTTCAGGGCGGAACATGGGACTTCCCTTGAGACGCCGTAGTGGGCAAGGGCCTCATCTTGCGAAGACGTTGGAACCACGTGTTTTTTCTCGAGTAGCGGCGGGATTGTCGAGTGACGACGGGAAATTCAGGCTTCCTCTTCAACTGGCCCAGGGAAGTCCAGTTTTCTTTCGAATTGCGAGTTAGAACTGGGGATTGCTCTCGAGACACTGCAGGGCCAAATAGACCTCATCTAGGCTTGTGTCCAGGACCTAATGTTCCTCTGCTGGGGCGACAGCTATCTCGGCATTGCATTCTCGACTCACCCGGGGAATCAGGCCTCGTCTCGGGGGGAAGCCAAGGACACCGCTCTCCTGTCAAGTTGCGACAGGTATATCTTGGAGCTCACTGTGTGGCCTAAAATGAGTCAAGCCTCCTGTGGAGTTTGGAGAGAGGACTCAGGATTGCTCTCCAGGCCATACAGCAAAAGAAGGCCCTCATCTCGTGAGGACTGGGGTGTCTCGTGGGTATTCTCGAGCTGTGGCTCCAGTGTGGTGTTGCTCACGAGGTATAATGGGGAGCTCAGGGAGCCTCTCCTGTGGCGCCAGGGAAGTCAGGTTTCTATGCGCGTGGCTAGGGGGAGCGCGTAATTGCTCTCGAGTCATGGTAGGGGAATCGCACCTCAAGACGCGTTGAAGAAGGACTCTCGAGGTCTTTTACGGGTTGGGGCAGGAAACCCTTGGTTCCCTCGACTTGTGCCGGTGATCTCAGGAAGGTATAAGGGTGCCTCTGAGAAGTCAGGGATACTGTGCAGTTGGGAGGGGCCTCTCGGGACTCCACTGGGTTCGGTGCAATGGAAGAGGGCCTCATCTCGAGTGGAGGCAGGAAACTCATGTTTCCTCTCCTGACTTCTCCTGGGCCAGATCTGACTCGGATCGCAGTTTCGCTGCAGAGTTCCAACAGGAGAGTCAGGCCTCGTCTTGTGTGGAGGAATGGAACTCTGCTTGCCTCTCCAGTTGTTCACGGGGTGACAGGTCACTTCTCTAGCTGTGTGTGGTACCTGCGGGTTTCTCCAGACGATACCCGGGGGTGTCAGTGCCCCTTCCTGTTGTGCCTTCATCAAAAGGGTTATCTTCAAAGAGGTGTCCGGGCATTGGGATCTTATCAAGAGCAGACCGGGAAATGGGGTCTTTCGGCATGTGTCACCATCCACGAGGCTATGTCTCGAATATCCTCGTGAGACCGGCCTCATCCTGAGATGCACCGGGAAAGGCGGGAACCCCTTCAAGACAAAACAGGGGAATCGACCCTCCTGTCGGGATCAGGAGGGGAGAAGGGGCCCAGATGTAGTGGTGCCGGGAACCTCAGTGTTCTCCTCGAGTCAGACCGGTGTGTCGAGGAACTTTTGAGGTCGCATCAAGGGTGCCAATACCGTTTTGCACTTCAAGACGGAACGTGGGACTTCCTTGAGATGCTGTAGGGGGCAAGGGCCTCATCTTGCGATGACGGGGGAACCACGTGGCATTTCTGGAGTTGTGGCGGGATTCTTGAGTTTCGACAGGGAATACAGTCTTCCTCATGTGTTGGCCCAGGGAAGTCCTATCTTCCATTCGAGTTTAAAGGGAGAGCTGGGGATTGCCCTCGAGTCACTGCAGGGCAAAATAGACCTCATCTAGGCTTGTGTCCAGGACTTAATGTTCGTCCCTAGGGGCGACAGGGATCTCGGGCTTGCATACCAGACTCACCCGGGGAATCAGGCCTCGTCTCCAGGGGAAGCAAAGAACTCTGCTGTCCTTTTGGGTCGCGATGGGTATCTCTTGGAGCCCACTGTGTGCCCTAAAGGGAGTCAAGCCTCCTGTGGTGTTTGGATAGAGGACTCGGGATTCCTCTCCAGGCCATGCAGGAAAAGAAGGCCCTCATCTCGCGATGACGGCGGCATCTCGTGGGTTTTCTAGACTGCCGCGCTAGTGCCGGGTTTCTGACGAGGTACGAGAGGGAGCTCAGGGAGCCTCTCGTGTGGCGCCAGGGAAGTCAGGTCCCCATGAGATGGCTAGGGGGAGTTCGTCATTGCTCTTGAGTCATGGTAGGGTAATCGGGCCTCAAGACGGGTTGAAGAAGGATTCTCGAGGTCTTTCTCGGGTCACTGCATAAAACCCAGTGTTCCCTTGACTTGTGCCTGCGACCTCAGGGAGCTTCTCAGAGTGCCTCTGAGAAGTCAGGGATACTGTGCAGTTTGGAGGGGCCTCTCGAGACTCCTCTGCATTTGGTGGAATGTAAGAGGGACTCATCTCGAGTTGAAGCAGGAACCTCAGTGTTCCTCTCCATTTCTGACTCAGATCGCAAGGTCCCTGCATGTTGGTACAGTAGAGTCAGGCCTCGTCTTTTCTGGAGGATGGGACTCCTCTTGCCTCTCGAGTTGTTCTCGAGGTGACAGGCCACTTGTCGAGCTGTGTATGTAACCTGCCCGTTTTTCCGGTTGATGCACAGGTGTGTTAGTGCCCCTTCGTGTTGTACCTTCATACTCAAGGCTGCCTTCCAAGAGGTGTCCGAGCATCGGATTCTTATCAAGAGCAGACCAGGAAATTGGAGTCTTTCAGCAAGTGGCACCACCCACAAAGCTACGTATCGAATTTCCCCATGAGACCGGCCTCATCCTGAGTTCTACAGGGAAGGTCGGGCCCCCTTGCAGACAAAGCAGGGGAATCGACCCACCGGTCACGATCAGGAGGGGAGAAGGGGCTCAGATGAAGTGGTGCCGGGAACTTCGGTGGTCCCCTCGAGTGAGACCGGTATGTCACGGCACTTTTGAGGTCGCATCAAGGGTGCCAAGTACAGTTTCGCACTTCAAGACGGAACGTGGGAATTCTCTGGAGATGCTCTAGCGGGCAAGGGCCTCATATTGCGATGACGAGGGAAACACGTGGTTTTTCTCGAGTTGAGGCGGGATTCTCGAGTTACAACGGGGAATTCAGGCTTCCTCTTGTGTTGGCCCAGGAAGTCCAATCTTCCATTCAACTTGTCAGAGAGAGCTGTGGGTTGCTCTCGAGTCACTTCAGGGCAAAGAGTCCTCATCTAGGCTTGGGTCCAGGACGTAGTATTGCTCTCCAGGGGCAACAGGGATATCGGGGTCGCATTCCAGTCTCACCCGGTGGGTCACGCCTCGTCTCGAGTGGAAGCAAAGGACTCCACTATCCTCTCGAGTCGCGACATGTAACTTTTGGAGCCCAATGAGTGGCCTAAAGGGAGTCAAGCGTCCTGTGTAGCTTGGACAGAAGGTTCACGCTTGATCTGCATACCATGCAGTTAAAGATGGCCCTCCTCTCGTGATGACGGGAGCGTCTCATGGGTTTTCTCGAGCTGCGGTGCCAGTGTGGGGTTTCTCAAGAGATATGATGGGGAGATCAGGGAGCCTCTCGTGCGGCGCCAGAGAAGTCAGGCCTCCATGCGTGTGGCCAGGCAGATCGCGTCATTGCTCTGGAGTCATGGGAGGGACTAGGGCCTCAAGACGCATTTAAGAAGGACTCTCGAGGCCTTTCTTGGGTTGGGGTGGGAAACACTCGTTTCCCTCGACCTCTACCGGGGACCTTAGTGAACTTCCCAGGTGCCTCTGAGAGGTGAGGGATACTGAGGAATTAGAGGGGCCTCTCGGGACTCCACTAGGTTTGACGAAATGAAAGAGGGCCTCATCTCGATTGGAGGCAGGAACCTCAGCTGCCTCTCCATTTCTGACTCCGACCGCAGGGTCCCTGCAGGGTTGGGACAGGAGAGTCAGGCCTCATCTTGTCTGAGTAATGGAACTCTGCTTGCCTCTCGAGTTGTTCAGTGGGTCTCAGGCCCCTTGTCGAGCTGTGTGTGGAACCTGCGGGTGTTTCCAGAAGATTCACGGGGGTGTCATTGCCCCTTCATTTTGTGCCTTCCCCCACAGGGTTGCCTTCAAAGAGGTGTCCGGGTATCGGGTTCATTTCAAGAGCGGACGGGGAAATCGGGATCGTTCGGCATGTGGAACCACACACGTGGCTCATCTCGAATTTCCTCGTGAGACCAGCATCATACTGAGGTGCGCCGGGAAGGCCGGGAACACCTTCCACACAAAGCACGGGAATCGACTCTCCTGTCGCGATCAGGAGGGGAGATGGGGCTCAGATCAAGTGGGGCCGGGAATCTAGGTGTTCCACTCGAGGGAACCCGGCGTTTCAGGGAACTTTAGGGGTCGCATCAAGGGAGCCAAGTACCGTTTCCCACTTCAGGACGGAACATGGGACTTCCCTGGAGACGCTGTACCGGGCAAGGGCCTCATCCTGTGAAGACGTTGGAACCACGTCGTTTTTCTCGAGTTGCGTCTGGATTCTCGAAAACGACGGGGATTTCAGGCTTCCTCTTGGGTTGGCCCTGGGAAGCCCAATCTTCCCCTGGAGTTGCGAGGGAAAGCTGGGGGTTCTGCTCGAGTCACTACAGGGCCAAAGAGACCTCATCGAGGCGTGTGTCCAGGACCTAATATTCCTCTCAAGGGAAGACAGGGATCTCGGGTTTGCATTCCAGACTCCCCCGGGGAGTCAGGCCTCGCCTCGAGGGGAAGCAGAGGACTCCGCTTTCCTCTCAATTCGCGACACGGATCTCTTGGAGCCCCCTGAGCGGCCTCAAGGGAGTCCAGCCTCCTCTTCAGTTTGGAGAGAGGACTCGGGATTGCTCTCCAGGCCAGGCAGGAAAAGAAGGCCCTCAGCTCGCGATGACGGGGGCGTCTCATGGGTTTCCTCAGGCTGCAGCGCCAGTGGGGGTTTTCTCACGAGGCATGACGAGGACCTCAGGGAGCCTCTCGTGCGGTGCCATGGAATTCATGCCTCCATGCGTATGGCGAGGGGGAGCTGGTCATCACTCTCGAGTCATGGGAAGCGACTAGGGCCTCAAGACGCGTTGAAGAAGGACTCTCGAGGTCTTTCTCGGGTGGCGGCGGGAAACCCTCGTTTCCCTCGACTTCTGTAGGGGACTATAGGGAACTTCCCAGGGTGCCTATGAGAGGTGAGGGATGCTGTGGAGTTGGCGGGGCCTCTCGGGACTCTGCTGGGTTCGGCGCAATGGAAGAGGGCCTCATCTCGAGGGGAGGCAGGAACCTCAGGCTTCCTCTCGGTTTCGGACTCCGACTGCACGGTCCCTGCAGTGTTGGGACAGGAGAGTCATGCCTCGTCTTGTCTGAGGAATGGAATTCTGGTTGCCTCTCGAGTTGTTCCGGGAGTCTCAGGCCCCTTGTCGAGCTGTGTGTAGACCCTGCGGGTTTTTCCGGATGATGCACGGGGGTGTCAGTGCCCCTTCGTGTTGTGCCTTCACTCACAGGGTTGCCTTCGAAGAGGTGTCCGGGCATCGGGTTCTTATCAAGAGCGGACCGGAAAATCGGGGTTGTTCGGCACGTGGCACCTCACACATGGCTAGTCTCGAATTTCCTCCTGAGACCGGCCTCATCCTGAGGTGCACCAGGAAGGCCGGGAACCCCTTCCAGAGAAAGCAGGGGAATCGACTTTCCTGTCGCGATCAGGAGGGGAGAAGGGGCTCAGATGAAGTGGTGCCGGGACCCTCGGTGTTCCCCTCGAGGGAACCCAGCGTGTCGGCGAACTTTTGCAGTCGCATCAAGGGTGTCAATTACCGTTTCGCACTTAAGGATGGAACATGGGACTTCCCTGGAGACGCCGGGAACTTCGGTTTTCCCCTGGAGTGAGACTGGTATGTTGGGGAACTTTGGGGTCGCATCAAAGGTGCATAGTAGCATTTCGAACTTTAAGATGGAACGTGGGACTTCTCTTAAGACTCTAGCTGGCAAGGGCCTCATATTGCGATGAAGGGGGAACCACATGGTTTTTAAGACTTGAGGCTGAATTCTCGAATTACGATGGGAAATTCAGACTTCCTCTTGTGTTGACCTTGGGAAGACCAATCTTCCATTCAAATTGTGAGGGAGAGATGGAGGTTGCTCTCGAGTCACTGTAGGGCAAAATAGACCTCATCTAGGCTTGTGTCTAGGACATAATGTTCCACTCCAGGGGCGACAGGGATCTCGGGGTTTCATTCCAAACTCACCCGGGGAGTCAGGCCTCGTCTCGAGGGAAGCAAAGGACTCCGCTCTCCTCTCGAGTCGCACCGGGTATTTCTTGGACCCAACTGAGTGGCCTAAAGGGAGTCAATCCTCCTGTGAAGTTTGGAGAGAGGACCAGGGATTGCTCTCCAGGTCAGGCAGGA
Source organism: Bubalus kerabau (assembly GCF_029407905.1). NCBI lineage: Eukaryota > Metazoa > Chordata > Mammalia > Artiodactyla > Bovidae > Bubalus > Bubalus kerabau. The sequence continues at coordinate 723,725 of NW_026577936.1, forward strand.
AAAGAAGGCCCCCATCTCTCCTTGACAGGGGCATCTTGTGGTTTTTCTCGAACTGCGGCGCCACTCTGGGTTTTCTCACGAGGTACGATGGGGTACTCAGGGAGCCTCTTGTGTGGTACTAGGGAAGTCAGTTTTCGTGCTTGTGGCGAGGGGAGCGCGTCCTTGCTCTGGAGACATGGTAGGAGAATCGGGCATCAAGAGACGTTGAAAAAGGACTCTCCAAGTCTTTCTCGGGTTACTTCAGGAAACTCTGGGTTCCCTCGACTTGTGCCAGTGACCTCAGGTAGCTTCTCAGGGAGCCTCTGAGAATTCAGGGATACTGTGGTGTTGGAAGGGGCCTCTCGGGACACCACTGAGTTTGGTTCAATGGAAGAGGGCCTCTTCTCTAGTTGAGGCAGGAACCTCAGGGTTCCTCTCCATTTCTTACTCCGATCGCAGGGTCCCTGAAGAGTTGGGCCAGGAGAGTAAGGCCTCGTCTTGTGTGAAGGAATGCAACTTCACTTGCCTCTCGAGTTGTTCACGGGGTGACAGTCCACATTTGGAGCTGTGAGTGGAATCAGCGGGTTTTTCCAGACGATGCATGGGGATGTCAGTGTCCCTTCGTGTTGTGCCTTCATCCACAGGGTTGCCTTCGAAGAGATGTCCGGGCGTCAGGTTCTTATCTAGAGTGGACCGGGAATTCGGGATCTTTCAACATGTGGCACCAACCATGAGGCTACTTTTCGAATTTCCTCATGAGACCGGCCTCATCCGGAGGTTCGCGGGGAACGTCGGGAACCCCTTGCAGACAAAGCATGGGAATCGACCCTCCTGTCGTGATCAGGAGAGGAGAAAGGCCTCAGATGAAGTGGTGCCGGGAACTTCAGTGTCCCCTCTAGTGAGATCGGTATATAGGGGAACTTTTGGGGTCGCATCAAGGGTGCCAAGTACTGTTTTGCACTTCAAGACGGAATGTGAGACTTCTCTTGAGACGCTGTAGGGGGCAAGGGCCTCATCTTGCAATACAGGGAACCACCTGATTTTTCTCGAGTTGCGGCGGGTTTCTCAAATTACAACTGGAAATTCAGGCTTCCTCTTGTGTTGGCTCAGAAAGGCCAATCTTCCATTCGAGTTGCAAGGGAAAGCTAGGGGTTGTGCTTGAGTCACTGCAGGGCCAAAGAGACCTCATCTAGGCTTTTGTCCAGGACCTAAGGTTCCTCTCCAGGGGCGACAGGGATCCAAGGTTGCATTCCAGACTCACCCTCGTAGTCAGGCCTCATCTCGAGGGGAAGCAAAGGACACCGCTCTCCTCCTGAGTATCGACGGGTATCTCTTGGAGCCCACTGAGTGACCTAAAGGGAGTCAAGCCTCCTTTGGAGTTTGGAGAGAGGATTCGGGATTGCTCTTCAGGTCATGCAGGAAAGAAGGCCCTCATTTCACCATGACAGGGGCGTCTCGTGGGTTTTCTCGAGCTGCGGCACCAGTGTGGGGTTTCTCACGAGGTATGATGGGGAGCTCAGGGAGCCTCTCATGTGGTGCCAGGGAAGTCAGATCTTCATGCGCGTGGCGAGGGGGAGCGCGTCATTTTTCTCCAGTCATGGTAGAGGAATCGGGCATCAAGACGCGTGAAGAAGGACTCTCAAGGTTTTTCTCAGGTTATGGCAGGAAACCCTGGGTTCCCTCGACTTATGCCCGTGACCTCAGGGAGCTTCTCGGGGTGCCTCTGAGAAGTTAGGGATGCTGTGCAGTTGGGTGGGGCCGCTCCGAGCTCCACTGGGTTTGGTGCAGTAGAAGAGGGCCTTATCTCGAGTTGAGGCAGGAACCTCATGGTTCCTCTCCATTTCTGAATCGGATCTCAGTGTCCATGCAGAGTTGGGACAGGAGAGTCAGGCCTCGTCTTGTGTGGAGGAATTGAACTCCTCTTGCCTCTCGAGTTGTTCATGGGGTGACAAGCCACTTGTCGATCTGTATGTGGAACTTGCGGGCTTTTCCAACGATGCAGGAGGGTGTCAGACCCCTTCGTTTTGTGCCTTCATCCACAGGATTGCCTTCGAAGAGGTGTCCTAGCATTGGGTTCTTATCAAGAGCAGACACGGAAATCGGGGTCTTTCGGCGTGTGGCACCAACCACAAGGCTACGTCTCGAATTTCCTCGTGAGACCGGCCTCATCCTGAGGTGCGCCGGGAAGGTCCGGAACCCCTTCCAGACAAAGCAGGGTAATCGACCCTCCCGTCGCGATCAGGAGGGGATAAGGGGCTCAGAACAAGCGGTGCACCGAACCTTGGTGTTCCCCTCGAGTGAGACCAGGGTGTCGGGGAACTTTTGTGCTAACATCAAGGTTGCCAATTATCATTTTAAACTTCTAGATGGAACGTGGGGCTTCTCCTGAGACGCTGTAGCTGGCAAGGGCCTCATCTTGCGATGACGGGGGAACCACGTGGTTTTCCTCGAGTTGCAGCGGGATTTTCGAATTACGACGGGGAATTCAGGCTTCCTCTTGTGTTGTCCCAGGGAAGTCCATTCTTCCATTCGAGGTGCGAGGGAGAGCAGGGGATTGCTCTCGAGTCACTTCAGGGAAAATGAGACCTCATCTATGCTTGTGTCTAGGACCTAATATTCCTCTCCAGGGGCGACAGGGATCTCGGGGTTGCATTCCAGACTCACCTGAGGAGTCAGGCCTGGTATATAGGGGAAGCAAAGAATTCCGCTCTCCTCTTGAGTCCCAACGGGTATCTCTTGAGCCCACAGAGTGGCCTAAAGGGAGTCAGGCCTCCTGTGGAGTTTGAAGAGAGGCCTCGAGATGCTCTCCAGGCCATGCAGGAAAAGAAGGCCTTCATCTCGCGACGACGGAGGCGTCTCGTGGGTTTTCTCGAGCTGGGGAGCCAGTGTGGGATTTCTCACGAGGTATGACGGGGAGCTCAGGGAGCCTCTCGTGTGGCGCCAGGGAAGTCAAGTCTCCATGCGAGTGGCGAGGGGGAACGCGTCATTGCTCTTGAGTCATGGTAGGGGAATCGGGATTCAAGACGCGTTGAAGGAGGATTTTCGAGGTCTTTCTCGGGTTGCGTCAGGAAACCCTGTGTTCCCTCGACTTGTGCCAGTGACCTCAGGGAGCTTCTAAGGGTGCCTCTGAGAAGTCGGGATACTGTGGATTTGGGAGGGGGCTCTCGGGCCTCCACTGTTTTTGGTGTAATGGAAGAGGGCCTCATCTCGAGTGGAGTCAGGAACCTCAGGGTTCCTCTCCATTTCGGACTCCGATCGCAGGGTCCCTTCAGAGTTGGGACCGGAGAGTCAGGCCTCGTCCTGAGTGGAGGAATGGAACTCTGCTTGCCTCTCGTGTTGTTCATGGGATGACAGGCCTCTTGTTGAGCTGTGTGTGGAACCTGCGGCTTTTACCGAATGATGCACGGGAGTGTCAGTGACCCTTCGTTTTGTGCCTTCGTCCACAGGGTTGCCTTCGATGAGGTGTCCGGGCATCGGGTTCTTCTCAAGAGTGGGCCGGGAAATCGGGGTATTTCGGCATGTGACACCACCCACGACGCTATGTCTCGAATTTCCTCGTGAGACCGGCCTCATCCTGAGGTGCGCCGGGAATGTGGGGAACCCCTTCCAAACAAAGCAGGGGAATAGACCCTCCTGTCTCGAACAGGAGGGGAGAAGGTGCTCAGATGAAGTGGTGCGGGAACCTCGGTGTTCCTGTCGAGTGAGACCGGCGTGTCCGGGAACATTTGGTGTCGCATCAAGGGTGCAAAGTACCGTTTCACACTTCAAGACGGAACGTGGTTCTTTTCTTGAGACGCCATAGCAGGCAAGGGCCTCATCTTGGGATGACGTTGGAAACACATGGTTTTTCTCGAGTTGCGGCGGGATTCTCGAGTTACGAAGGGGATTTCTGGCTTCCTCTTGTGTTGGCCCAGGGAAGCCCAATCTTCCATTCGAGTTGCGAGGGAGAGCTGGGGGTTGCGCTCGAGTCACTGCAGGGCAAAAGAGACCTCATCCAGGCTTGTGTCTAGGACCTAATGTTCCTCTCAAGGGATGACTGGGATCTTGGGGTTGCATTCCAGACTCACCCGGGAGTCAGGCGTCATCTCGAGGGGAAACAAAGGACTTCTCTTTCTTCTCGAGTCGCGACGGGTATTTCTTGGAGCCCACTGAGTGGACTAAAGGGAGTCAAGCCTCCTCTGGAGTTTGGAGAGAGGACTCGGGATTGCACTCCAGGACATGCAGGAAAAGAAGGGCCTCATCTCACGATGACGGGGGGTCTCGGTGGTTTTACCGAGCTGCAGCGCCTGTGTTGGTTTCTCAGGAGGTACGACGGGGAGCTCAGGGAGCCTCTTATGTGGCGCCAGGGAAGTTAGATCTCGATGCGTGTGGCGAGGGGGAGTGCGTCATTGCTCTCGAGTCATGGTAGGGGAATCAGGCCTCTAGACGCGTTGAAGAAGGACTCTCAAGATCTCTCTCAGGTCTTGGCAAGAATACCTGGGTTCCCTCGACTTGTGCCGGTGACCTCAGGTAGCTTCTCAGGGTGCCTCTGAGAATTCAGGGATACTGTGGATTTGGGAGAGGCCTCTCGGGACTCCTCTGGGTTTGGTGCAATGGAAGAGGGCCTCATCTCGAGTTGAGGCAGGAACCTCAGGGTTCTGCTCCTGACTTCCTGGAGCCGGATCTGACTCAGATCGCAGGGTCCCTGCTGAGTTTGCTCAGGAGTGTCAGGTCTCGTGTTCTGCGGAGGAATGGAACTCCGCTTACATCTCAAGTTGTTCAATGATGACACCAATTTTCGTGATGTGTGTGGAACCTGCGGGTTTTTCGGAGATGCACGGGGGTGTCAGTGCTCCTTCCTGTTGTGCCTTCATCCACAGGGTTGCCTTCGAAGAGGTGTCCGGGCATCGGGTTCTCCTCAAGTGCGGACCGGGAAATCGGGGTCTTTCAGCATGTTGCACCACCCACGAGGCTACGTCTCGAATTTCCTCGTGAGATAGGCCTCATCCTGAGGCGCGCAGGAAAATCCGGGAACCCTTTCCAGACAAAGCAGGGGAATCGACCCTCCTTTCGGGATCAGGAGGAGAGAAAGGGCTCAGATGAAGTAGTGCCGGGAACCTCGGTGCTCCCCTTGAGTGAAACTGTTAAGTCGGGTAACTTTTCGGGTTGCATCAAGGGTGCCAAGTACCGTTTCGCACTTCAAGACGGAACCTGGGACTTCTCTTGAGACGCTGTAGTGGGCAAGGGCCTCATCTAGCGCTGACGGGGGACCCACGTATTTTTTCTCGAGTTGCGGCAGGATTCTTGAGTTACGACGGGGAATACAGGTTTCCTCTTGTGTTGGCCCAGGGAAGTCCAATCTTCCATTCGAGTTGCAAGTGAGAGCTGGAGATTGCTCTTGAGTCACTGCAGGGTAAAATAGAGCTCATCTAGGTTTGTGTCCAGGACCGAGTTTTTCTCTCCAGGGGCGACAGGGATCTTGGGGTTGCATTCCAGACTCACCCGGGGAGTCAGGCCTCGTCTCGAAGGGAATGAATGGACTCCGCTCTCCTCTCGAGTCGCGACGGGTATCCCTTGGAGCCCAAGAGTGGCCTAAATGGAGTTAAGCCTCCTGTGGAGTTTGGAGAGAGGACTCGGGATTGCTCTCTAGGCCATGCAGGAAAAGAAGGCCCTCATCTCGCGATGACGGGGGCGTCTCGTGGGTTTTCTCAAGGTGCAGTGCCTGGTTGGGGTTTCTCACGAGATAGGACGGGGAGCTCAGGGAGACTCCTGTGGTGCCACGGAAGTCAGGTCTCCATGGACGTGGCGTGGGGGAGCGCCTCATTGCTCTCGAGTCATGGTAGGGGAATCGAGCCTCAAGACGCTTCGAAGAAGAACTCTCGAGGTCTTTCTCGGGGTGTGGCAGGAAACCCTGGGTTCCCTCGACTTGTGCCCATGACCTCAGGGAGCTTAGCGGGGTTCCTCTGAGAAGTCAGGGATACTGTGGAGTTGAGAGGGGCTTCTCGGGACATCACAGGGACTGGTGCAATTGAAGAGGACCTAATCTCGGATTGAGGCAGTAACGTCAGGGTTCCTCTCCATTTCTGACTCGGAGAGCAGGGTCCCTGCAGAGTTGTGACAGGAGAGTCTGACCTCGTCTTGTGTGGAGTAATGGAACTCCGCTTGCCTCTCGAGTTGTTCACGGGATGACAGGCCACCTGTCGAGTTGTATGTGGAACCTGCGGTTTTGGGGGACGATGCACAGGGGTGTCAGTGCCCCTTCGTGTTGTGCCTTCATCCACAGGGTTACCTTCGAAGAGGTGACCGGGCATCGGGATCTTATCAATAGCGGACCAGGAAATCGGGGTCTTTCGGCATGTGGCACAACCCACGAGGCTACGTCTCGAATTCCCTCGTGAGACTGGCCTCATCCTGAGGTTCGCCGGGAAGTCTGGGAACCCCTTCCAGACAAAGCAGGGGAATCGACCCTCCTGTCGCCATCAGGAGGGGAGAAGAGGCTCAGCTGAAGCAGTGCTGGGAACATCCATGTTCTTCTCGAGTGAGACCGGGGTGTCAGGGAAATTTGGGGGTCGCATCAAGGGTGTCAAGTACCATTTCACACTTCAAGACGGAACATGGGACTTCCCTGGAGACGCTATAGCTGACAGGGGCCTCATATTTCGATGACGGAGGAGCCACGTTGTTTTTCTCCAGTTCCCGCGGGATTCTCGAATTACAGCGGGAAATACAGTCTTCCTCTTGTGTTGGCCCAGGGAAGTCCAATCATCCATTCGAGTTGGGAGGGAGAGCTGGGGATTGCACTTGAGTCAATGCAGGACAAAAAAGACCTCATTTAGGCTTGTGTCCAGGACCGAGTTTTCCTCTACAGGGGCGACACGGATCTCGGGATCCCATTCCAGACTCACCCAAGTAGTCAGGCCTCGGCTCGAGGGGAAGCAATGGACTCCGCTCTCCTCTAGAGTAGCTACGTGTATCTCTTGGAGGCTACTGAGTGGCCTAAAGGGAGACAGGCCTCTAGTGGAGTTTGGAGAGTGGACTCGGGATTGCTCTCTAGGTCATGTAGGAAAAGAAGGCCCTCATCTTACGATGACGGTGGCGTCTCATGTGTTTTCTCGAGCGGAGGTGCCAGTGTGGGGTTTTCATGAGGTAGGACGGGGAGCGCAGGGAGCCTCTCGTGTGGCGCCAGGGAAGTTAGGTTTCAATGGGCGTGGCGAGGGAAATGCGTCATTGCTCTCCAGTCATGGTAGGGTATCGGGCCTCAAGACGCGGTAAAGAGGGACTCTCGAGGTCTTTCTCAGAATGCAGCAGGAAACCCTGGGTTCACTCGACTTGTGCCAGTGACCGCAGAGAGCTTCTGAGGGTGCCTCTGAGAAGTCAGGGATACTGTGGAGTTGGGAGGGGCCTCTCGGGACTCCACTGGGTATGGCGCAATGGAAGAGGGCCTCATTTCGAGTTGATGCAGGAACGTCAGGTTTCATCTACATTTCTGACTCCGATCGCACGGTCCCTGCAGAGTTGGGAAAGGAGAGTCAGGCCTTCTCTTGTGTGGAGGAACGGAACTCCGCATGCCTCTCTAGTTCTTCAAGGGATGACAGGACACTTGTCGATCTGTGTTTGGAATCTGTGTGTTTTTCCGTATTATGCATGGGGATGTCAGTACCCCTTCGTGTTGTGCATTCATCCACAGGTTTGCTTTCGAAGAGGTGCCCGGGCATAGGGTTCTTATTAAGAGCGGACCGGGAAATCGGGGTCTTTCCGCATGTGGCACCACCCACCAGGCTACGTCTCAAATTTCCTAGTGAGACCGGCCTCATCCTTAGGTGTGCCGGGAAGGTCGGAAGCCCTTGCAGACAAAGCAGGGGAATCGACCCTCCTGTCTCGATCAGGAGGGGAGAAGGGGCACAGATGAGGTGATGCCGGGAACCTCGGTGTTCCCCTCCAGTGAGACCAGTGTGTTGGGGAACTTTTGGGGTCGCATCAAAGGTGCCAAGTACCGTATCGCACTTCAAGATTGAACGTAAGACTTCTTTTGAGACGCTGTAGCGGCAATGGCCGCATCTTGCGAGGAAGAGGGAACGACGTGATTTTTCTCGAGTTGTGGCGGGATTCTTGATTTACAACGGGAAATTCAGGCTTCCTCTTCTGTTGGCCCAGGGAAGTCCAGTCTTCCATTCGAGTTGCGAGGGAGAGTTGGGGATTGCTCTCGAGTCACTGCAGGAAGAAAGAGACCTCGTCTAGGCTTGTGTCCAGGACCTAATGTTTCTCTCCAGAGGCGACAGGGATCTCCGGTTCGCATATCAGACTCACCCGAGGAGTCAGGCCTCGCCTCGAGGGGAAGGAAAAGACTCCGCTCTCCTCTCGAGTCGCGACGGGTATGTCTTGGAGCCCACTGATTGACCAAAAGGGAGTCAAGCCTACTGTGGAGTTTGGAGAGAGGACTCGGGATTGCTCTCCAGGCCATGCTAGAAAAGAAGGCCGTCATGTCGCGAAAACGGGGGCGTCTCGTGGGTTTTCTCTATCTGCGGCGCCAGTGTGGGGTTTCTCACGAGGTATGACGGGGAGCTCAGGGAGCCTCTCGTGTGGCGCCAGGGAAGTCAGGGCTTCATGAGTGTAGCAGAGGGAGTGTGTCATTGCCCTCGAGTCATGGTAGGGGAATCAGGCCTCAAAGCGCGTTGAAGAAGGACTCTTGAGTTCTTTCTATGGTGGCGGCAGTAAACCCTGGGTTCACTCGAATTGTGCTGGTGACCTCAGGGAGCTTCTCAGGGTGCCTCTGAGAAGTCAGGGATACTGTGGAGCTGGGACGCGTCTCTCGGGACTCCACTGGTTTTCGTGCAATGGAAGAGGTCCTAATCTCTAGTGGAGGCAGGAACCTCAGCGTTCCTCTCGTGACTTCACTGGCGCTGGTCTGATTCGGATCGCAAAGTCCCTGCAGAGTTGGGACAGGAGAGTCAGGCCTCGTCTTGTGTAGAGGAATGAAACCCCACTTGCCTCTCGAGTTCTTCAGTGGTGACAAGCCACTTGTTGAGCTGTATGTGGAACCTGCGGGTTTTTCCAGATGATGCACGAGGGTGTCAGTGCCCCTTTGTGTTGTGCCTTCATCCACAGGGTTGCCTTCGAAGAGGTGTCCAGGCATCGGGTTCTTATCAAGAGCGTACCGAGAAATCATAGTCTTTTGGCATGCGGCACCACCCGCGAGCTACGTCTCGAATTTCCTCGTGAGACTGGCCTCATCCTGAAGTGCCCCGTGAAGGTCGGGAACCCCTTACAAACAAAGCAGGGGAAGTGACCCTCCTATCACGAACAGGAGGGGAGAAGGGGCTCAGATAAACTGGTGCCGGGGACCTCGGTGTTCACCTCGAGTGAGACCGATATTTCGGGGAACTTTTGGGGTCACATCAAGGGTGTCAAGTATCGTTTCGCACTTCAAGACGGAACGTGGGACTTTTCTTGAGAAGCTGTAGCGGGCAAGGGCCTCATCTTGCGATGACGAGGGAACCAAGTGCTTTTTCTCGAGTTGTGGCAGGATTCTCGAGTTACGAAGGGGAATTCAGGCTTCCTCTTGTGTTGGCCCAGGGAAGTCCAATCTTCCATTCGAGTTGTTAGGGAGAGCGGGGGATTGCTCTCGAGTTACAGAAGGGCAAAAGAGACCTCATCTAGGCTTGTTTCCAGGACCTAATGTTCCTCTACAGGGGAGACAGGGATCTCGGGGTTGCATTCCAGACCCACCTGGTGAGTCAGGCCTTGTCTCGAGGGGAAGCAAAGGACTCCATTCTCCTCTCGAGTTGCGACGGGTATCTCTTGGAGCCCACTAAGTGGCCTAAAGGGAGTCAAGCCTCCTGTGGAGTTTGGAAAGAGGATTCGGGATTCCTCTCCAGGCCATGCAGGAAAAGAAGGCCCTCATCTCGCGATGACAGGGGCATATGGTGGGTTTTCTCGAGCTGCGGCGTCATTGTGGGGTTTCTCACGAGGTACGACGGGGAGCTCAGGGAGCCTCTCTTATGGCGCCAGGGAAGTCAGGTCTCCATGTGCGTGGCGAGGGGGTGCGTGTCATTTCTATAGAGCCATGGAAGCAGATTCGGGCTTCAAGACACGTTGAAGTAGGACTCTCGAGGTCTTTTTCGCATTGTGGCAGGAAACCCTGGGTTCCCTCGACATGTGCCGGTGTCCTCATGGAGCTTCTCCGGGTGCCTCTGAGAAGTCAGGGGTACTGTGGAGTTGGGAGGGGCCTCTCGGGACTCCACTGGGTTTGGTGCAATGGATGAGAGCCTCATCTCGAGTGGAGGCAGGAACCTCATGTTTCCTCTCCTGGGTTTCCTGGCGCCGGTACTGACTCGGATCGCAGTTTCCCTGCAGAGTTGGTACAGAAAATCAGGTCTCGTCTTGTGTGGAGGAATGGAACTCCACTTGCCTCTCGAGTTGTTCACCGGGTGACAGACCACTTGTTGAACTGTGTTTGTAACCTGCGGGTTTTTCTGGATGATAAACGGGGGTGTCAGTGCCCCTTCGTGTTGTGCTTTCATCCACAGGCTTTCCTTCGTAAAGGTGTCAGGGCATCGCGTTCTTATCAAGAGTAGACCGGGAAATCGGGGTCTTTCGGCTTGTGGCACCACCCACGAGGCTACGTCTCGAATTTCCTCGTGAGACCTGCCTCATCCTTAGGCGTGCTGGAAAGGTCGGGAACCCCTTCCAGACATAGCAGGGGAATCGACACTCCTGTCGCGATCACGAGGGGAGAAGGAGCTCAAATGAAGTGGTTCCGGGAACCTCGGAGTTCCTTTCGAGTGAGACCGGTATGTCGGGGAATTTTGAGATTGCATCAAGGGTGCCAAGTACTGTTTCGCACTTCAAGACAGAACGTGGGACTTCTCTTGAGTCGCTGTAGCGGGCAAGGGCCTCATCTAGCGCTGATGGGGGAACCACGTGGATTTTCTCGAGTTTCGGCGGGATTCTCGAGTTACAATGTCGAATTCAGGCTTCCAATTGTATTGGCCCAGGGAAGTCCAATCTTCCATTCGATTTGCGAGGGAGAGCTGGCGATTGCTCTCTAGTAACTGCAGTGCAAAATAGACCTCATCTAGACTTGTGTCCAGGACCGAGTTTTCCTCTCCAGGTGCGACAGGAACTCGGGGTTGCATTCCAGACTCACACGGGGAGTCAGGCCTCGTCTCGAGGGGAAGCAAAGGACTCCGCTTTCCCTTCAAGTCCTGACAGGTATCTCTTGGAGCCAACTGAGAGGCCTAAAGAGAGTCAAGCCTCCTGTGGAGTCTGGAGAGAGGACTCGGTTTTGCTCTCCATGCCAGGCAGGAAACAAGTCCCTCATCTCGTGATGACGGGGGCGTATCGTGGGTTTTCTCGAGCTGCGGTGCCTGAATGGGGTTTCCGAAGAGGTACGACGGGGAGCTCAGGGAGACTCTCTTCAGGCGTCAGGGAAGTCAGGTCTCCATGCGCATGGCGATGGGGAACGGGTCTTTGCTCTCGAGTCATGGTAGGGGAATCGGGCCTCAAGACGCGCCGAAGGACTCTCAAGGTCTTTCTCGGGTCGCAGCAGGAAACCCTGGGTTCTCTTGACTTGTGCCGGTGACCTCAGGTAGATTCTCAAGGTGCCTCTGAGAATTCAAGGATACTGTGGAGTTGGGAAGGGCCTCTCGCGACTCATCTGGGTTTGGTGCAATGGAAGAGGGCCTCATCTCGAGTTGAGGCAGGAACCTCAGGTTTCCTCTCCATTTCTAACTCGGATGGCAGGGTCCCTGAAGAGTTGGGACAGGAGAGTCAGGCCTCATCTTGTGTGGAGGAATTGAACTCTGCTTGCCTATCGAGTTGTTCACGGGGTGACATTCCACTTGTCGAGCTGTGTGTAGATCCTGTGGGTTTTTCTGGACGATGCACGGGAGTTTTAGTAACCCTTCTGTTGTGCCTTCATCCACAGGGTTGCCTTCGAAGTGGTGTCCGGGCATCGGGTTCTTATCCAGAGCGGGCCGCACAATCGGGGTCTTTCGGCATGTGGCACCACCCACGAGGCTACGTCTCGAATTTCCTCCTGAGAAAGGCCTCATCCTTAGGTGCGCCGGGATGGGCGGGAACTCCTTCTAGACAAAGCAGGGGAATTTACCCTCCTGTCGTGATCAGGAGGGGAGAAAGTCATCAGATGAAGTGGTGCCGGGAACTTCGGTGTTCCCCTCGGTGAGAACGGTGTGTCGGGGAACTTTTGGGGTTACATCAAGGGTGAAAAGTAGCATTTCGCACTTCAAGACGGAACGTGGGACTTCACTTGAGACGCTGTAGCGGGCCAGGGCCTCATCTTGGGATGACGAGTGAACCACGTGGTTTTGCTCGCATTGCGGCGGGAGTCTCGAGTTTCGACGGGGAATTCAGATTTCCTCCTGTGTTGGCCCATGGAAGTCCAATCTTCCATTCGAGTTGCGAGGGTGAGCTGGGATCCCACTCAAGTCACTGTGGGGCAAAATAGACCATATCTAGGCTTATGTCCAGGACCGAATATTCCTCTCCAGGGGTGACAGGGATCTCGGGGTGGCATTCCAGACTCACCCGGGAAGTCCGGCCTTGTTTCTAGAGGAAGCAAAGTACTCCGCTTTCCTCTCGAGTCGCGACGGGTACCTATTGAGCGCACTGAGTAGCCTTTGTGAGTCAAGCCTCCCGTGGAGTTTGGAGAGACGACTCGGGATTGCCCTCCAGGCCATGCAGTGAATGATGGCCCTCATCTCACGATAACGGGGGCGTCTCGTGGGTTTTCTCGAGCTGCGGCGCCAGTGTGGGGTTTCTCACGAGGTACGACGGGGACCTCAGGGAGCCTCTCATGAGGTGCCAGGGAAGTTAAGTCTCCATGCGCGTGGGTACTGGGAGCGCTTCATTGCTCTTGAGACATGGTAGGGGAATCGGGCCTCAAGACGCATCAAAGAAGGACTATCCAGTCTTTCTCGGGTTGCGGCAGGAAACCCTGGGTTCCATTGACTTGTGCTGGAGATCTCAGGGAGCTTGTCAGGGTGCCTCTGAGAAGTCAGGGACACTGTGGGTTGGAGGGACCTCTCGGGACTCCAGTGGTTTTGGTGCTATGGAAGAGGGCCTCATCTCGAGTTGAGGCAGGAACCTCAGGGTTCCTCTCCATTTCTGATTCGGATTGCAGGGTCCCAGCAGATTTGGGACAGGAGAGTCAGGCCTCGTCCTGTGTGGAGGATGGAACTCAGCTTGCCTCTCGAGTTGTGCACGGGGTGACAGGCCACGTGTCGAGCTGTGTGTGGAACCTGTAGGTTTTTCCGGACGATGCACGGGTGTGTCTGTGCCCCTTCGTGTTGTGCCTTCATCCACAGGGTTGCCTTCTAAGGGGTGTCCAGGCATCGGGTTCTTATCAAGAGCGGACCGGGCAATCGGAGTCTTTCGGCATGTGGCACCACCCACGAGGCTACGTCTCGAACTTCCTCGTGAGACCGGCATCATCCTGAGGTGCGCCGTTAAGGTCGGGAAACCCTTGCAGACAAAGCAGGGGAATCGACCCTCCTGTCGTGATCAGGAGGGGAGAAGGCGCTCAAAAGAAATGGTGCCGGGAACTTCGGTGTTCCCCTCAAGTGAGACCGGTATGTTGGGGAACTTTTAGGGTCGCATCAAGGGTGCCAAGTACTGTTTCGCACTTCAAGATGGAACGTGGGACTACTCTTGAGACACTGTAGCGGGAAAGTGCCTCATTGCGATGATGGGGGAACCACTTGGTTTTTCTCGAGTTACGGCGGGATTCTAGAGTTACGACGGGGATTTCAGGCTTCCTCTTGTGTTGGCCCAGGGAAGTCCAATCTTCAATTCGAGCTGCGAGGGAGAGCTGGGGATTGCGCACGAGTCACTGTACGGAAAAAGAGACCTCATCTTGGCTTGTGTCCAGGATCTAATGTTCCTCTCCAGGGGCGACAGGGATCTCGGGGTTGCATTCCAGACTCACCCGGGGAGTCAGGCCTCATCTCGAGGGGAAGCAAATGACTCCACTCTCCTCTCAAGTCGAGATGGATATCTCTTGGAGCCCACTGAGTGGCCTACAGGGAGCCAAGCTTCCTGTGGATTTTGGAGAGAGGACTCGGTATTGCTCTCCAGGCCATGCAGAAAAAGAAGGCCCTCATCTCGCGATGACAGGGGCATCTCGTGGGTTTTCTCGAGCTGAGGCACAAGTGTGGTGTTTCCCACGTGGTATGCTGGGAGCTCAGGGAGCATCTTGTGTGGCGCCAGGGAAGTCAGGTCTCCATGCGCGTGGCGAGGGGGAGTGCGTCATTGCTCTCTTGTCATGATAGGGGATTTGGACCTCAAGACGCATTGAAGAAGGACTCTCAAGGTCCTTCTCAGGTTGTGGCAGGAAACCATGGGTTCCCTCGGCTCATGCATGTTACGTCAGGGAGCTTCTCAGGTGCCTCTGAGAAATCAGGGATACTGTGGAGTTGGGAGTGACCTCTCGGAACTCAACTGGGTTTGGTGAAATGGAAAAAGGCATCAGCTTTAGATAAAGCAGGAACATCAGGTTTCCTCTTCATTTCTGACTCGGATCGCATGTTCCTACAGAGATGGGAGAGGAGAGTCAGGACTCATCTTGTGTGGAGGAATGGAAATCCGCTTGCATCTCGAGTTGTTCACGGGGTGACAGGCCTCTTGTAGAGCTGTATGTGGAACCTGCGGGTTTTTCCAGACGATGCACAGGGGTGTCAGTGCCCCTTTTGTTGTACCTTCATCCACAGGGTTGTCTTCAAAGAGGTGTCTGGTCATCGGGTTCTTCTCAAGAGTGTACTGGGAAATCGGGGTCTTTCGGCATGTGGCACCCCCCACGAGGCCACGTCTCGAAATTTCCCATGAGTCCAGCTTCATCCTGAGGTGCTCCATGAATGTCGGGAACCCCTTTAAGTCAAAGCATGGGAATCGACCCTCTTGTCGCTATCAGGAGGGGAGAAGGGGCTCAAAAGAAGTGGTGCCGGGAACCTCGGTGTTCCCCTCAAATGAAACCGGTGTGTCGGGGAACATTTGGGGTCGCATTAAGGGTGCCAAGTAACGTTTCGCACTTCAACACGGAACGTGGGACTTCTCTTGAGACGCTGTAGTGAGCACGGGCCCCATCTTGTGATGACGGGGGAACCACGTGGTTTTTCTCGAGTTGCGGCAGGGAATTCAGGCTTCCTCTTGTGTTGGCCCAGGGAAGTCCAAATTTCCATACGAGTTGAGAGCTAGAGCTGGGGGTTGGCTCGAGTTATTGCAGGGCAAAAGAGACCTCATCTAGGCTTGTGTCTAGGACCTAATGTTCCTTTCAAGGGGCAACAGGGATCTCGGAGTTGCATTCCAGATCCTCCCGAGGAGTCAGGCCTCTTAAAGAGGGTAATGAATGGACTCCCCTCTCCTCTTGAGTCGCGACGGGTATCTCTTAGAGCCCATTGTGTGGCCTAAAGGGAGTCAAGCCTCCTGTGGAGATTGGAGAGAGGACTCGGGATTGCTCTCCAGGCCATGCAGGAAAAGAAGGCCCTCATATCGTGATGAAGGGGGTGTCTTGTGCATTTTCTCGAGGTGCGGTGCCAGGATGGGGTTTCTCACAAGATACGATGGGGAGCTCAGGGAGTCTCTCATGTGGTGACAGGAAAGTCAGGTCTCCATGCACGTGTGGAGGGGGAGCGCGTCATTGCTCTCGAGTCATGGTAGGGGAATCGGGCCTCAAGAGGCATTGAAGAACGACTCTCAAGGTCTTTCTCCGGGTGCGGCAGGAAACCCTGGTTTTTCTCGACTTGTGCTGGTGACCTCAGGGAGCTTAACATGGTGCCTCTGAGAAGTCATGGATTCTGTGGAGTTGGGAGGGGCCACTCGGGACACCACTGGGTGTGGTATAATGCAAGAGGGCCTCATCTCGTGTTGAGGAAGGAACCTCAGGGTTCCTCTCCATTTCAGACTCCGATCTCAGGATTCCTGCAGAGTTGGGACAGGAGAGTCAGGCCTCGTATTCTGTGGAGAAATGAAACTTAGCTTGCCTCTCGAGTTGTTCACGAGGTAACAGGTCACTTGTCGAGCTGTATGTGGAACCTGCAGAATTTTCCAAAAGATGCACGGGTGTGCAGGGCCCCTCCTTGTTGTGCCTTCATCCAACGGGATGCATTCGAAGAAGTGTACGGGCATCGGGTTCTTATTAATAGCGGACCAGGAAATGGGGTCTTTCCGCATGTGGCACCACCACGAGGCTACATCTCCAATTTCCTCGTGAGACCGGCCTCATCCTGAGGTGCAATGAGAAGATCGGTAACCCCTTCCAGACAAAGAAGGAGAATCGACACTCCTGTTGCAATCAGGAGGGGAGAAGGGGCTCAAATGATGTGGTGTGGGGACATGGGTGTTCCCCTCGAGTGAGGCATGTATGTTGGGGAACTTTGGGGGTGCCATCATGGGTGCCAAGTACCGTTTTGCACTTCAGTGGGAACGTGGGACTTCTTTTGAGACGCTGTGGTGGGCAAGGGGCTCATGCTGCGAAGACGATGGAACCACGTGGTTTTTCTCGAGTTGCGGCGGGATTCTCGAGTTACGACGGGGATTTCAGGCTTCCTCTTGTGTTCGCCCTGGGAAGCACAAACTTCCCTTTGAGTTGCGAGGGAAAGCTGGGGGTTGTGCTCGAGTCACTGCAGGGCCAAAGAGACCTCATCTAGGCGTGTGTCCAGGACTTAATAGTCCTCTCATGGGAAGAAAAGGATCTCGGGGTCACACTCCAGACTCCCCCGGGGAGTCAGGCCTCACCTCGAGGGGAAGCAAAGGACTGCACTCTCCTCTCGAGCCGCGACGCGGATCTCTTGGAGCCCACTGATTGGCCTCAAGGGAGTCAAGCTTCCTCTTCAGTTTGGAGAGAGGACTCGGGATTGCTCTCCAGGCCAGGCAGGAAAAGAAGGCGCACACTTCGAGAGGACGGGGGCATCTCAGGGGTTTCCTCGAGCTGCGG
The DNA here is from genome assembly GCF_029407905.1 of Bubalus kerabau. NCBI lineage: Eukaryota > Metazoa > Chordata > Mammalia > Artiodactyla > Bovidae > Bubalus > Bubalus kerabau. The sequence continues at coordinate 740,631 of NW_026577936.1, forward strand.
CGCCCGTGGGGGTTTTCTCACAAGGCACGACGAGGATCTCAGGAGCCTCTCGTGCGGCACCAGGGAAGCCAGGTCTCCATGGGCGAGGAGAGGGGGAGCGCGTCTTTGCTCTCCAGTCCAGGGAGGAGACTAGGGCCTCAAGACACTTTGAAGAAGGACTCTCGAGGTCTTTCTCGGATGGCGGCGGGAAACCCTCGTTTCCCTCGCCTTCTGCTGGGGACCTTAGGGAACTTCCCAGGGTGCCTCTGAGAGGCGAGGGATCCTGTGGAGTTGGCGGGGCCCCTCGGGACTCCACTGGGTCTGGCGCAACGGAGGAGGGCCTCACCTCGAGGGGAGGCAGGAACCTCAGGCTTCCTCTCCGTTTCGGACTCCGACCGCAGGGTCCCTGCAGAGTTGGGACAGGAGAGTCAGGCCTCGTCTTGTCTTAGGAAGGGAACCCGCTTGCATCTCGAGTTGCTCAGGGTGTCTCAGGCCCCTCGTCGAGCTGTGTGTGGAACCCGCGGGTCTTTGCGGACGATGCCCGGGGGTGGCAGTTCCCCTTCGTGTTGTGCCTTCACCCACAGGGTTGCCTTCGAAGAGGGGTCCGGGCCTGGGGTCCTTCTCAAGAGCGGACCAGGGAAACGGGGTCGTTCGGCATGTGGCACCATCCACGTGGCATGTCTCGAATTTCCTCGTGAGACCGGCCTCATCTTGAGGTGTGCCGGGAAGGCCGGGAACACTTTCCAGACCACGCAGGGGAATCGACTCTCCTGTCGCAAGCAGGAGGGGAGAAGGGGCTCAGAGGAAGCGGTGCCGGGACACTCGGTGTTCCCCTTGAGGGAACCCGGTGTGTCGGGGAATTTTGGGGGTCGCAGGAAGGCTGTCAGGGACCGTTTCGCCCTTCAGGGCGGAACAGGGGACTTCCCTTGAGACGCCGTGGCGGGCAAGGGCCTCATCTTGCCAAGAGGTGGGAACCACGTGGTTTTCTCGAGTTGCGGCGGGATTCTCGAGTTACGACGGGGATCTCAGGCTTCCTCTTGGGTTGGCCCTGGGAAGCCAAATCTTCCCCTTGAGTTGCGAGGGAAAGCTGGGGGTTGCCCTCGGGTCATTCAGGGCCGAAGAGACCTCACCTAGGCGTGTGTCCGGGACCTAATATTCCTCTCCAGGGAAGGCAGGGATCTCGGGGTTGCATTCCAGGCTCCCCCAGGGAGTCAGGCCTCGTCTCGAGGGGAAACCGAGGACTCTGCTCTCCTCTCGAGTCGCGACGCGCGTGTCTTGGAGCCCCGTGATCGGCCTCAAGGGAGTCCAGCCTGCTCTTCCGTTTGGAGAGAGGACCCGGGATTCCTCTCCAGGCCATGCAGGAAAAGAAGGCCCTCAGCTCACGAGGACGTGCGGTCTCAGGGGTATTCTCGACCTGCAGCGCCCGTGGGGGTTTTCTCCAGAGGCACGACGAGGATCTCAGGGAGCCTCTCGTGTGGCGCCAGGGAAGTCAGGTCTCCATGCTCATGGCGAGTGGGAGCGCGTTATGGCTCTCGAGTCACGGGAGGGGACTAGGGCCTCGAGACGCGTTGAGGAAGGACTCTCAAGGTCTTTGTCGGGGGGCGGCGGGAAACCCTCGTTTCCCTCGCCTTCTGCCGGGGACCTTAGGGAACTTCCCAGGGTGCCTCTGAGAGGCGAGGGATCCTGTGGAGGTGGCGGGGCCCCTCGGGACTCCGCTGGGTCTGGCGCAACGGAGGAGGGCCTCACCTCGAGGGGAGGCAGGAACCTCAGGCTTCCTCTCCGTTTCGGACTCCGACCGCAGGGTTCCTGCAGAGTTTGGACAGGAGAGTCAGGCCTCCTCTTGTCTGAGGAAGGGAACACCGCTGGCCTCTCGAGTTGCTCAGGGGGTCTCAGGCCCCTCGTCGACCTGTGTGTGGAACCCGCGGGTCTTTGCAGACGATGCACGGTGGTGGCAGTGCCCCTTCGTGTTGTGCCTTCACCCGCAGGGTTGCCTTCGAAGAGGGGTCCGGGCCTCGGGTCCTTCTCAAGAGCGGACCGAGGAATCGGGGGCGTTCGGCATGTGGCACCACCACGTGGCTCGTCTCGAATTTCCTCGTGAGACCGGCCTCCTCCTGAGGTGCGCCGGGAAGGCCGGGAACCCCTTCCAGACCACGCAGGGGAATCGACTCTACTGTCGCGATCAGGAGGGGAGAAGGGGCTCAGAGGAAGCGGTGCCGGGACCCTCGGTGTTCCCCTCGAGGGAACCCGGCGTGTCGGGGGACTCTTGGGGGTCGCAGGAAGGCTGTCAGGGACCGTTTCGCCCTTCAGGGCGGAACAGGGGACTTCCCATGAGACGCCGTGGCGGGCAAGGGCCTCATCTTGCCAAGAGGTGGGAACCACGTGGTTTTTCTCGAGTTGCGGCGGGATTCTCGAGTTACGACGGGGTCTCAGGCTTCCCCTTGGGTTGGCCCTGGGAAGCCCAATCTTCCCCTCGAGTTGCGAGGGAAAGCTGAGGGTTGCGCTCGAGTCACTGCAGGGCCGAAGAGACCTCACCTAGGCGTGTGTCCGGGACCTAATATTCCTCTCCAGGGAAGGCAGGGATCTCGGGGTTGCATTCCAGGCTCCCCCGGGGAGTCAGGACTCATCTCGAGGGCAGGACAAGGACTCCGCTCTCCTCTCGAGAGGCGACGCGGGTCTCTTGGAGCCCCCTGAGCGGTCTCAAGGGAGTCCAGCCTCCTCTTCCGTTTGGAGAGAGGACCCGGGATTGCTCTCCAGGCCATGCAGGAAAAGAAGGCCCTCAGCTCGCGAGGACGGGGGCGTCTCAGGGGTTTCCTCGAGCTGCGGCGCCCGTGGGGGTTTTCTCCCGAGGCACGACGAGGATCTCAGGGAGCCTCTCGTGCGGCGCCAGGGAAGTCAGGTCTCCATGCGCGTGGCGAGGGGGAGCGCGTCCTGGCTCTCGAGTCACGGGAGGGGACTAGGGCCTCGAGACGCGTTGAAGAAGGACTCTCGAGGTCTTTGTCGGGGGGCGGCGGGAAACCCTCGTTTTCCCTCGCCTTCTGCCGGGGACCTTAGGGAACTTCCCAGGGTGCCTCTGAGAGGCGAGGGATCCTGTGGAGTTGGCGGGGCCCCTCGGGACTCCGCTGGGTCTGGCGCAACGGAAGAGGGCTTCACCTCGAGGGGAGGAAGGAACCTCAGGCTTCCTCTCCGTTTCGGACTCCGACCGCAGGGTTCCTGCAGAGTTGGGACAGGAGAGTCAGGCCTCGCCTTGTCTGTGGAAGGGAACCCCGGTTGCCTCTCGAGTGGCTCAGGGGGTCTCAGGCCCCTCATCGAGCTGTGTGTAGAACCCGCGGGTCTTTGCGGACGATGCCCGGGGGTGGCAGTGCCCCTTCGTGTTGTGCCTTCACACACAGGGTTGCCTTCGAAGAGGGGTCCGGGCCTCGGGTTCTTCTCAAGAGTGGACTGTGGAATCGGTGTCGTTTGGCTGTGGCACCACCCACGTGGCTCGTCTCGAATTTCCTCGTGAGACCGGCCTCATCCTGAGGTGCGCCGGGAAGGCCGGGAACCCTTTCCAGACATCGCAGGGGAATCGACTCTCCTGTCGCGATCAGGAGGGGAGAACGGGCTCAGATGAAGCGGTGCCGGGACCCTCAGTGTTCCCCTCGAGGGAACCCAGCGTGTCGGGGAACGTTTGGGTGTCGCAGGAAGGCTGTCAGGGACCGTTTCGCCCTTCAGTGCGGAACAGGGGTCTTCCCTTGAGACGCCGTCGCGGGCAAGGGCCTCATCTTGCCAAGTGGTGGGAACCACGTGGTTTTTCTCGAGTTGCGGCGGGATTCTCGAGTTATGACGGGGATCTCAGGCTTCCTCTTGGGTTGGCCCTGGGAAGCCCAATCTTCCCCTCGAGTTGCGAGGGAAAGCTGGGGGTTGCGCTCGGTCACTGCAGGGCCGAAGAGACCTCACCTAGGCGTGTGTCCGGGAGCTAATATTCCACTCCAGGGAAGGCAGGGATCTCGGGTTTGCATTCCAGGCTCCCCCGGGCAGTCAGGCCTCGTCTCGAGGGGAAGCCAAGGACTCCGCTCTCCTGTCGAGTCGCGACGCGGATCTCTTGGAGCACACTGAATGGACTCAAGGGAGTCCAGCCTCCTCTTCCGTTTGGAGAGAGGACCCGGGATTTCTCTCCAGGCCATGCAGGAAAAGAAGGCCCTCAGCTCGCGAGGACAGGGGCGTCTCAGTGGTTTCCTCAACCTGCGGCGCCCGTGGGGGTTTTCGCACGAGGCACGACGAGGATCTCATGGAGCCTCTCTTGCGGCGCCAGGGAAGTCAGGTCTCCATGCGCGTGGCGAGGTGGAGCGCGTCATGGCTCTCGAGTCACGGGAGGGGACTAGGGCCTCGAGACGCGTTGAAGAAGGACTCTCGAGGTCTTTGTCGGGGGGCGGCGGGAAACCCTCGTTTCCCTCTCCTTCTGCCGGGGACCTTAGGGAACTTCCCAGGGTGCCTCTGAGAGGCGAGGGATCCTGTGGAGTTTGCGGGGCCCCTCGGGACTCCGCTGGGAATGGCGCAATGTAAGAGGGCCTCACCTCGAGGGGAGGCAGGTACCTCAGGCTTCCTCTCCGTTTCGGCTCAGACCGCAAGGTCACTGCAGAGTTGGGACAGGAGAGTCAGGCTACGTCTTTTCTGAGGAATGGAACTCCGCTTGCCTCTCGAGTTGTTCATTGGGTTTCAGGCCCCTTGTCAAACTGTGTGTGGAATCTGCAGGTTTTTCCAGACAATGCACGGGGGTGTCAGTGACCCTTCGTTTTTGTCTTCATCCACAGGGTTGCCTCCGAAGAGCTGTCCGGGCATCGAGTTCTTATGAAGAGCAGACCGGGAAATCGGGGTCGTTTAGGATTTGGCACCACCCACGTGGCTAGTCTCGAATTTCCTTATGAAACCGGCCTCATCCTGAGTTGTGCCACGAAGGTAATGAAACCCTTCCAGACAAAGCAGAGGAATCGACCCTCCTGTGGCGATCAGGAGGGGAGAAGTGGCTCAGATGAAGTGCTGCTGGGAACCTCGGTGTTTCCCTCAAGTGAGACAGGCATGTCGGGTTACTTTTGGGGTCGCATAAATCTTTCCAAGTACCGTTTCGCTCTTCAAAATGGAACGTGGGACTTCTCTTGGGGTGCTCCAGCGGGCAAGGGCCTCATCTTGGAATGACTGGGGAACCACTTGATTTTTCTCGAGTTGCGGTGGGATATTTGAGTTACCACAGCGAATTCATGCTTCCTCTTGTGTTGGCCCACAAAAGTCTTATCTTCCATTCGAGATTCGAGGAAGAGCTGGAGGTGCGCTCTAGTCACTGAAGGCAAAAGAGACCCCACCAAGGCTTGTGTGCAGGACCTAATGTTCATGTCAAGGGGCGACAGGAACCTCAGGGTTGCATTCAAGACTCGCCTTGGAGTCAGGCCTCGTCTCGAGAGGAAGCAAAGGACTCTGCTCTCCTCTCGAGTCGGACGGGTATGTCTTGGAGCCCACTGAGTGGCTTAAAGGGAGTCAAACCTCCTCTGGTGTTTGGAGGGAGGACACGGGATTGCTCTCCAGGCAATGCAGGAAATGAAGGCCCTCATCTCCCGATGACTGGGGCGTCTCGTAGGTTTTCTCGAGCTGTGGCGCTAGTGTGGGGTTTCTCACGAAGTAAGACTGGGAGCTCAGTTAGCCTCTCACGTGGTGCCAGGGCAGTCAGGTCTCTATGCACGTGGTGAGAGGGAGCCCATCATTGTTCTCGAGTCATGGTAGGGGAATTGGGCCTGAAGACGTGTTAAAGAAGGACTCTCGAGGTCTTTCTTGGGTTGCAGCAGGAAACCCTGGGTTCCATCGACTTGTGCCAGTGACCTCAGGAAGCTTCTCAGCATGCCTCTGAGAAGTCAGGGTCACTGTGGAGTTGGGAGGGGCCTCTCGGAACTCCACTGGGTTTGGTGCAATGGAAGAGGGCCTCATGACAAGTTGAGGCAGGAACCTCAGGGTTCCTCTCCTGGCTTCGAATGCGCCGGATCTGACTCGGATCGCAGAGTCCCTGCAGAGCTGGGACAGGAGAGTCAGGCCTCGTCTTGTGTGGAGGAATGGAACTCTGCTTGACTCTCGCGTTGTTCGTGGGGTGACAGGCCACTTGTCGATTTGTATGTGGAACTTGCAGGTTTTTCTGGACGATGCACCGGGGTGTCACTGCCCCTTCTTGTTGTGCCTTGATCCACAGGATTGCCTTCGAGTTGGGTTCTGCCATCGGGTTCTTATCAAGAGCGGACCAGGGAATCGGGGTCTTTTGGCATGTCGCACCACCCATGAGGCTATGTCTCGAATTTCCTCGTGAGACTGGCCTCATCTTGATGTGCGCCAGGAAGGTCGGGAACGCCTTCCAGACAAAGCAGGGGAATCGAACCTCCTGTCGCGATCAAGAGGGGAGAAGAGTCTCAGATGAAGTGGTGCCGGGAACCTCGGTGTTCTCCTCAAGTGAGACTGGTATGTCGGGGAACTTTTGGGGTCGCATCAAGGGTTCCAAGTAACTTTTCGCTCTTCAATACGGAACGTGGGACTTCCCTTGAGACGCTGTAGCGGGCAAGGGCCTCATCTTTCGATGACGGGGGAACCACGTGGTTTTTCTTGAGTTGCGGCGGGATTCTCGAGTTACGACGGGGAATTCAGGCTTCCTCTTCAACTGGCCCAGGAAAGTCCAGTTTTCATTTGAATTGCGAGTTAGAACTGGGGATTGCTCTCGAGACACTGCAGGGCCAAATAGACCTCATCTAGGCTTGTGTCCAGGACCTAATGTTCCTCTGCTGGGGCGACAGCGATCTCGGCATTGTATTCTCGACTCACCCGGGGAGTCAGGCCTCGTCTCGAGGGGAAGCCAAGGACACCGCTCTCCTGTCAAGTTGCGACGGGTATATCTTGGAGCTCACTGTGTGGCCTAAAATGAGTCAAGCCTCCTGTGGAGTTTGGAGAGAGGACTCAGGATTGCTCTCCAGGCCATACAGCAAAAGAAGGCCCTCATCTCGTGAGGACTGGGGCGTCTCGTGGGTATTCTTGAGCTGCGGCTCCAGTGTGGTGTTCCCTCAAGGTATAATGGGGAGCTCAGGGAGCCTCTCCTGTGGTGCCAGGGAAGTCAGGTTTCTATGCGCGTGGCTAGGGGGAGCGCGTCATTGCTCTTGAGTCATGGTAGGGGAATCACACCTCAAGACGAGTTGAAGAAGGACTCTCGAGGTCTTTTACAGGTTGGGGCAGGAAACCCTTTGTTCCCTCGACTTGTGCCAGTGATCTCAGGAAGGTCTAAGGGTGCCTCTGAGAAGTCAGGGATACTGTGCAGTTGGGAGGGGCCTCTCGGGACTCCACTGGTTTCGGTGCAATGGAAGAGGGCCTCATCTCGAGTGGAGGCAGGAAACTCATGTTTCCTCTCCTGACTTCCCCTGGGCCAGATCTGACTTGGATCACAGTTTCGCTGCAGATTTCGAACAGGAGACTCAGGCCTCGTCTTGTGTGGAGGAATGGAACTCTGCTTGCCTCTCCAGTTGTTCACGGGTGACAGGTCACTTCTCGAGCTGTGTGTGGTACCTGTGGGTTTCTCCGGACGATACCCGTGGGTGTCAGTGCCCCTTCGTGTTGTGCCTTCATCAAAAGGGTTATCTTCAAAGAGGTGTCCGGGCATTGGGATCTTATCAAGAGCAGACCGGGTAATTGGGGTCTTTCGGCATGTGTCACCATCCACGAGGCTATGTCTCGAATATCCTCGTGAGACCGGCCTCATCCTGAGATGCACCGGGAAAGGCGGGAACCCCTTCAAGACAAAATAGGGGAATCGACCCTCCTGTCGCGATCAGGAGGGGAGAAGGGGCCCAGATGTAGTGGTGCTGGGAACCTCGGTGTTCTTTAGACAGACCGGTGTGGCGAGGAACTTTTGAGGTCGCATCAAGGGTGCCAATACCATTTCGCACTTCAAGACGGAACGTGGGACTTCTCTTGAGACGCTGTAGGGGGCAAGGGCCTCATCTTTCGATGACGGGGGATCAACGTAGCGTTTCTCAAGTAGTGGCGGGATTCTCGAGTTTCCACGGGGAATACAGTCTTCCTCATGTGTTGGCCCAGGGAAGTCCTATCTTCCATTCAAGTTTCAAGGGAGAGCTGGGGATTGCCCTCGAATCACTGCAGGGCAAAATAGACCTCATCTAGGCTTGTGTCCAGGACTTAATGTTCGTCCCTAGGGGCGACAGGGATCTGGGGGTTGCATACCAGACTCACCCGGGGAATCAGGCCTCGTCTCGAGGGAAGCAAAGAACTCCGCTGTCCTTTTGAGTCGCGATGGGTATCTCTTGGAGCCCACTGTGTGCCCTAAAGGGAGTCAAGCCTCCTGTGGTGTTTGGATAGAGGACTCGGGATTCCTCTCCAGGCCATGCAGGAAAAGAAGGCCCTCATCTCGCGATGACGGCGGCGTCTCGTGGGTTTTCTAGACTGCCGCGCTAGTGCCGGGTTTCTGACGAGGTACGAGAGGGAGCTCAGGGAGCCTCTCGTGTGGCGCCAGGGAAGTCAGGTCCCTATGAGATGGCTAGGGGGAGTTCGTCATTGCTCTCGAGTCATGGTAGGGTAATCGGGCTTCAAGATGGGTTGAAGAAGGACTCTCGAGGTCTTTCTCGGGTCACTGCATAAAACCCAGGGTTCCCTTGACTTGTGCCTGTGACCTCAGGGAGCTTCTCAGAGTGCCTCTGAGAAGTCAGGGATACTGTGCAGTTTGGAGGGGCCTCTCGAGACTCCTCTGCATTTGGTGGAATGTAAGAGGGACTCATCTCGAGTTGAAGCAGGAACCTCAGTGTTCCTCTCCATTTCTGACTCAGATCGCAAGGTCCCTGCATGTTGGTACAGGAGAGTCAGGCCTCGTCTTTTCTGGAGGATGGGACTCCTCTTGCCTCTCGAGTTGTTCTCGAGGTGACAGGCCACTTGCCGAGCTGTGTGTGTAACCTGCCCGTATTTCCGGATGATGCACAGGTGTGTTAGTGCCCCTTCGTGTTGTACCTTCATACTCAAGGCTGCCTTCCAAGAGGTGTCCGAGCATCGGATTCTTATCAAGAGCAGACCGGGAAATTGGAGCCTTTCGGCAAGTGGCACCACCCACAAAGCTACGTATCGAATTTCCCCATGAGACTGGCCTCATCCTGAGTTCTGCGGGGAAGGTTGGGCCCCCTTGCAGACAAAGCAGGGGAATCGACCCACCAGTCACGATCAGGAGGGGAGAAGGGGCTTAAATGAAAGTGGTGCCGGGAACCTCGGTGTTCCCCTTGAGTGAGACCGGCGTGTTGGGGGACTTTTGGGGTCGCATCAAGGGTGCCAAGTACCGTTTCGCATTTCAAGACGGAACCTGGGACATCTTTTGAAACGCTGTAGCGGGCAAGGGCCTCATCTTGCGATGACGGGAGAACCACGTGGTTTTGCTCGAGTTGCGTCAGGATTCTCGAGTCATGACCGGGAATTTAGGCTTCCTCTTGTTGGCCTTGAAATCCAATCTTCCATTCGGGTTGCGAGGGGGAGTTGGGGATTGCGCTAGAGTCAGTGCAGGGCAAAAGAGACCTAATCTAGGCTTGTGTCCAGGATCTAACGTTGCTCTCCAGGGGCGACAGGGATCTTGGGTTTGCATTCCAGACTCATCCGGGGAGTCAGTTCTCACCTCGAGGGTAAGCAAAGAATTCCGCTCTCGTCTCGAGTCGCGATGGGTATCTCTTGGAGCCCAATGTGTGTACTAAAGGGAGTCAAGCCTCCTGTAGAGTTTGGAGAGAGGACTCGGGATTGGACTCCAGGCCACGCAGGAAAAGAAGGCCCTTATCTCGAGATGACAGTGGCGTCTCATGGGTTTTCTCGAGCTGCGGCGCCAGTGTGGGGTGTCTCATGAAGTACCATGGGGATCTTAGGGAGCCTCTTGTGTGGCGCCAGGAAAATCCAGTATTCCTTTCGAGTTGCAAGTTACAACTGGGGATTGCTCTCCAGTCACTGCAGGGCAAAATAGACCTCATCTACGCTTGTGTCCAGGACCTAGTGTTCCACTACTGGGCTGACAGGGATCTCAGGGTTGCATTCTCGACTCACCCGGAGAGTCAGGCCTCATCTTGAGGGGAAAAAAAGGACTCCGCTCTCCTGTCGAGTCGCGACGGGTATCTCTTGGAGCCCACTGCGTGGCGTAAAGGGAGTGAAGCCTCCTATGGAGTTTGGAGAGATGACTCGGGATTGTTTTCCTGGCCATGCAGGAAAAAAGGCCCTCATCTCGCGATGACGGGGGCGTCTCGTGGGTTTTCTCCAGCTGTGGCGCCAGTATCAGATTTCTCACGAGGTACGACGGGGAGCTCAGAGAGCCTCTCGTGTGGTGCTAGGGACGTCAGGTCTCCGTGCGTGTGGTGAAGGGGAGTGCGTGATTGCTCTCGAGTCATAGTAGGCGAATCGGGCCTCAAGACGCATTGAAGAAGGACTCTAGAGGCCTTTCTCGGGTTGCGGCAGGGAACCCTGGTTTCCCTCGACTTGTGTCGGTGACCTCAGGCAACTTCTCAGGGTGCCTCTGAGAAGTCAGGGACACTGTGGATTTGGAAGGGGCCTTTCGTTACTCAACTGGGCTTGGTGCAATTGAAGAGGGCCTCATCTCGAATGGAGGCAGGAACCTCAGGGGTCCTCTCCATTTCTGACTCGGGTCGCAGGGTACCTGCAGAGTATGGACAAGAGAGTCACGCCTCGTCTTCTGTGGAGGAATGGATCTCCGCTTGCCTTTCGAGTTGTTCACGGAGTGACAGGCCACTTGTTGAGCTGTGTTTGGAACCTGCGGGTTTTTCCGGACGATGCACGGGGGTGTCAGTGCCCCTTCGTGTTGTGCCTTCATCCAAAGGGTTGCCTTCAAAGAGGTGTCTGGGCATCGGGTTCTTTTCAAGAGCGTACCGGAAAATTGGGGTCTTTCAGCATGTGGTACCACGCACGAGGCTATGTCTCGAATTTCCTCGGGAGACCGGCCTCATCCTGAGGTGCGCCGGGAAGGTTGGGAACCCCTTGCAGACAAAGCAGGGGAATCGACCCACCGGTCGCGATCAGAAAGGGAGAAGGAGCTCAGATGAAGTGGTGCCGGGAACCTCGGTGGTCCCCTCGTGTGAGACCGGTATGTCACGGCACTTTTGAGGTCGCATCAAGGGTGCCAAGTAGAGTTTCGCACTTCAAGATGGAACGTGGGAATTCTCTGGAGATGCTGTAGCGGGCAAGGGCCTCATATTGCGATGACGAGGGAAACACGTGGTTTTTCTCGAGTTGAGGCGGGATTCTCGAGTTACAACGGGGAATTCAGGCTTCCTCTTGTGTTGGCCCAGGAAGTCCAATCTTCCATTCAACTTGTCAGAGAGAGCTGGGGGTTGCTCTCGAGTCACTTCAGGGCAAAGAGTCCTCATCTAGGCTTGGGTCCAGGACGTAATGTTCCTCTCCAGGGGCGACAGGGATATCGGGGTCGCATTCCAGTCTCACCCGGTGGGTTATGCCTCGTCTCGAGTGGAAGCAAAGGACTCCACTATCCTCTCGAGTCCCGACGTGTAACTCTTGGAGCCATATGAGTGGCCTAAAGGGATTCAAGCGTCCTGTGTAGCTTGGGCAGAAGGTTCGAGCTTGATCTGCATACCATGCAGTTAAAGATGGCCCTCCTATCGTGATGACGGGGGCGTCTCATGGGTTTTCTCGAGCTGCGGCGCCAGTGTGGGGTTTCTCACGAGATATGATGGGGAGCTCAGGGAGCCTCTCGTGCGGCGCCAGAGAAGTCAGGCCTCCATGCGTGTGGCCAGGCAGATCGCGTCATTGCTCTGGAGTCATGGGAGGGACTAGGGCCTCAAGACGCATTTAAGAAGGACTCTCCAGGTTTTTCTTGGGTTGGGGCGGGAAACACTCGTTTCCCTCGACCTCTACCGGGGACCTTAGGGAACTTTCCAGGTGCCTCTGAGTGGTGAGGGATACTGAGGAGCTGGAGGGGCCTCTCGGGACTCCGCTAGGTTTGACGAAATGAAAGATGGCCTCATCTCGATTGGAGGCAGGAACCTCAGGCTTCCTCTAAATTTCTAACTCCGACCGCAGGGTCCCTGCAGAGTTGGGACAGGAGAGTCAGGCCTCGTCTTGTCTGAGTAATGGAACTCTGCTTGCCTCTCGAGTCGTTCAGGGGGTCTCAGGCCCCTTGTCGAGCTGTGTATGGAACCTGCGGGTGTTTCCAGAAGATGCATGGGGGTGTCAGTGCCCCTTCGTTTTGTGCCTTCCCCCACAGGGTTGCCTTCAAAGAGGTGTCCGGGCATCGGGTTCATTTCAAGAGCGGACCGGGAAATCGGGGTCGTTCGGCATGTGGCACCACCCACGTGGCTCATCTCGAATTTCCTCGTGAGACCAGCATCATCCTGAGGTGCGCCGGGAAGGCTGGGAACACCTTCCACACAAAGCAGGGGAATCGACTCTCCTGTCGCGATCAGGCGGAGAGATGGGGCTCAGATGAAGTGGTGCCGGGACCCTCGGTGTTCCCCTCGAGGGAACCCCGCGTGTCGGGGAACTTTTGGGGGTCGCATGAAGGGTGTCAGGTGCCGTTTCACACTTCACGGCGGAACATGGGACTTCCTTGTAGACGCTGTAGCGGGCAACGGCCTCATCCTGTGAAGACGTTGGAACCATGTCGTTTTTCTCGAGTTGCGTCGGGATTCTCGAAAACGACGGGGATTTCAGGCTTCCTCTTGGGTTGGCCCTGGGAAGCCCAATCTTCAATTCGAGTTTCGATGGAAAGCTGGGGGTTCTGCTCGAGTCACTACAGGGCCAAAGAGACCTCATCGAGGCGTGTGTCCAGGACCTAATATTCCTCTCAAGGGAAGACAGGGATCTCGGGTTTCCATTCCAGACTCCCCCGGGGAGTCAGGCCTCGCCTGGAGGGGAAGCAAAGGACTCTGCTTTCCTCTCAAGTTGAGACACGGATCTCTTGGAGCCCACTGAGTGCACTCAATGGTGTCGAGCCTCCTCTTCCTTTTGGAGAGAGGACCCGGGATTGCTCTCCAGGCCAGGCAGGAAAAGAAGGCCCTCATCTCGCGATGACGGGGGGTCTCATGGGTTTCCTCAGGCTGCGGCGCCCGTGGGGGTTTTCTCACAAGGCACGATGAGGACCTCAGGGAGCCTCTCCTGCGGCGCCAGGGAAGTCAGGTCTCCATGCGCATGACGAGGGGGAGCTGGTCATCACTCTCGAGTCATGGGAAGCGACTAGGGCCTCAAGACGCGTTGAAGAAGGACTCTCGAGTTCTTTCTTGGGTTGCGGCGGGAAACCCTCGTTTCTCTCGACTTCTGCAGGGGACCTTAGGGAACTTCCCAGGGTGCCTCTGAGAGGTGAGGGATGCTGTGGAGTTGGCAGGGCCTCTCGGGACTCTGCTGGGTTCAGTGCAATGGAAGAGGGCCTCATCTCGAGGGGAGGCAGGAACCTCAGGCTTCCTCTCCGATTCTGACTGCGACTGCACGGTCCCTGCAGTGTTGGGACAGGAGAGTCATGCCTCGTCTTGTCTGAGGAATAGAATTCTGGTTGCCTCTCGAATTGTTCCGGGAGTCTCAGGCCCCTTGTCGAGCTGTGCGTAGACCCTGCGCGTTTTTCCGGATGATGCACAGGGGTGTCAATGCCCCTTCGTGTTGTGCCTTCATCCACAGGGTTGCCTTCGAAGAGGTGTCTGGGCATCGGGTTCTTATCAAGAGCGGACCGGAAGATCAGGGTCGTTCGGCACGTGGCACCTCACACGTGGCTAGTCTCGAATTTCCTCCTGAGACCGGCCTCATCCTGAGGTGCACCAGGAAGGCCGGGAACCCCTTCCAGAGAAAACAGGGGAATCGACTTTCCTGTCGCGATCAGGAGGGGAGAAGGGGCTCAGATGAAGTGGTGCCGTGACCCTCAGTGTTCCCCTCGAGGGAACCCAGCGTGTCGGGGAACTTTTGCGGTCACATCAAGGTTGTCAAGTACCGTTTCGCACTTAAGGACGGAACATGGGACTTCCCTGGAGACGCCAGGAACTTCGGTTTTCCCCTGGATTGAGACCTGTATGTTGGGGAACTTTGGGGTCGCATCAAAGGTGCATAGTAGCATTTCGAACTTTAAGATGGAACGTGGGACTTCTTTGAGACTCTAGCTGGCAAGGGCCTCATATTGCGATGAAGGGGGAACCACATGGTTTTTAAGACTTGAGGCTGAATTCTCGAATTACGATGGGAAATTCAGACTTCCTCTTGTGTTGACCTTGGGAAGACCAATCTTCCATTCAAATTGTGAGGGAGAGATGGAGGTTGCTCTCGAGTCACTGTAGGGCAAAATAGACCTCATCTAGGCTTGTGTCTAGGACATAATGTTCCACTCCAGGGGCGACAGGGATCTCGGGGTTGCATTCCAAACTCACCCGGGGAGTCAGGCCTCGTCTCGAGGGAAGCAAAGGACTCCGCTCTCCTCTCGAGTCGCACCGGGTATTTCTTGGACCCAACTGAGTGGCCTAAAGGGAGTCAATCCTCCTGTGAAGTTTGGAGAGAGGACCAGGGATTGCTCTCCAGGTCAGGCAGGAAAAGAAGGCCCCCATCTCTCCTTGACGGGGGCATCTTGTGGTTTTTCACGAACTGCGGCGCCACTGTGGGTTTTCTCACGAGGTACGATGGGGTACTCAGGGAGCCTCTTGTGTGGTACTAGGGAAGTCAGTTTTCCTGCTTGTGGCGAGGGGAGCGCGTCCTTGCTCTGGAGTCATGGTAGGGGAATCGGGCATCAAGAGACGTTGAAAAAGGACTCTCCAAGTCTTTCTCTGGTTACTTCAGGAAACTCTGGGTTCCCTCGACTTGTGCCAGTGACCTCAGGTAGCTTCTCAGGGAGCCTCTGAGAATTCAGGGATACTGTGGTTTTGGGAGGGGCCTCTCGGGACACCACTGAGTTTGGTTCAATGGAAGAGGGCCTCTTCTCTAGTTGAGGCAGGAACCTCAGGGTTCCTTTCCATTTCTGACTCCGATCGCAGGGTCCCTGAAGAGTTGGGACAGGAGAGTAAGGCCTCGTCTTGTGTGAAGGAATGCGACTTCACTTGCCTCTCGAGTTGTTCACGGGGTGACAGTCCACATTTGGAGCTGTGAGTGGAATCTGCGGGTTTTACCAGACGATGCATGGGGATGTCAGTGTCCCTTCGTGTTGTGCCTTCATCCACAGGGTTGCCTTCGAAGAGATGTCTGGGCGTCAGGTTCTTATCTAGAGTGGACCGGGAATTCGGTATCTTTCAGCATGTGGCACCAACCATGAGGCTATTTTTCGAATTTCCTCATGAGACCGGCCTCATCCGGAGGTTCGCAGGGAACGTCGGGAACCCCTTGCAGACAAAGCATGGGAATCGACCCTCCTGTCGCGATCAGGAGGGGTGAAGGGGCTCACAGGAAGTGGTGCCGTGAACTTTGGTGTTTCCCTCGCGTGAGACTGGTATGTCAGGGAACTTTGGGGGTCGCATCAAGGGTGCCAAGTACCGCTTTCTACTTCAGGATGGAACGTGGGACTTCTCTTGATACGCAGTAGCGGCCAAGGGCCTCATCTTGCGATGACGGGGGAGCCACGTGGTTTTTCTCGAGTTGCGGCGGGATTCTCGCGTTACGACGGGGATTTCAGGCTTCCTCTTGTGTTGGGCCAGGGAAGTCCAATCATCCATTCGAGTTGCGAGGGAGAGCTGGGGGTTGCACTCGAGTCACTGCAGGGCAAAGGAGACCTCATCTAGGCTTGTGTCCAGGACCTAATGTTCCTCTCCAAGGGCCACAGGGATCTCAGGTTTGCATTCCAGACTCACCCAGGGAGTCAGGCCTCGTGTCGAAGGGAAGCAAAGGACTCCGCTCTCCTTTCGAGTCGCGACGGGCACCTCTTGGAACCCACTTTGTGGCCTAAAAGGAGTCAAGCCTCCTGTGAAGTTTGGAGAGAGGACTTGGGACTGCTCTCCAGGCCATGCAGGAAAAGATGGCCCTCATCTCGCGATGACGGAGGGGTCTTGTGTGTTTTCTCGAGCTGCGGCGCCAGGGTGGGGTTTCACACGAGGTACGACAGGGAGCTCAGGGAGCCTCTCGTGTGGCGCCAGGGAAGTCAGGTCTCCATGTGCATGGCGAGGGGGAGCGGGTTATTGCTCTCGAGCCATGGTAGGGGAATCTGACCTCAAGACGCATTGAAGAAGGACTCTTGAGGTCTTTCTTCGGTTGTGGCAGGAAACCCTTATTTCGCTCGACTTTTGCCGGTGGCCTCAAGGAGCTTCTCAGAATGCCTAGGAGAAGTCAGGGATACTGTGGAGATGGGAGGGGCCTCTCGGGACTCCACTGGGTTTGTTTTAATGGAAGAGGGCCTCATCTCGGGTTGAGGCAGGAACCTCAGGTTTCCTCTCCATTTCTGACTCAGATCGAAGCGTGCCTGCAGAGTTGGGATTGTATCCTCAGGCCTCGTCTTGTCTGAGGAAGAGAACTCCGCTTGCCTCTCTCGTTGTTTAAGGGGTGACAGGCCAGTTGTGGAGCTGTATGTGGATCCTGCGGGATTTTCCGGACGATGAACAGGGTTGCCAGTACTCCCTCGTGTAGTGCCTTCATCCACAGGGTTGCCTTAGAAGAGGTGTCCGGGCATCGGGTTCTTATCAAGAGCAAGACCGAGAAATCGGGGTCTTTTGGCACGTGGCACCAACATGAGGCTACGTCTCGAATTTCTTCGTGAGACTGGCCTCATCCTGAGGTGCGCCATGAAGGTTGTGAACCCCTTCTAGACAAAGCAGGGGAATCGACCTTCCTGCTGTGATCAGGAGGGGAGAAGGGGCTCAAATGAAGTGGTGCCAGGAACTTCGGTGTTCCCTTGGAGTGAGACCGGTATATTGGGGAACTTTTGGGGTCGCATCAAGGGTGCCAAGTAGCATTTCGAACTTTATGACGAAACATGGGAGTTCTCTTGAGACTCTGTAGCGGGCAAAGGCCTCATATTGTGATGAATGGGGAACCACGTGGATTTTAAGAGTTGCGGCGGGATTCTCGAGTTACAACGGGAAATTCAGACTTCCTCTTGTGTTGGCCCAGTGAAGACCAATCTTCCATTCGAATTGCGAGGGAGAGATGGGTGTTGCTCTCAAGTCACTGTAGGGCAAAATAGACCTCATCTAGGCTTTTGTCCAGGACATAATGTTCCTCTCCAGGGGCAACAGGGATCTCGGGGTTGCATTCCAGACTCACCCGAGGTAAGGCCTCGTCTCGAGGGGAAACAAAGTACTCTGCTCTCCTCTCAAGTCGCGACAGGTATCTCTTGGAGCCCATTGAGTGGCCTAAAGGGAGTAAAGCCTCCTGTGAAGTTTGGAGAAAGGACCAGGGATTGCTCTCCAGGTCAGGCAGGAAAAGAAGTCCCCAATCTCGCGATGACGGTGGCGTCTCGTGGGTTTTCCCGAGCTGCGGCGCCAGTGTGGGGTTTCTCACGAGGTATGACGGGGAGCTCAGGGAGCCTCTCATGTGGCGCCAGGGAAGTCAGGTGTCCATGCGCATGGCGAGGGGGAGCGTGTCATTGCTCTCGAGTGATGGTAGGGGAATCCGTCCTCAAGACGCGTTGAAGACGGACTCTTGAGGTCTTTCTCGGGTTGCGGCAGGATACCCTGTGTTCCCTCGACTTTTGCCGGTGACCTCAGGGAGTTGCTCAGGGTGCCTCTGAGAAGACACTGATACTGTGGTGTTGGGAGGGGCCTCTCGGGACTCCACTGCGTTTGGTGCAATGGAAGATTGCCGGGAGCCAGCGAGAGACATTCCACTCGTTACAAATGTCATGAGGAAAGAGTCTCGGCATACGCAAAGGCGGGATCGAGCCTCCGGGAGTTCCCCCATATATTCTTCAGCATCTACCCCCAAAAACCAAAGTCTGCCTTCTTTATTGCTTTGTTCTCTCACCTCTGACATTAGTGGGGATGTCTTCCACCACCATCTCACTCTCTCTGTCAAAGAGCTAACTTACAGCTCCAACTAATAATGTTCCTGTGCAATTAGTAGTGTTTAAATCCAAACCCCTCAGATGGTTTTCTAACTCGCCTGACAAGTTTACCCGGTCTCCTACAGCTATGCATACGATTGTGTACAGTCTCCCAGCCTCAAGACGCACGGGAAGTTTAAGATATTCAAATAGCTTAGAGCCTCTCAGAGAGTTAGAAACTGTCAGAATAAAACTAGTAAAAGATTTCATTGATGAACCAATGCTTTTTGCCAAGTTTCCGCATCCCCTGAATTGTATCCTTGAATGTGTGTTAATTAATATAGTTTGTATGTAGAAAAAATAAGTAGTGGCCTTGATGTTGGTAACTTTAGACCCTTAAGGTAATAAATTCTTTTCTTTGTTGTAAACCCATTACACATCCGCCGTATAGGAATGCAATTTTGTCTTCGAAAGATGGCGCCAAACCTTAAACAATTACTCTTAGAGAAAATAACTCTTATGGTTGATAAGTCTTTGTCAAGAGTCATAAAATGTTAATAGGTCTTCTGGCCAGAAGATGATGTAAATCATCTAAACCATTTTTATACGATAAATCTGCAGAAAAGAGACCCTGGTTTTTGATAAGGATTAAAGACTGCTGACTTTGCATCCCCTATTATCCTCTATGTGTAACTTAGGGTATTAAAACCTGTGTTGAAGATAAAGCTACGGGCCTTGCTCACCAACGCTTGGTCTCCCCATGTCATTATTCCCCTCAATTTTCAGATGAGTGTCCATCTGGAGCGCGGATATCCTCTGCGACCATTTATTTGCCTGGGCTTCGAAGACCCACTCGATAAGGTGTCTAAGGTGGGGCACCTTCCTCTATTCTAGAGGGCACTTGCAGCCTCCGTGGTCAGAGCTAACCTGGTGGCACGGGTTATATTGATTTTCTGCGTAAACCAAGCTACTCAGCTGCTTTTCTCCACTGAATTTTCCTACTGAGCTATCCTCATTCTATTACTCTTTATATCTTTGATGAATAAATAAATAAATAAATAGGTCGCCTACTCCATCTTCCCTTCAAATACCCTGGATCAGCTGGGGCTGGACCTCTGCAGGTGGCGCCCGAGACAGGCATTTCGAAGGTAAATCCCCAACCCCATTCCCCCAGTGTTCAGTTTTGGGGACAGATAGGATCCCACTTAGGGGGCTGCAGATCCCCCTGTAGAATAGACAGGGCGAGAGGAGTGGGAAGTGTTGAAGAGTTAGAGAGAAAAAACGGTTTCTAAAAAGGCTGACAAAAAAGGCCTAATCTTTAGATAGCTAAAAGCAAAATCTTTTACTATCCTTAATTTTCTGACATGGGCAACACTGAATCAAATGAAAGACAGCTCTTTATAGGAGTAATTTTACAGTTATTAAGTAAAAGAAGAATCAAGGTTAAAACATCTTCCATTCAATCATTTTTTACATTTGTACAAGACCACTGCCCTTGGTTTCTACAACAAGGCACTGTTAACCTAGGTATCTTGAAAAAACTAGGAAGACAGCTAAGAGCTTATTGTGCTCAGCAAGGTTTGGAAAAAATCCCTACTTACACCTTTCCTCTGTGGAATATGACTAGAGATGTTTTAGATACAGCTCATGAATTTGAAAAGGTACCTGTTAAAGAGGAAAGTAAAGTTGGAAAACTACCTGTTAAACAAAAAAGCAAATCTGAAAAGGTACCTGTTATAAAGAAAAGTGAAAATGAAGAGGCTATACCTAGCTATCGACAGCTAAATGAATGGCTAGCCGCTATGACTGCCAATGAGCATGTAAAAGATAGGGATGAAAAGAAAGATCAGCTCTCCCCTCAATTTGAAAAAGGTTTAGAGGAAACAGCAGCTCGATGCCATTCTGATGAGGATTGTTTTTTTTTTTAGCTAAAGATGCTCCTAAAAGTTTAAGAAAACATCCCTAATCAGACCATCCACTCCTAGGAGGTTGAGGGAAACATCCCCGATCAGACAGTTCGTAAGATTTAGTTACCAAACAGTTAAAGGATCTCCGGAACAGAAGAGGAAAACTTCGGGACGCTCCCATCCCCCTATGCCTCCTCCTCCATGTCAGGGTAAAGGGCCACCACTAGGAGTTTCCCGGAGAAGGATTTTCTCTAGTCCCAAGGATGAACTTGATCCTCACCTTGAGGCTTCTTTTCTAGTCCCCTCTGCAGTTTAGCCAGGGTAAAGAGGTTACAAAATAAATAAAAATATTCTCTAAAATTAAAAAAAAAATTAAAAATGGATTTCTCTGCATCAAAGAATAGACAAATATTTATTGACTGTGGAATATGATTAGAAATGTCCTGGACCTCCGTCACGAGGCTGTTAAATAGCCTATGGGGGAGGCTATAGAGGTGGATTGTGGTGAGTCTCCATTTACTGCACAGATCATATTTTCTGCCATTGAAAAAAAAAAAGGAGGGAGAAAGTGGTCTACCTCCCGAGGAAGGAGAGGGCTTACAGGACGCTGCGGCTGAGAGCCCTGGCGAGCTCCCTCCCCCTCTGCGCAAACCTTTAAAAAACTTATCCACCACTTTCTGATTTAAGGCGACTGCCACCGCCTTCGATTTTGCCTCCCAGGACCCAGGAGTTCCCCACTTTGCCCCCAAAGCCTCCCAAAGTGTTGCCTAAGACTGAGGAAGATAAAAAGTTTTTTAAACAAAGGAGCTTTTAGTACACAATATTCAGAGCGTGCTCCTTGGAGAAAACTCCCTCAGGGGGGTCTCACCCAGGCTAGGAGAAAAGCGAAAAGGCAAGGAGATTTAATAACAATATTAACCCCTGATGTGCCGCTTACTCCAATTCCAACCGGAGTGGCTGGTCCCCTATCTGAGGACATTGTAAGATTTGCCCTGGGGCGTAGCTCGCTTTCTTTAAAAAAAAAAAATTAAACAAAAAAAAAAAAAGAAAAGAAATTTCGCTGGAGCATGGTGTAGTAGATTCTGATGATATTGAGAAATTAAAGTCTTGATCTCACTGCCTATCAAAACTGTACAAATTAATAAAGGTCAAAGAGCAACACAGCTTTTACTTTTACCTTACTATCAGACAAGGAAAAACTTGACTTCTCAAGCTAAGAGCCACAAAACATTTGGATCTAGTGATCTAGCCTTTTGGGTGCAGGAAATTACAGTTCCAAGGCCTTTAAAAGATCTTTTAATTCAAGAGAATAAAACGCCAGGGCTATTAGACACAGGAACAGACGTCTCTTAACATTGCTGGGAAAGACTGGCCCAGCTCCTGGCCAACACATAATACTGAAAATGAGTTGGTGGGATTAGAGAAAGTGGTATGTGGGGTGGAGATGCTGTACAGGTGGTACATTTAACAATACTTTATATATTGTTATAAATACATAATATAAATGTATTTGCCTAATTACAGTTTGCCTAATTAGGTATGGGTATAAATAAAATATAATAAAGGTATACCTAATTCTATTTATAGATCTATACTTAATTAATTTGTATATAAATTAATATGTATACTATATACACACATATATATATACTGTATAATTAAATATATATGGCAGTAATATAATGTGTGTGTGGCTGATATTAATTGGTATGGATTGATGTGCTGTGATGATATATGTTCTATATACTGTATAATTATAAATGTGTGACATGTATTATTACAGTATATTGGTTTGTGTTGGTTGGTATTAGCTGTGTATGTGTTGTATTGCTGTAATATATATTAATTAATATATTAATTATAAAGATTAATTCAAGTATATTGATTTATATATATTATATGTCAATAACTTTATACTTGTTGCCATATATAAATACATATATAAATGCATTTTGCATTTAGGTATATCTGTATACCTGTATACCAAAATGAGATAAGGAGGTTATACATTTATTACTTAAATTTATACAGAGACCTAAACTAAACATTAGACCTAAATTAACATATCCATAGGGAAACAGCTAGACAAATAGTGAAGTTATGTTCCAATTGTAATTAATCACTTAAACGTAAACACACAGGGGCAGACTACAATGATGAGACACTAGATGCCTGAATTACAGGCTACGACTCGGCCCCTGGTCAAGTAAAAAGGCCTCCTTACGGGAGAGTGAAAAAGCCAGATGTGTTGCTAACTTGTGGGAGAGGGTATGCTTGTATATTTCTACAGAATGCAGATTCTCCGGTTTGGATCTCAGACAAATTCGTCATGTCACATTCCCCAAAGACCAGGTTCGTGGCGTGCGCACTCACTTGCTCCCCCTCCCCCAGCCAGCTCTCGCCTCCATGCCACCAGCAGCGCCTCGCACCCTCCTCGCTGCACCCCGTGACCTAGAGCAAAGAAGTCTGTGCAGCGAGTGAGGGCCAGAGAGGAAAGCGCGCCTGTGGAGTGCCATCCAGACCAGCGTGGCCCCACTGGCAAGAGGGGACCGCCTTGAGCCCAAGCGGTGGCGGCTAGCCCTAAACCACGAACCCTGCCCCTCTGCCAGCCATAGGCCCCTTGGCCCACAGCCTGCCGCTCGCGTTCTGCCTCCTGATGCTGGGGACACTGCTCCCCCGGGCCGACGCCTACAGCTGCTCCCTGGTTCATCTTGTTTAAACCCTCAATATAATGTTTGCTCCTTTGTAATGCTACAACATCCACCTTATCTTATGATGTAACCACTTATTGAATTATGGTCTTGCTGTATTACAACAACTACAGGATTTCATGCAAACACGACGGTTTGTGGGCTTAATTATCTTGGGAACAGCAGCTTTGATAAGTGCAATCACTTCTGTTACTGTGGCAGAAATATCATTGACTCAACAAGTACATACTGCTCAATATGTTGATTCTATGTCCAAAAATGTTTCTTTAACATTGGCAACACAGGAAGCTATAGAGAGAAAATTAGAAATGAGGGTAGACGCCCTAGAGGAAGCAGTAATACATATTGGGACTGAATTGCAGGCTTTAAAGGTGAAAATGGCATTGTCTTGTCATGCTGACTATCGGTGGATATGTGGAACACCCCTGAAAGTAAATGAGACAGATTTTGAATGGGAAAAGATTAAAAACCATATTTCAGGTATCTGGAACAGCTCTGACATTGGTTGAGACGTAGGGAAACTTCACTATCAAATAGCAACCATGGAGCACTCCCGATTAGATTTTACTGCTGCTGGAACAGCAAATGATTTCTTCCATACTTTCCCTAACTACATCTCAGGAAAGAATATTCTGTCTAATGTCTTTAGCTATGCTGCGGTGGCTGCTTTAATTCTGCTTCTCATAATCATTCTTCCTTGTATTGTCAGGATTCTTCAGCAGAGTATTCAGAGGCTCGCGACTGAGCTACATCTGGCTGTTTTAAGAAATAAAAAACGGGGAGATTCCGGGAGCCGGCGAGAGACATTCCACTCGTGACAAAGGTCATGAGGAAGGAGGCTGGGCATACACAAAGGCGGGATCGAGCCTCGGGAGTCCTCCCGGATATTCTTGAGCATCTACCCCCCAAAACCAGAGTCTGCCTACTTTATTGCTTTGTGCTCTCACCTCTGACTTTCCTGGGGGCTGTCCCCCACCACCATCTCCCTCTTTCTGTCAAAGAGCTAACTTACAGCTCCAGTTAATAAAGTTCCTGGGCAATTAGGAGTGTTTAAATCCAAACACGTCAGATGGCTCTCTAACTCGCCTGACAAGTTTACCCGGTCTCCTACAGAAAGGCATACAATTGTTTACAGTCTCTGAGCCTCGAGAGGCACGGGAAGCTTAAGATATTCAAATAGCTTAGAGCCTCTCAGAGAGTTAGAAACTGTCAGAATAAAACTAGTAAAAGATTTCATTGATGAACCAATGCTTGTTGCCAAGTTTCCACATCCCCTGAATTGTATCCTTGAATGTGTATTAATTAATATAGTTGGTATGTAGAAAAAATAAGTAGTGGCCTTGGTGTTACTAACTTTAGACCCTTAAGGTAATAAATTCTTTCCTTTGTTGTAAACCCATTACACATCCGCCCTATAGGAATGCAATTTTATCTTCGAAAGATGGGGCCAAACCTTAAAATAATTACTCTTAGAGAAAATAAGTCTTACGGTTGATAAGTCTTTGTCAAGAGTCATAAAATGTTAATAGGCCTTCTGGCTAGAAGATGATGTAAATCACCTAAATCATTTGTATATGATACATTTGCAGGAAAGAAACCCTGGTTTTTGATAAGGATCAAAGGCTGCTGACTTTGCATCCCCATTATCCTCTATGTGTAACTTAGGGTAAAAAAACCCCTGTTGAAAATAAAGCTACGGGCCTTGATTGCCAACGCTTAGTCTCCTAATGTCATTCTTCCCCTCAATTTTCAGATGAGTGTCCATCTGGAGCGCGGATATCCTCTGCGACCATTTATTTGCCTGAGCTTCGATGACCACTTGAGAAGGTGTCTAAGGTGGGGCACTTTTCGCTATTCGAGAGGGAGCCTGCGGCCTCCGTGGTCAGAGCTAACCTGGTGTCACGGGTTATACTGATTTTCCGCATAAACCAAGCTACTCAGCTTCTTTTCTCCACTAAATTTTCCTACTGAGATATCCTCATTCTATTACTCTTTATATCTTTGATAAATAAATCAATAGGTCGCCTACTCTGTCTCCCCTTCAAAAACCCTGGACCAGCCGAGGCTGGACCTTGTCAGAAGAGGGCCTCATCTCGATTTGAAGCAGGAACCTCAGGGTTGCTCTCCATTTCTGACTCTGAACACAGAGTCCCTACAGAGTTAGGACAGGAGAGTCAGGCCTCGTCTTGTGTGGAGGAATGGAACTCCGCTGGACTCTCGAGTTGTTCACCGGATAACAGGCCACTTGTCGAGCTGTGTGTGGAACCTGCGGTTTTATCCGGACGATGCATGGGGGTGTCAGTTCTCCTTTGTTTTTTGCCTTCATACACAGGGTTGCCTTCGAAGAGGTATCCAGCCTTCAGGTTCTTATCAAGAGCAGACCAGGAAATCAGGGTCTTTCGGCATGTGGCACCACCCACAAGCCTACGTCTCGAATTTCTTCTTGAGACGGACCTCAACCTGAGGTGCACCAGGAAGGTCGGTAACCCTTTCAGACAAAGCAAGTGAATCGACCCTCTTGTCCCGATCAGGAGGGGAGAAGGGGCTCAGATGAAGTGGTGCCGGGAACCTCGATGTTCCCCTCGAGTAAAACTGGGATGTCGGGGAACTTTTGGGATCACATCAAAGGTGCTAAGTGCCGTTTCAAACTTGAAGACGGAACGTGAGACTTCTCTTGAGACGCTGTAGCTGGCAAGGGCCTCATCTTGTGGTGACGGGTTAACCACGTCGTTTTTCTCGAGTTGTGGCGGGATTCTCGAGTTAGGTCAGGAAATTCAGGCTTCCTCTTGTGTTGGCCCAGGGAAGTCCAGTCTTCCATTCGAGTTGCGAGGGAGAGCTAGGGATTGCGCTTGAGTCACTGCAGGGCAAAAGAGACCTTATCTAGGCTTGTGTCCAGGACATAATGTTCGTCTCCAGGGGGGACAGGCATCTCGGGGTTGCTTTCCTGATGCACCCGGGGAGTCAGTCCTTGTCTCGAGGGGAAGTAAAGGACTCGGCTCTCCTCTCGAGTTGCGACGGGTATCTCTTGGAGCCCACTGAGTGGCCTAAAGGGAGTCAAGCCTCCTGTGGAGTTTGGAGAGAGGACTCGGGATTGCTCTCCAGGCCATGCAGGAAAAGAAGGCCATCATCTCGCGATGAAGGGGGCGTCTCGTGGGTTTTCTTGAGCTGCAGCGCCAGTGTGGGGTTTCTCATGAGGTACTACGGGGAGCTCAGGGAGCCTCTCATGTGGCGCTTGGGAAGTCAGGTCTCCATGCGCATTGCGAGGGGGAGCGCGTCATTGCTTTAGAGTCATGGTAGGTGTATCGGGCCCCAAGAACCGTTAAAGAAGGACTTTCAAGGTGTTTCTTGGGTCACGGCAGTAAACCCTGGGTTCCCTCGACTAGTGCCGGTGGCCTCAGGGAGCTTCTCAGTGTGCCTCTGAGAAGTCAGGGATACCCTGGAGTTGGGAGGGCCCTCCTGGGACTCCACTGGGTTTGGTGCAATAGAAGAGGGCCTCATCTCGAATGGAGGCAGGAACCTCAGGGTTCATCTCCATTTCTGACTCTGATCGCAGGGTCCCTGCAGAGTTGGGACAGGAGAGTCATGCCTCGTCTTGTAAGGAGGAATGGAACTATGCTTGCCTCTCGAGTTATTCACGCGGTGACAGGCAACTTGTCGAACTGTGTTTGGAATCTGCGGGTTTTTTCGGACGATGCACGAGGGTGTCAGTGCCCCTTCGTGTTGTGCCTTCTTCCACAGGGTTGCCTTTCAAGAGGTGTCCGGGCATCGGGTTCTTATCAAGAGCGGACCGGGGAATCGGGGTCTTTCGGCATGTGTTACCACCCATGAAGCTACGTCTCAAATATTCTCGTTAGACCGGCCTCATCCTGAGGTGCGCCGGGAAGGTTGGGAACCCCTTCCAGACAAAGCACGGGAGTCGACCCTCCAGTCGCAATCAGGAGGGGAGAAGTGACTCAGATGAAGTCGTACCGGGAACCTCGGTGTTCCCCTCGAGAGAGACCAGGGTGTCGGGGAGCTTTTGGAATCGCATCAAGGGTGCCAAGTTTTCACACTTGAAGTGTGAAAACACTTCAAGAAGAAACGTGGGGCTTCTCTTTAGACGCTGTAGCGGGCAAGGGCCTCATCTTGCGATGACGGGGTAACCATGTGGTTTTTCTCGAGTTTCGGCGGGATTCTTGAGTTACGATGGGGAATTCAGGCTTCCTCTTGTGTTGGCCCAGGGAAGTCCAATCTTCAATTGGAATTGCGAGAGAGAGCTAGGGATTGCTCTCGAGTCACTTCAGGGCAAAAGAGACCTCATCTAAGCTTGGGTCCAGGACCTAATGTTCCTCTCCAGGGGCGACAGAGATCTCGGGGTTGCATTTTAGATGCACCCGAGGAGTCAGGCCTCATCTCAAGAGGAAGGAAAGGACTCTGCTCTGCTCTCGAGTCCCGACGGGTATTTCTTGGAGACCACTGAGTGGCCTAAAGGGAGTGAAGCCTCCTGTGGATTTTTTTTTAATTTTATTTTATTTTTAAACTTTACATAATTGTATTAGTTTTTCCAAATATCAAAATGAATCCGCCTCAGGTATACATGTGCTCCCCATCCTGAACCCTCCTCCCTCCTCCCCCCCATAGCATCCCTCTGGGTCGTCCCAGTGCACTAGCCCCAAGCATCCAGTATCATGCATCAAACCTGGGCTGGCAACTCTTTTCATACATGATATTTTACATGTTTCAATGCCATTCTCCCAAATCTTCCCACCTTCTCCCTCTCCCACAGAGTCCATAAGACTCTTCTATACATCAGTGTCTCTTTTGCTGTCTCGTACTCAGGGTTATCGTTACCGTCTTTCAAAATTCCATATATATGCGTTAGTATACTGTATTGGTGTTTTTCTTTCTGGCTTACTTCACTCTGTATAAGAGGCTCCAGTTTCACCCACCTCATTAGAATTGATTCATTCTATTCTTTTTAATGGCGGAGTAATACTCCATTGTGTATATGTACCACAGCTTTCTTATCCATTCATCTGCTGATGGACATCTAGGTTGCTTCCATGTCCTGGCTATTAGAAACAGTGCTGCGACGAACATTGGGGTACACGTGTCTCTTTCCCTTCTGGTTTCCTCAGTGTGTATGCCCAGCAGTGGGATTTCTGGATCATAAGGCAGTTCTATTTCCAGTTGTTTAAGGAATCTCCACACTGTTCTCCATAGTGGCTGTACTAGTTTGCATTCCCACCAACAGTGTAAGAGGGTTCCCTTTTCTCCACACCCTCTCCAGCATTTATTATTTGTAGACTTTTGGATTGCAGCCATTCTGACTGGCGTGAAATGGTACCTCATAGTGGTTTTGATTTGCATTTCTATGATAATGAGTGATTTTGAGCATCTTTTCATGTGTTTGTTAGCCATCTGTATGTCTTCTTTGGAGAAATGTCTATTTAGTTCTTTGGCCCATTTTTTGATTGGGTCATTTATTTTTCTGGAGTTGAGCTGTAGGAGTTGCTTGTTTATTTTTGAGATTAGTTGTTTGTCAGTTGCTTCATTTCCTATTATTTTCTCCCATTCTGAAGGCTGTCTTTTCACCTTGCTAATAGTTTGCTTTGATGTGCAGAAGCTTTTAAGGTTAATTAGGTCCCATTTGTTTATTTTTGTTTTTATTTCCAATATTCTGGGAGGTGGGTCATAGAGGATCCTGCTGTGATGTATTTCAGAGAGAGTTTTGCCTATGTTCTCCTCTAGGAGTTTTATAGTTTCTGGTCTTACGTTTAGATCTTGAATCCATTTTGAGTTTATTTTTGTGTATTGTGTTAGAAAGTGTTCAAGTTTCATTCTTTTACAAGTGGTTGACCAGATTTCCCAGCACCACTTGTTAAAGAGATTGTCTTTAATCCATTGTATATTTTTGCCTCCTTTGTCAAAGATAAGGTGTCCATATGTGTGTGGATTTATCTCTGGGCTTTCTATTTTGTTCCACTAATCTATATTTCTGTCTTTGTGCCAGTACCATACTGTCTTGATAACTGTGGCTTTGTAGTGGAGCCTGAAATCAGGTAGGTTGATTCCTCCAGTTCCATTCTTCTTTCTCAAGTTTGCTTTGGCTATTCGAGGTTTTTTGTATTTCCATACAAATTGTGAAATTATTTGTTCTAGCTCTGTGAAGAATACTTTTGGTAGCTTGATAGGGATTGCATTGAATCTATAAATTGCCTTGGGTCGTATACTCATTTTCACTATATTGATTCTTCCAATCCATGAACATGGTATATTTCTCCATCTATTAGTGTCCTCTTTGATTTCTTTCACCAGCGTTTTATAGTTTTCTATATATAGGTCTTTAGTTTCTTTAGTTAGGTGTATTCCTAAGTATTTTATTCTTTCCGTTGCAATGGTGAATGAAATTGTTTCCTTAATTTCACTTTCTGTTTTCTCATTATTAGTGTATAGGAATTCAAGGGATTTCTGTGTGTTGATTTTATATCCTGCAACTTTACTATAGTCATTGACTAGTTCTAGTAATTTTCTGGTGGAGTCTTGAGGGTTTTCTATGTAGAGGATCATGTCATCTGCAAACAGTGAGAGTTTTACTTCTTCTTTTCCAATTTGGATTCCTTTTGTTTCTTTTCCTGCTCTGATTGCTGTGGCCAAAACTTCCAAAGCTATGTTGAATAGTAATGGTGAAAGTGGGCACCCTTGTCTTGTTCCTGACTTTAGAGGAAATGCTTCCAATTTTTCACCATTGAGGACAATGTTTGCTGTGGGTTTGTCATATATAGCTTTTATTATGTTGAGGTATGTTCCTTCTATTCCTGCTTTCTGGAGAGTTTTGATCATAAATGGATGTTGAATTTTGTCAAAGGCTTTCTCTGCAACTATTGAGAAAATCATATGGTTTTTATTTTTCAATTTGTTAAGGTGGTGTATTACATTGATTGATTTGTGGATATTGAAGAATCCTTGCATCCCTGGGATAAAGCCCACTTGGTCATGGTGTATGATCTTTTTAATGTGTTGTTGGATTCTGATTGCTAGAATTTTGTTAAGGATTTTTGCATCTATGTTCATCAGTGATATTGGCCTGTAGTTTTCTTTTTTTGTGGGATCTTTGGCAGGTTTTGGTATTAGGCTGCTGGTGGCCTCATAGAATGAGTTTGGAAGTTTACCTTCCTCTGCAATTTTCTGGAAGAGTTTGAGCAGGATAGGTGTTAGCTCTTCTCTAAATTTTTCGTAGAATTCAGCTGTGAAGCCGTCTCGACCTGGGCTTTTGTTGGCTGGAAGATTTTTGATTACAGTTTCAATTTCCGTGCTTGTGATGGGTCTGTTAAGATTTTCTATTTCTTCCCTGGTCCAGTTTTGGAAAGTTGTACTTTTCTAAGAATTTGTCCATTTCTTCCACATTGTCCATTTTATTGGCATATAATTGTTGATAGTAGTCTCTTATGATCCTTTGTATTTCTGTGTTTTCTGTTGTGATCTCTCCATTTTCATTTCTAATTTTATTCATTTGATTTTTCTCCCTTTGTTTCTTGATGAGTCTGGCTAATGGTTTGTCAATTTTATTTATCGCTTCAAAGAACCAGGTTTTGATTTTGTTGATTTTTGCTATGGTCTCTTTTGTTTCTTTTGCATTTATTTCTGCTCTAATTTTTAAGATTTCTTTCCTTCTACTAACCCCGGGGTTCTTCATTTCTTCCTTTTCTAGTTGCTTTAGGTGTAGAGTTAGGTTATTTATTTGACTTGTTTCTTGTTTCTTGAGGTGTGCCTGTATTGCTATGAACTTTCCCCTTAGGACTGCTTTTACAGTGTCCCACAGGTTTTGGGTTGTTGTGTTTTCATTTTCATCCGTTTCTATGCAAATTTTTATTTCTTTTTTGATTTCTTCTGTGATTTGTTGGTTATTCAGCAGCGTGTTGTTTAGCCTCCATATGTTGGAATTTTTAATAGTTTTTCTCCTGTAATTGAGATCTAATCTTACTGCATTGTGGTCAGAAAAGATGCTTGGAATGATTTCTATTTTTTTTGAATTTACCAAGGCTAGCTTTATGGCCCAGGATGTGATCTATCCTGGAGAAGGTTCCATGTGCACTTTAGAAAAAGGTGAAATTCATTGTTTTGGGATGAAATGTCCTATAGATATCAATTAGGTCTAACTGGTCTATTGTATCGTTTAAAGTTTGTGTTTCCTTGTTAAATTTCTGTTTAGTTGATCTATCCATAGGTGTGAGTGGGGTATTAAAATCTCCAACTATTATTGTGTCAGTGTTAATTTCTCCTTTCATACTTGTTAGCATTTGTCTTACATACTGTGGTGCCCCCGCGTTGGGTGCATATATATTTATAATTGTTATATCTTCTTCTTGGATTGATCCTTTGATCATTATGTAGTGACCTTCTTTGTCTCTTTTCACAGCCTTTGTTTTAAAGTCTGTTTTATCTGATATGAGTATCGCTACTCCTGCTTTCTTTTGGTCCCTATTTGCATGGAAAATCTTTTTCCAGCCCTTCACTTTCAGTCTGTATGTATCCCCTGTTTTAAGGTGGGTCTCTTGTAGACAACATATGTAGGGGTCTTGTTTTTGTATCCATTCAGCCAGTCTTTGTCTTTTGGTTGGAGCATTCAACCCATTTACGTTTAAGGTAATTACTGATAAGTATGATCCCATTGCCATTTACTTTATTGTTTGGGGTTCGAATTTATACACCGTTTTTGTGTTTCCTGTTTAGTATTTGTTGGAGAGCTGGTTTGGTGGTGCAGAATTCTCTCAGCTTTTGCTTGTCTGAAAAGCTTTTGATTTCTCATTCATACTTGAATGAGATCCTTGCTGGGTACAATAATCTGGGCTGTAGGTTATTTTCTTTCATCATTTTAAGTATGTCTTGCCATTCCCTCCTTGCTTGAAGAGTTTCTATTGAAAGATCAGCTGTTATCCTTATGGCAATTCCCTTGTGTGTTATTTGTTGTTTTTCCCTTGCTGCTTTTCATATTTGTTCTTTGTGTTTGATTTTTGTTAATGTGATTAATATGTGTCTTGGGGGGTTTCGCCTTGGCTTTATCCTGTTTGGGACTCTCTGGGTTTCTTGGACTTGAGTGATTATTTCCTTCCCCATTTTAGGGAAGTTTTCAACTATTATCTCCTCAAGTATTTTCTCACGGTCTTTCTTTTTGTCTTCTTCTTCTGGGACCCCTATGATTCGAATGTTGTAGCGTTTAATATTGTCCTGGAGGTCTCTGAGATTGTGCTCATTTCTTTTAATTCGTTTTTCATTTATCCTCTCTGATTCATTTATTTCTACCATTCTATCTTCGAATTCACTAATCCTATCTTCTGCCTCTGTTATTCTACTATTTGTTGCCTCCAGAGTGTTTTTAATTTCATTTATTGCATTATTCGTTATATATTGACTCTTTTTTTTTCTTCTAGGTCCTTGTTAAACCTTTCTTGCATCTTCTCAATCCTTGTCTCCAGGCTATTTATCTGTGATTCCATTTTAATTTCAAGATTTTAGATCCATTTCACTATCCTTATTCGGAATTCTTTATCAGGTAGATTCCCTTTCTCTTCCTCTTTTGTTTGGTTTGGTGGGCATTTATCCTGTTCCTTTATCTGCTGGGTATTCCTCTGTCTCATCTTGTTTAAATTGCTGAGTTTGGGGTGTCCTTTCTGTATTCTGGCAGTTTGTGGAGTTCTTTACTGTGGCATTTCCTCGCTGTGTGTGGGTTTGTACAGGTGTCTTGTCAAGGTTTCCTGGTTAGGGAAGCTTGTGTCCGTGTTCTGGTGGGTGGAGCTGTATTTCTTCTCTCTGGAGTGCAATGAAGTGTCCAGTAATGAGTTATGAGATGTCTGTGGTTTTGGGGTGACTTTGGGCAGCCTGTATCTTGAAGCTCAAGGCTGTGTTCCTTTGTTGCTGGAGAATTTGCTTGGTATGTCTTGCCCTGGAACTTGTTGGCCCTTGTGTGGTGCTTGATTTCAGTGTCGGTATGGAGGCATTTGATGAGCTCCTGTCAATTAATGTTCCTTGGAGTCAGGAGTTCCCTGGAGTCAGGGTTTGGACTTAAGCCTCCTGCTTCCAGTTATCTGTCTTACTTTTACAGTAGTTTCAAAACTTCTCCTTCTATACAGCACCATTGATAAAACATCTACGTTAAAGAAGAAAAGT
This sequence comes from Bubalus kerabau, assembly GCF_029407905.1. NCBI lineage: Eukaryota > Metazoa > Chordata > Mammalia > Artiodactyla > Bovidae > Bubalus > Bubalus kerabau. The sequence goes on from NW_026577936.1 coordinate 773,303, forward strand.
TTCTCTACTGTGAGGGTCACTCAGAAAGGTTCACAGCGTTACATGGAGAAGAGAAGAGGGAGGAGGGAGTTAGAGGTGACCCAAATGAGATCAGGTGGAATCAATAGTGGAGAGAGTGGGCTGGCCAGTAGTCACTTCCTTATGTGCACTCCACAACTGGACCGCTCAGAGATGTTCACAGAGTTATACAGAGACGAGAAGAAGGAGGAAGGAGACAGAGGTGGCCAGAAGGATAAAAGGGGGGAATGAAAAGGAGGGAGACAGATCCAGCCAGTAATCAGTTCCCTAAGTGTTCTCCACCGTCTGGAATACACAGAAATTCACAGAGTTGGGTAGAGTAGAGAGGAGTTAGGGAGGAGACACAGGCGACCCGGTGGAGAAAAAGGAGAGTCCAAAGGGAGAGAGAGCAGTCAAGCCAGTAATCTCGCTTCCTAGTGAAAAATGGGTACTGAAGATTGGGTTCTTAAAGGTACAAAATTAGTAACAAATACATAAAAGCAAAAATTAAAAATCTAGAGTAGAGTTTGGAATTTCAAAAATACGATGTTAAAGAAAAGAAGAAGGAAAAGAAAGAGAGAAAAAACGAACAAAGAAAAACAAACAAGGTCGCAAAAATTATCAAGAAAATACAGGTACAAAATTGATAACTAATATCAAAAAGGAAAAATTAAAAATCTAGAGTAGAGTTTGGAATTTCAAAAATACAATGTTAAAAAAAAAGGAAGAAGAAAACTAAAGAGAAAACAAACAAACAAAAACAAGCAATGTCGCAAAAATTATAAAGAAACTACAGGTACAAAATTGATATCAAATACCAAAAAGCATAAATTAGAAATCTAGAGTAGAGTTTGGAATTTCAAAAATACAATGTTAAAAGAAGAAAAAAAAAAACAAAACAAAAAAACAAGGTCAAAAAATTATTATATATATATATATATATGAAGTTTGCTGAAGAAGAAAAAAATAGGGTCTTTTTTTTGCAAAGTAATAGGTTATAAAAGTGAAAATTAAATGAACAATAGAGGACTTAAAATTAAAAAAATTTAAAAAAAGAAAGAATGATCATAAAAATATATCTAGGACTTTCTCTGGTTTTGTTGTGAGTATCGTGGGTTCAGTTCATTTTTGGCTAGTTCCTTGGTCCGACTTATATTTCTCAAGATCTATAGGCACCTTCCTATGTAGTCCTAGTAACCACAGGGTTTTAATCTATTGCCTGTAGCTTCCAAGGCGTTTCCCTCTGTTATAGCTTCTTTTGTTTGCTGGTCTCTTCAGTGTCTGGTTTACGCCCTGACACAAAGGGGACGGTGGAGGACACTTTTTTTTTTAGGCTCACTTGTTCAGTTGCACTGTGGGGAGGGAGGGAGGGATGGTGCAAACAAATAACACTGGCGTGCGGTCACAATGCCTCAGCCACACTAGGTCGGCCCCCGCTCACAGCGCGTGTAGCCTCCCTGCCCACACTGCTCTGGCTCTAGGTTGTTCCACCGGGAGCAATCCGAGGCTGGCCCTGGGCTGCATGCACCTCCCAGGTCCAAGCCACTCAGGTTCAGGCACTCGGGTAGTCCTCAGAGGCACAGGCTCGGTTGGGCCTGCGTTTTGTGCTCTTCCCAGGTCCGAGCAGCTCAGGTGATGAGATGTATGGCGAGCGCCAATGTTGTGACTTATCGCCTCCCTGCCACTCGGTTATCTGGGTGTAAAACAGGCGCACCTTCTCAGGCAGATGTTGACCGTCCAGATCCCCAAGAAGTTTTAGTTAGCAAAGAAGCCTGCTTACAGTTTTATAGATAATGTCTCTCCTGGGCTGCGATTGCCCCCTTCCGGCTCTGGCTGCCTGTCACCTGAGGGGGAAGGTCTGCAGCCGGCTATCTCTGTTCAGTCCTTTGTTCCGTGCGCGGGCCTGGCGGTGTCTTAGGTTAGGGCTGGCTTTTTGCGTGGTAGATATCTCAGAGTCTGGTTTGCTAGCCCAAGTTATTTCGTTCAGATAGCGCTCATGGTATTCATGCCAGATTCTTACTCTAAGCGATGCAGCCCGCGCCGCGCCTCCCTGCCCAGCCCCTGTTTGCTAATGGTGTGAGCAGGCGTCTGCACTGCTTCGCGGCTGGGGGAGTTACCGTAGCGCTTGCAATCTGAGAGTTTTAATTATTTATTTTTATCCCCCTTATGTTGCCCTTTGTGCTTCCAAAGCTTGGCAAAGATTTGGCAGTGAAAAGCTTTCCTGGTGTTTGGAAGCTTTTCTCTTTTTAAGACTATCTTCCCGGGACGGAAATCCCTCCCTCCCTCTTTTGTCTCTTTTTTTGTCTTTTATACTTTTTCCTACCTACTTTCCAAGAGTTGGGTTCTTTTCTGGGTGCCTGATGTCCTCTGGCAGCATTCATAAGTTGTATTGTGGAATTTACTCGACGTTTAAATGCTCTTTTGATGAAATTGTTTGGGGGGGAAAAGAGTTCTCCCCGTCCTACTCCTCAGCAATCTTGGCTCCTCTCTTGTGGAGTTTGGAGAGAGCACGCGGGATTGCTCTCCAGGCCATGCAGGAAAAGAAGGCCCTCATCTCGCGATGTCGGGGGAGTCTCGTGGTTTTTCTGGAGCTGCGGTGCCAGTGTGGGGTTTCTCACAAGGTACGACCGGGAGCTCAGGGAGCCTCTCGTGTGGTGTCAGGGAAGTCAAGTCTCCATACGAGTGGCGAGGGGGTGCACGTCATTGCTCTCGAGTCATGGTAGTGGAATCAGGGCTCAACGCAATGAAAAAGGACGCTCGAGATCTTTCTCGGGTTGCAGCAGGAAACCCTGTGTTCCCTCGACTTGTGCCTGTGACCTCAGGTAGCTTCTCAGGGTGCCTCTGAGAAGTCAGGGATACTATGGAGCTGGGAGAGGCCTCTCGGGACTCCACTGGGTTTGCTGCAATGGAAGAGGGCCTAATCTAGAGATCAGGAAGGAACCTCAGGGTTCCTCTCCATTTCTGACTCAGTTCGCAGGGTCCCTGCAGAGTTGGGAAAGGAGAGTCAGGCCTCGTCTTGTGTGGAGGAATGGAACTCCGCTTGCCTCTCAAGTTGTTCAAGGAGTGACAGGCCACTTGTCGAGCTGTGTGTGGAACCTGCGGTTTTTTCCAGACAATGCACGGGGGTGTCAGTGCCCCTTCGTGATGTGCTTTCATCCACAGGGTTGCCTTCAAAGTGGTGTGCGGGCATCGGGTTCTTATCAAGAGCGGACCAGGAAATCGGGGTCTTTTGGAATGCGGCACCACACACGAGGCTACGTCTCGAATTTCCTCGTGAGACGGGCCTCATGCTGAGGTGCCCCTGGAAGGTCGGGAAAGCCTTCCAGACAAAGCAGGTTAATCGACCCTACTGTCGCGATCAGGAGGGGAGAAGGGGCTCAGATGAAGTGGTGCCGAGAACCTCGGTGTTCCCCTTGAGTGAGACCGGTATGTCAGGGAACTTTTGGGGTCTCACGAAGCTTGCCAAATACTGTTTCAAACTTCAAGATGAAACGTGGGACTTCTCTTGAGACGCTGTGGCGGGCAAGGGCCTCATCTTGTGATGAAGGGGAAACCACGTGGTTTTTTTCGAGTTGCGATGGGATTGTTGACTTACGACGGGGAATTCAGGCTTCCTCTTGTGTTGGCCCAGGGAAGTCCATTCTTCCATTCGAGTTGCCAGGGAGAGCTGGGTGGGAATTGCTCTCGAGGCACGGCAGGTCAAAATAGACCTCATCTAGGCTTGTGTCCAGGACCTAATGTTCCTCTCCAGGGGCGATAGGGGTCACGGGGACGCATTCCAGACTCACCCAGTGAGTCAGGCCTCGGCTCGAGGGGAAGCAAAGGATTCTGATATCCTCCTGGGTCGCGATAGGTATCTCTTGGAGCCCACTGAGTGGCCTCCAGGGAATCAAGCCTCCTGTGGAGTTGGAGAGAGGACTCGGGATTGCTCTCCAGGCCATACAGGAAAGAAGGCCCTCAGCTCGCAATGACGGGGGCGTCTTGTGGGTTTTCTCGAGTTGGAGCGCAAGTATGAGTTTTCTCACGAGGTACGACGGGGAGCTCAGGGAGCCTCTCGTGTGGTGCCAGGAAAGTCAGGTGTCTATGCGTGTGATGAGGAGGAGCCCATAAATGCTCTCGAGTCATGGTAGGGAAATCGGGACTCAAGACGCGTTGAAGAAGGAGTCTCGAAGTCTTTCTCAGGTTGCGGCAGGAAACCCTGGGTTCCCTCGACTTGTACCGGTGACCTCAGGGAGCTTCTCAGGGTGCCTCTGAGAAGTCAGGCACACTGTGGACTTGGGAGGCGCTCTCGGAACTCCACTGGGTTTGGTGCAATGGCAAAGGTTCTCATCTCGAGTTGAGGCAGGAACCTAAGGGTTCCTCTCCATTTAAAACTCCGACCACAGGGTCCCTGAAGAGTTGGGACAGGAGAGTCAGGCCTCGTCCTGTGGGGAGGAATGGAACTCCACTTGCCTCTCGAGTTGTTCACAGGATAACAGACCATTTGTCGAGCTGTGAGTGGAACCTTCGGTTTTTTCCGTAAGATGCATGAGGGGGTCAGTGCCCCTTCGTGTTGTGCCTTCATCCACAGGGTTGCCTTCAAAGAGGTGTCCGGACATCGGGTTCTTATCAATAGCAGAGCAGGAAATCGGGGTCTTTCAGAACGTGGCACCATCCATGAGGCTACGTCTCGAATTTCTTCGTTAGACTGGTGTCATCCTGAGGTGCGCCATGAAGATCGGGAACACCTTCCAGACAAAGCAGGGGAATCGACCATCTTGTCGCGATCAGGAGGAGTGAAAGGGCTCAGTTGAAGTCGTGCTGGGAACCTCGGTGTTCCCCTCGAGTGGGACCGGTGTGTCGGGAAACTTTTGGGATCACTTCAAGGGTGCCAAGTACCGTTTTGCACTTCAATACGGACTTGGGGCTTCTCTTGACACGCTGTAGAGGGCAAGGGCCTCATCTTGGGATGACGGGGGAATCACGTGGTTTTTCTCAAGGTGCGGCGGGATTCTCGAGTTACGACGGGGAATTCAGGCTTCCTCTTGTGTTGGCCCAGGGAAGTCCAATCTTCCATTCGAGTTTCGAGGGAGAGCTGGGGTTTGCTCTTGAGTCACTGCAGGGCAAAAGAGACCTCATCTAGGCTTGTGTCCAGGACCTAATATTCCTCTCCAGGGGCGACAGCGATCTCGGGGTTGCATTCCAGACGCATCCTGGGAGTCAGAGCTCGACTCGAGGGGAAGCAAAGGACCCCGTTCTCCTCTTGAGTCACCACAGGTGTCTCTTGGAGCCCACTGAGTGGCCTAAAGGGAGTCAAGCCCCCTGTGGAGTTTGGAGAGAGGACTCAGGGTTGCTCTCCAGGCCATTCAGGAAAAGAAGACCCTCATCTCGCGATGACAGGGGCGTCTTGTTGGTTTTCTCGAGCTGCGGTGCCAGTCTGCGGTTTCTGACGAGGTGCGACGGGAAGCTCAGGGAGCCTTTCGTTTGGCACCAGGGAATTCAGGTCTCCATGCACATGGCAAGGGGGAGCGCGTCATTGCTCTCGAGATATGATACAGGAATCGGGCCTCAAGACACGTTAAAGCAGGACTCTCAAGGTCTTTCTCGGGTTGCCGCAGGAAACCCTGGGTTCCGTCGACTTCTGCCGGTGACCTTAGGGAGCTTCTCAGGGTGCCTCTGAGAAGTCAGGCATACTGTGGATTTGGGACGGGCCTCTCGGGACTCCACTGGTTTTGTGGCAATGGAAAAGGGCCTCATCTTGAGTGGAGGCAGGAACCTCAGGCTTCCTCTCCATTTCTGACTTGGTGCGCAAGGTCCCTAGAGTTGTGACAGGAGAGTCAGGCATCGTCTTGTGTGGAGGAATGGAACTCCGCTTGCCTCTCGAGTTGTTCAAGGAGTGACAGGCCACTTGTCGAGCTGTGTGTGGAACCTGCGGGTTTTTCCGGAAGATGCACGGGGTGTCAGTGCCCCTACGTGTTGTGCCTTCATCCACAGGCTTGCCTTCGAAGAGGTGTCCAGGAGTCTGGTTTTGATCAAAAGTGGACCATGGAATCGGGGTCTTTCGGCATGTAGTATGGCCCTCGAGGCTACCTCTCGAATTTCCTCGTGAGACCGGCCTCATCCTGAGGTGTGCCGGGAAGGTCGGGAATCCCTTCGAGACAAAGCAGTGGAATCGACCCTCCTATCGCGATCAGGAGAGGAGAAAGGCCTCAGATGAAGTGGTGCCGGAAACTTCAGTGTCCCCTCTAGTGAGATCGGTATATAGGGGAACTTTTGGGGTCGCATCAAGGGTGCCAAGTACTGTTTTGCACTTCAAGACGGAATGTGAGACTTCTCTTGAGACGCTGTAGGGGGCAAGGGCCTCATCTTGCAATACGGGGAACCACGTGATTTTTCTCGAGTTGCGGCGGGTTTCTCAAATTACAACTGGAAATTCAGGCTTCCTCTTGTGTTGGCTCAGAAAGGCCAATCTTCCATTCGAGTTGCAAGGGAAAGCTAGGGGTTGCGCTTGAGTCACTGCAGGGCCAAAGAGACCTCATCTAGGCTTTTGTCCAGGACCTAAGGTTCCTCTCCAGGGGCGACAGGGATCCAGGGTTGCATTCCAGACTCACCCTCGTAGTCAGGCCTCATCTCGAGGGGAAGCAAAGGACACCGCTCTCCTCCTGAGTATCGACGGGTATCTCTTGGAGCCCACTGAGTGACCTAAAGGGAGTCAAGCCTCCTTTGGAGTTTGGAGAGAGGATTCGGGATTGCTCTTCAGGTCATGCAGGAAAGAAGGCCCTCATTTCACCATGACAGGGGCGTCTCGTGGGTTTTCTCGAGCTGCGGCGCCAGTGTGGGGTTTCTCACGAGGTACGATGGGGAGCTCAGGGAGCCTCTCATGTGGTGCCGGGGAAGTCAGATCTTCATGCGCATGGCGAGGGGGAGCGCGTCATTTTTCTCCAGTCATGGTAGGGGAATCGGGCCTCAAGACGCATGAAGAAGGACTCTCGAGGTTTTTCTCAGGTTACGGCAGGAAACCCTGGGTTCCGTCGACTTATGCCCGTGACCTCAGGGAGCTTTTCAGGGTGCCTCTGAGAAGTCAGGGATACTGTGCAGTTGGGAGGGGCCGCTCCGAACTCCACTGGGTTTGGTGCAGTAGAAGAGGGCCTTATCTCGAGTTGAGGCAGGAACCTCATGGTTCCTCTCCATTTCTGAATCGGATCTCAGTGTCCATGCAGAGTTGGGACAGGAGAGTCAGGCCTCGTCTTGTGTGGAGGAATTGAACTCCTCTTGCCTCTCGAGTTGTTCACGGGGTGACAGGCCACTTGTCGATCTGTATGTGGAACTTGCGGGCTTTTCCAACGATGCAGGAGGGTGTCAGACCCCTTCGTTTTGTGCCTTCGTCCACAGGATTGCCTTCGAAGAGGTGTCCTAGCATTGGGTTCTTATCAAGAGCAGACAGGGAAATCGGGGTCTTTCGGCGTGTGGCACCAACCACAAGGCTACGTCTCGAATTTCCTCGTGAGACTGGCCTCATCCTGAGGTGCGCCGGGAAGGTCCGGAACCCCTTCCAGACAAAGCAGGGTAATCGACCCTCCCGTCGCGATCAGGAGGGGATAAGGGGCTCAGAACAAGCGGTGCGCCGAACCTTGGTGTTCCCCTCGAGTGAGACCAGGGTGTCAGGGAACTTTTGTGCTAACATCAAGGTTGCCAATTATCGTTTTAAACTTCAAGATGGAACGTAGGGCTTCTACTGAGACGCTGTAGCTGGCAAGGGCCTCATCTTGCGATGACGGGGGAACCACGTGGTTTTCCTCGAGTTGCGGCGGGATTTTCGAATTACGACGGGGAATTCAGGTTTCCTCTTGTGTTGTCCCAGGGAAGTCCATTCTTCCATTCGAGGTGCGAGGGACAGCAGGGGATTGCTCTCGAGTCACTTCAGGGCAAATGAGACCTCATCTATGCTTGTGTCTAGGACCTAATGTTCCTCTCCAGGGGCGACAGGGATCTCGGGGTTGCATTCCAGACTCACCTGAGGAGTCAGGCCTGGTATATAGGGGAAGCAAAGAATTCCGCTCTCCTCTCGAGTCCCAACGGGTATCTCTTGGAGCCCACAGAGTGGCCTAAAGGGAGTCAGGCCTCCGGTGGAGTTTGAAGAGAGGCCTCGAGATTGCTCTCCAGGCCATGCAGGAAAAGAAGGCCTTCATCTCGCGATGACGGAGGCGTCTCGTGGGTTTTCTGGAGCTGGGGAGCCAGTGTGGGATTTCTCACAAGGTATGACGGGGAGCTCAGGGAGCCTCTCGTGTGGCGCCAGGGAAGTCAAGTCTCCATGCGAGTGGCGAGGGGGAATGCGTCATTGCTCTCGAGTCATGGTAGGGGAATCGGGATTCAAGATGCGTTGAAGGAGGATTTTCGAGGTCTTTCTCGGGTTGTGTCAGGAAACCCTGTGTTCCCTCGACTTGTACCAGTGACCTCAGGGAGCTTCTAAGGGTGCCTCTGAGAAGTCGCGATACTGTGGATTTGGGAGGGGCCTCTCGGGCCTCCACTGTTTTTGGTGTAATGGAAGAGGGCCTCATCTCGAGTGGAGTCAGGAACCTCAGGGTTCCTCTCCATTTCGGACTCCGATCGCAGGGTCCCTTCAGAGTTGGGACCGGAGAGTCAGGCCTCGTCTTGAGTGGAGGAATGGAACTCTGCTTGCCTCTCGAGTTGTTCATGGGATGACAGGCCTCTTGTCGAGCTGTGTGTGGAACCTGCGGCTTTTACCGAATGATGCACGGGAGTGTCAGTGACCCTTCGTTTTGTGCCTTCGTCCACAGGGTTGCCTTCGAAGAGGTGTCCGGGCATCGGGTTCTTCTCAAGAGTGGGCCGGGAAATCGGGGTATTTTGGCATGTGACACCACCCACGACGCTATGTCTCGAATTTCCTCGTGAGACCGGCCTCATCCTGAGGTGCGCCGGGAATGTGGGGAACCCCTTCCAAACAAAGCAGGGGAATAGACCCTCCTGTCTCGAACAGGAGGGGAGAAGGTGCTCAGATGAAGTGGTGCGGGAACCTCGGTGTTCCTGTCGAGTGAGACCGGCGTGTCCGGGAACATTTGGTGTCGCATCAAGGGTGCAAAGTACCGTTTCGCACTTCAAGACGGAACGTGGTTCTTTTCTTGAGACGCCATAGCAGCAAGGGCCTCATCTTGGGATGACGTTGGAAACACGTGGTTTTTCTCGAGTTGCGGCGGGATTCTCGAGTTACGAAGGGGATTTCTGGCTTCCTCTTGTGTTGGCCCAGGGAAGCCCAATCTTCCATTCGAGTTGCGAGGGAGAGCTGGGGGTTGCGCTCGAGTCACTGCAGGGCAAAAGAAACCTCATCCAGGCTTGTGTCTAGGACCTAATGTTCCTCTCAAGGGATGACTGGGATCTTGGGGTTGCATTCTAGACTCACCCAGGAGTCAGGCGTCCTCTCGAGGGGAAACAAAGGACTTCTCTCTCTTCTCGAGTCGCGACGGGTATTTCTTGGAGCCCACTGAGTGGACTAAAGGGAGTCAAGCCTCCTCTGGAGTTTGGAGAGAGGACTCGGGATTGCACTCCAGGACATGCAGGAAAAGAAGGCCCTCATCTCACGATGACGGGGGGGGGGGTCTCGGTGGTTTTACCGAGCTGCAGCGCCTGTGTTGGTTTCTCAGGAGGTACGACGGGGAGCTCAGGGAGCCTCTTGTGTGGCGCCAGGGAAGTTAGGTCTCGATGCGTGTGGCGAGGGGGAGCGCGTCATTGCTCTCGAGTCATGGTAGGGGAATCAGGCCTCTAGACGCGTTGAAGGACTCTCAAGATCTCTCTCGGGTCTTGGCAAAAATACCTGGGTTCCCTCGACTTGTGCCGGTGACCTCAGGGAGATTCTCCGGGTGCCTCTGAGAAGTCAGGGATACTGTGGAGTTGGGAAAGACCGCTCGGGACTCCACTGGGTTTGGTGAAATGGAAGGGGGCCTCATCTCGAGGGGAGGCAGGAGCCTCATGGTTCCTCTCCATTTCTGATTCCGATCGCAGCCCCCTGCATAGTTGGGAGAGGTGAGTCAGGCCTTGTCTTGTGTGCAGGAATGGACCTCCGCTTGCCTCTCGAGTTGTGCACTGGGTGACAGGCACTTGTTGAGCTGTATGAGTAACCTGCGGTCTTTTCCGGACGATGCACGGGGGTGTCAGTGCCCCTTCGTGTTGTGCCTTCATCCACACTATCTTCGAATAGGTGTCTGGGCATCGCGTTCTTATCAAGAGCGGATCGGGAAATCGCGGTCTTTCGGCATGTGGCACCACCATCGAGGCTACGTCTCGAATTTCCTCGTGAGACAGCCTCATCTGAGGTGCGTGGAGAAGGTCGGGAACCCCTTGCAGACAAAGCAGGGGAATTGACCCTCCTTTCGCGATCAGGAGGGGAGAAGGGGCTCAGATGAAGTGGTGCCAGGAACCTCGGTGTTCCCCTCTAGTGCGACCCGTATGTCGGGGAACTTTTGGGGTAGCATTAAGGGTGCCAAATATCATTTCGCACTTGAAGACAGAACGTGGGACTACTCTTGAGACGCTGGAGCGGGCAAGGGCCTCATCTTGCAATGACGGGGGAACCACGTGGTTTTTCTCAAGTTGAGGCGGAATTCTCGAATTACTACCGGTAATTCAGGCTTCCTCTTGTGTTGGCCCAGGGAGGTCCAATCTTCCATTCGGGTTGTGAGGGAAAGCTGGGGAGTGCTCTGGAGTTACTGCAGGGCAAAAGCGACCTCATCTAGCCTTGTGTTCAGGACCCAATGATCCTCTCCAAGGGCGACAGGGATCTCGGGTTTGCATTACAGACTCACCCGGGGAGTTAGGCCTCGTCTCGAGGGGAAGCAAAGGACTCGGCTATCCTCTCGAGTTGCGACGCGTATCTCTTGGAGCCCACTGAGTGGTCTAAAGGGATTCAAGCCTCCTCTTCAGTTTGGAGAGAGGACTCGGGATTGCTCTCAAGGCCATGCAGGAAAAGAAGGCCCACATCTCGAGATGACGGGGGCGTCTCGTGGATTTTCTCGAGCTGCGGCGCCAGTGTGGGGTTTCTCACGAGGTACGACGGGGAGTTCAGGTAGCCTCTCGTGTGGCAACAGGGAAGTCAGGTCTCCATGGGTGGGGCAAGGGGGAGCGCGTCATTGCTCTCAAGTCAGGGTAGGGGAATCGGGCCTCATGATGGGTTGAAAAAGAACTCTCGATGTCTTTCTAGGGTTGCGGCAGGAAACCCTGGGTTCCCTTGACTTGTGCCGGTGACCTCAGGGAGCGTCTCAGGGTGCCTCTGAGAAGTCAGGGATACTGTGGATTTGGGAGAGGCCTCTCGGGACTCCTCTGGGTTTGGTGCAATGGAAGTGGGCCTCATCTCGAGTTGAGGCAGGAACCTCAGGGTTCTGCTCCTGACTTCCTGGAGGCCGGATCTGACTCAGATCGCAGGGTCCCTGTTGAGTTTGCTCAGGAGTGTCAGGTCTCGTGTTCTGCGGAGGAATGGAACTCCGCTTACATCTCAAGTTGTTCAAGGATAACACCACTTTTCGTGATGTGTGTGGAACCTGCGGGTTTTTCGGAGATGCACGGGGGCGTCAGTGCTCCTTCCTGTTGTGCCTTCATCCACAAGGTTGCCTTCGAAGAGGTGTCCGGGCATCGTGTTCTCCTCAAGTGCGGACCGGGAAATTGGGGTCTTTCAGCATGTTGCACCACCCACGAGGCTACGTCTCGAATTTTCTCGTGAGACCGGCCTCATCCTGAGGCGCGCAGGAAAGTCCGGGAACCCTTTCCAAACAAAGCAGGGGAATCGACCCTCGTTTCGGGATCAGGAGGAGAGAAAGGGCTCAGATGAAGTAGTGCCGGGAACCTCGGTGCTCTCCTTGAGTGAAAGTCGGGTAACTTTTCTGGTTGCATCAAGGGTGCCAAGTACCGTTTCGCACTTCAAGACGGAACCTGGGACTTCTCTTGAGATGCTGAAGTGGGCAAGGGCCTCATCTAGCGCTGACGGGGGACCCACGTGTTTTTTCTGGAGTTGCGGCAGGATTCTTGAGTTACGACGGGGAATACAGGTTTCCTCTTGTGTTGGCCCAGGGAAGTCCAATCTTCCATTTGAGTTGCAAGTGAGAGCTGGAGATTGCTCTCGAGTCACTGCAGGGCAAAATAGAGCTCATCTAGGTTTGTGTCCAGGACCGAGTTTTTCTCTCCAGGGGCGACAGGGATCTCGGGGTTGCATTCCAGACTCACCCGGGGAGTCAGGCCTCGTCTCGAAGGGAATGAATGGACTCTGCTCTCCTCTCGAGTCGTGACGGGTATCCCTTGGAGCCCAAGAGTGGCCTAAATGGAGTTAAGCCTCCTGTGGAGTTTGGAGAGAGGACTCGGGATTGCTCTCTAGGCCATGCAGGAAAAGAAGGCCCTCATCTCGTGATGACGGGGGCGTCTCGTGGGTTTTCTCAAGGTGCAGTGCCTGGTTGGGGTTTCTCACGAGATAGGACGGGGAGCTCAGGGAGACTCCTGTGGTGCCACGGAAGTTAGGTCTCCATGGACGTGGCGTGGGGGAGCGCCTCATTGCTCTCGAGTCATGGTAGGGGAATCGAGCCTCAAGACGCTTCGAAGAAGAACTCTCGAGGTCTTTCTCGGGGTGTGGCAGGAAACTCTGGGTTCCCTCGACTTGTGCCCATGACCTCAGGGAGCTTACCGGGGTTCCTCTGAGAAGTCAGGGACACTGTGGAGTTGAGAGGGGCTTCTCGGGACATCACAGGGACTGGTGCAATTGAAGAGGACCTAATCTCGGATTGAGGCAGTAACGTCAGGGTTCCTCTCCATTTCTGACTCGGAGAGCAGGGTCCCTGCAGAGTTGGGACAGGAGAGTCAGACCTCATCTTGTGTGGAGTAATGGAACTCCGCTTGCCTCTCGAGTTGTTCACGGGATGACAGGCCACCTGTCGAGTTGTATGTGGAACCTGTGGTTTTGGGGGACGATGCACAGGGGTGTCAGTGCCCCTTCGTGTTGTGCCTTCATCCACAGGGTTACCTTCGAAGAGGTGACCGGGCATCGGGATCTTATCAATAGCGGACCAGGAAATCGGGGTCTTTCGGCATGTGGCACAGCCCACGAGGCTACGTCTCGACTTCCCTCGTGAGACTGGCCTCATCCTGAGGTTCGCCGGGAAGTCTGGGAACCCCTTCCAGACAAAGCAGGGGAATCGACCCTCCTGTCGCCATCAGGAGGGGAGAAGAGGCTCAGCTGAAGCGGTGCTGGGAACCTCCATGTTCTCCTCGAGTGAGACCGGGGTGTCAGGGAAATTTGGGGGTCGCATCAAGGGTGCCAAGTACCGTTTCACACTTCAAGACGGAGCATGGGACTTCCCTGGAGACGCTATAGCTGACAGGGGCCTCATATTTCGATGACGGAGGAGCCATGTTGTTTTTCTCCAGTTGCCGCGGGATTCTCGAATTACAACGGGAAATACAGTCTTCCTCTTGTGTTGGCCCAGGGAAGTCCAATCATCCATTCGATTTGCGAGGGAGAGCTGGCGTTTGCGCTCTAGTAACTGCAGTGCAAAATAGACCTCATCTAGGCTTGTGTCCAGGACCGAGTTTTCCTCTCCAGGTGTGACAGGAACTCGGGGTTGCATTCCAGACTCACACGGGGAGTCAGGCCTCGTCTCCAGGGGAAGCAAAGGACTCTGCTCTCCCTTCAGGTCCTGACAGGTATCTCTTGGAGCCAACTGAGAGGCCTAAAGAGAGTCAAGCCTCCTGTGGAGTCTGGAGAGAGGACTCGGTTTTGCTCTCCATGCCAGGCAGGAAACAAGTCCCTCATCTCGTGATGACGGGGGCGTATCGTGGGTTTTCTCGAGCTGCGGTGCCTGAATGGGGTTTCCGAAGAGGTACGACGGGGAGCTCAGGGAGACTCTCTTCAGGAGTCAGGGAAGTCAGGTCTCCATGCGCATGGCGATGGGGATCGGGTCTTTGCTCTCGAGTCATGGTAGGGGAATCGGGCCTCAAGACGCGCCGAAGGACTCTCAAGGTCTTTCTCGGGTCACAGCAGGAAACCCTGGGTTCCCTGGACTTGAGCCGGTGACCTCAGGTAGATTCTCAAGGTGCCTCTGAGAATTCAGGGATACTGTGGAGTTGGGAGAGGCCTCTCGCGACTCATCAGGGTTTGGTGCAATGGAAGAGGGCCTCACCTAGAGGGGAGACAGGAACCTCAGGCTTCCTCTCCGTTTCGGACTCCGACCGCAGGGTCCCTGCAGAGTTGGGACAGGAGAGTCAGGCCTCGTCTTGTCTGAGGAAGGGAACCCCGCTGGCCTCTCGAGTTGCTCAGGGGGTCTCAGGCCCCTCGTCGAGCTGTGTGTGGAACCCGCGGGTCTTTGCGGACGATGCACGGGGGTGGCAGTGCCCCTACGTGTTGTGCCTTCACCCGCAGGGTTGCCTTCGAAGAGGGGTCCGGGCCTCGGGTCCTTCTCAAGAGCGGACCGGGGAATCGGGGGTGTTCGGCATGTGGCACCACCCACGTGGCTCGTCTCGAATTTCTTCTTGAGACCGGCCTCATCCTGAGGTGCGCCGGGAAGGCCGGGAACCCCTTCCAGACCACGCGGGGGAATCGACTCTCCTGTCGCGATCAGGAGGGGAGAAAGGGCTCAGAGGAAGCGGTGCCTGGACCTCGGTGTTGCCCTCGAGGGAACCCGGTGTGTCGGAGAACTTAAGGGGGTCGCAGGAAGGCTGTCAGGGACCGTTTCGCCCTTCAGGGCGGAAGAGGGGACTTCGCTTGAGACGCCGTCGCGGGCAAGGGCCTCATCTTGCCAAGAGGTGGGAACCACGTGGTTTTTCTCGAATTGGGGCGGGAATCTCGAGTTACGACGGGGATCTCAGGCTTCCTCTTGGGTTGGCCCTGGGAAGCCCAATCTTCCCCTCGGGGTGCGAGGGAAAGCTGGGGGTTGCGCTCGGGTCACTGCAGGGCCGAAGAGACCTCACCTAGGCATGTGTCCGGGACCTAATATTCCTCTCCAGGGAAGGCAGGGATCTCTGGGTTGCATTCCAGGCTCCCCCGGGGAGTCAGGCCTCGTCTCGAGGGGAAGCCAAGAAGTCCGCTCTCCTCTTGAGTCGCGACGCGGGTCTCTTGGAGCCCCCTGAGCGGCCTCAAGGGAGTCCAGCCTCCTCTTCCGTTTGGAGAGAGGACCCGGGATTGCTCTCCAGGCCATGCAGGAAAAGAAGGCCCTCAGCTCGCGAGGACGGGGGCGTCTCAGGGGTTTCCTCGAGCTGCGGCGCCCGTGGGGGTTTTCTCCCGAGGCACGACGAGGATCTTAGGGAGCCTCTCGAGCGGCGCCAGGGAAGTCAGGTCTCCATGCGCGTGGCGAGGGGGAGCGCGTCCTGGCTCTCGAGTCACGGGAGGGGACTAGGGCCTCGAGACGCGTTGAAGAAGGACTCTCGAGGTCTTTCTCGGGGGCCGGCGGGAAACCCTCGTTTCCCTCGCCTTCTGCCGGGGACTTTAGGGAACTTCCCAGGGTGCCTCTGAGAGGCGAGGGATCCTGTGGAGGTGGCGGGGCCCCTCGGGACTCCGCTGGGTCCGGCGTAAAGGAAGAGGGCCTCACCTCGAGGGGAGGCAGGAACCTCAGGCTTCCTCTCCGTTTCGGACTCCGACCGCAGGGTCCCTGCAGAGTTGGGACAGGAGAGTCAGGCCTCTTCTTGTCTGAGGAAGGGAACCCCGCTGGCCTCTCGAGTTGCTCAGGGGGTCTCAGGCCCCTCGTCGAGCTGTGTGTGGAACCCGCGGGTCTTTGCGGACGATGCACGGGGGTGGCAGTGCCCCTTCGTGTTGTGCCTTCACCCACAGGGTTGCCTTCGAAGAGGGGTCCGGTCCTCGGGTCCTTCTCAGGAGCGGACCGGGGAATCGGGGGTGTTCGGCATGTGGCCCCACCCACGTGTCTCGTCTCGAATTTCCTCGTGAGACCGGCCTCATCCTGAGGTGCGCCGGGAAGGCCGGGAACCCCTTCCAGACCACGCAGGGGAATCGCCTCTCCTGTCGAGATCAGGAGGGGAGAAGGTGCTCAGATGAAGCGGTTCCGGGACCCTCGGTGGTCCCCTCATGGGAACCCGGCGTGTCGGGGGACTTTTGGGGGTCGCAGGAAGGCTGTCAGGGACCGTTTCGCCCTTCAGGGCGGAACAGGGGACTTCCCTTGAGACGCCCTGGCGGGCAAGGGCCTCATGTTGCCAAGAGGTGGGAACCACGTCGTTTTTCTCGAGTTGCGGCGGGATTCTCGAGTTACGACGGGATTCACAGCCTTCCCCTTGGGTTGGCCCTGGGAAGCCCAATCTTCCCCTCGGGTTGCGAGGGAAAGCTGGGGGTTGCGCTCGAGTCACTGCAGGGCCGAAGAGACCTCACCTAGGCGTGTGTCCGGGACCTAATATTCCTCTCCAGGGAAGGCAGGGATCTCGGGGATGCATTCCAGGCTCCCCCGGGGAGTCAGGCGTCGTCTCGAGGGGAACCCAAGAACTCCGCTCTCCTCTCGAGTCGAGACGTGGGTCTCTTGGAGCCCCCTGAGCGGCCTCAAGGGAGTCCAGCCTCCTCTTCCGTTTGGAGAGAGGACCCGGGATTGCTCTCCAGGCCATGCAGGAAAAGAAGGCCCTCAGCTCGCGAGGACGGGGGCGTCTCAGGGGTTTCCTCGAGCTGCGGCGCCCGTGGGGGTTTTCTCCCGAGGCACGACGAGGATCTCAGGGAGCCTCTCGTGTGGCGCCAGGGAAGTCAGGTCTCCATGCGCGTGGAGAGGGGGAGCGCGTCATGGCTTTCGAGTCACGGGAGGGGACTAGGGCCTCGAGACGCGTTGAAGAAGGACTCTCGAGGTCTTTCTCGGGGGCCGGCGGGAAACCCTCGTTTCCCTCGCCTTCTGCCGGGGACTTTAGGGAACTTCCCAGGGTGCCTCTGAGAGGTGAGGGATCCTGTGGAGGTGGCGGGGCCCCTCGGGACTCCGCTGGGTCTGGCTCAATGGAAGAGGGCCTCACCTCGAGGGGAGGCAGGAACCTCAGGCTTCCTCTCCGTTTCGGACTCCGACCGCAGGGTCCCTGCAGAGTTGGGACAGGAGAGTCAGGCCTCGTCTTGTCTGAGGAAGGGAACCCCGCTGGCCTCTCGAGTTGCTCAGGGGGTCTCAGGCCCCTCGTCGAGCTGTGTGTGGAACCCGCGGGTCTTTGCGGACGATGCACGGGGGTGGCAGTGCCCCTTCGTGTTGTGCCTTCACCCACAGGGTTGCCTTCGAAAGGGGTCCGGGCCTCGGGTGCTTCTCAAGAGCGGACCGGGGAATCGGGGGCGTTCGGCATGTGGCACCACCCACGTGGCTCGTCTCGAATTTCCTCTTGAGACCGGCCTCATCCTGAGGTGCGCCGGGAAGGCCGGGAACCCCTTCCAGACCACGCAGGGGAATCGCCTCTCCTGTCGCGATCAGGAGGGGAGAAGGGGCTCAGAGGAAGCGGTGCCGGGACCCTCGGTGTTCTCCTCTGGGCAACCCGGCGTGTCGGGGGACTTTTGGGGGTCGCAGGAAGGCTGTCAGGGACCGTTTCGCCCTTCAGGGCGGAACAGGGGACTTCCCTTGAGACGCCGTCTCGGGCAAGGGCCTCATCTTGCCAGAGGTTGGAACCACGTGGTTTTTCTCGAGTTGCGGCGACATTCTCGAGTTACGACGGGGATCTCAGCCTTCCCCTTGGGTTGGCCCTGGGAAGCCCAATCTTCCCCTCGGGTTGCGAGGGAAAGCTGGGGGTTGCGCTCAAGTCACTGCAGGGCCGAAGAGACCTCACCTAGGCGTGTGTCCGGGACCTAATATTCCTCTCCAGGGAAGGCAGGGATCTCGGGGTTGCATTCCAGGCTCCCCCGGGGAGTCAGGCCTCGTCTCGAGGGGAAGCCACGGACTCCGCTCTCCTCTCGAGTCGCGACGCGGGTCTCTTGGAGCCCCCTGAGCGGCCTCAAGGGAGTCCAGCCTCCTCTTCCGTTTGGAGAGAGGACCCGGGATTGCTCTCCAGGCCATGCAGGAAAAGAAGGCCCTCAGCTCGCGAGGACGGGGGAGTCTCAGGGGTTTCCTCGCGCTGCGGCGCCCGTGGGGGTTTTCTCCCGAGGCACGATGAGGATCTCAGGGAGCCTCTCGTGCGGCGCCAGGGAAGTCAGGTCTCCATGCGCGTGGCGAGGGGGAGCGCGTCCTGGCTCTCGAGTCACGGGAGGGGACTAGGGCCTCGAGACGCGTTGAAGAAGGACTCTCGAGGTCTTTCTCGGGGGGCGGCGGGAAACCCTCGTGTCCCTCGCCTTCTGCCGGGGACCTTAGGGAACTTCCCAGGGTGCCTCTGAGAGGCGAGGGATCCTGTGGGGGTGGCGGGGCCCCTCGGGACTCCGCTGGGTCTGGCGCAACGTAAGAGGGCCTCACCTCGAGGGGAGGCAGGAACCTCAGGCTTCCTCTCCGTTTTGGACTCCGACCGCAGGGTCCCTGCAGAGTTGGGACAGGAGAGTCAGGCCTCGTCTTGTCTAAGGAAGGGAACCCCGCTGGCCTCTCGAATTGCTCAGGGGGTCTCAGGCCCCTCGTCGAGCTGTGTGTGGAACCCGCCTGTCTTTGCAGACGATGCACGGAGGTGGCAGTTCCCCTTCGTGTTGTGCCTTCACCCACAGGGTTGCCTTCGAAGAGGGGTCCGGGCCTCGGGTCCTTCTCAAGAGCGGACCAATTAATCGGGGGCGTTCGGCATGTGGCACCACCCACGTGGCTCGACTCGAATTTCCTCGTGAGACCGGCCTCATCCTGAGTTGCGCCGGGAAGGTCGGGAACCCCTTCCAGACCACGCGGGGGAATCGACTCTCCTGTCGCGATCAGGAGGGGAGAAGGGGCTCAGAGGAAGCGGTGCCGGGACCCTTGGTGTTCCCCTCGGGGGAACCTGGCTTGTCGGGGGACGCTTGGGGGTCGCAGGAAGGCTGTCAGGGACCGTTTCGCCCTTCAGGGCGGAACAGGGGACTTCCCTTGAGACGCCGTCGTGGGCAAGGGCCTAATCTTGCCAAGAGGTGGGAACCACGTGGGATTTCTCGAGTTGCGGCGGCATTCTCGAGTTACGACGGGGATCTCAGCCTTCCCCTTGGGTTGGCCCTGGGCAGCCCAAACTTCCCCTCGGGTTGCGAGGGAAAGCTGGGGGTTGCGCTCGAGTCACTGCAGGGCCGAAGAGACCTCACCTAGGCGTGTGTCCGGGACCTAATATTCCTCTCCAGGGAAGGCAGGGATCTCGGGGTTGCATTCCAGGCTCCCCCGGGGAGTCAGGCCTCATCTCGAGGGGAAGCCAAGGACTCCGCTCTCCTCTCGAGTCGCGACGCGGGTCTCTTGGAGCCCCCTGAGCGGCCTCAAGGGAGTCCAGCCTCCTCTTCCGTTTGGAGAGAGGACCCGGGATTGCTCTCCAGGCCATGCAGGAAAAGAAGGCCCTCACCTGGCGAGGACGGGGGCATCTCAGGGGTTTCCTCGAGCTGCGGCGCCCGTGGGGGTTTTCTCCCAAGGCACGACTAGGATCTCAGGGAGCCTGTCGTGCGGCGCCAGGGAAGTCAGGTCTCCATGCGCGTGGCGAGGGGGAGCGCGTCATGGCTCTCGAGTCACGGGAGGGGACTAGGGCCTCGAGACGCGTTGAAAAAGGACTCCCGAGGACTTTCGCTGGGGGCGGCGGGAAACCCTCGTTTCCCTCGCCTTCTGCCGGGGACCTTAGGGAACTTCCCAGGGTGCCTCTGAGAGGCGAGGGATCCTGTGGAGGTGGCGGGGCCCCTCGGGACTCCGCTGGGTCTGGCGCAACGGAAGAGGGCCTCACCTCGAGGGGAGGCAGGAACCTCAGGCTTCCTCTCCGTTTCGGACTCCGACTGCAGGGTCCCTGCAGAGTTGGGACAGGAGAGTCAGGCCACGTCTTGTCTGAGTAAGGGAGCCCCGCTGGCCTCTCGAGTTGCTCAGGGGGTCTCAGGCCCCTCGTCGAGCTGTGTGTGGAACCCGCGGGTCTTTGCGGACGATGCACGGGGGTGGCAGTGCCCCTTCATGTTGTGCCTTCACCCTCAGGGTTGCCTTCGAAGAGGGGTCCGGGCCTCGGGTCCTTCTCAAGAGCGGACCGGGGAATCGGGGGGCGTTCGGCATGTGGCACCACCCACGTGGCTCGTCTCGAATTTCCTCGTGAGACCGGCCTCATCCTGACGTGCGCCGGGAAGGCCAGGAACCCCTTCCAGGCCACGCAGTGGAAGCGCCTCTCCTGTCGCGATCAGGAGGGGAGAAGGGGCTCAGAGGAAGCGGTGCCGGGACCCTCGGTGTTCCCCTCTGGGCAACCCGGCATGTCGGGGTACTTTTGGGGGTCGCAGGAAGGCTGTCAGGGACCGTTTCGCCCTTCAGGGCGGAACAGGGGACTTCCCTTGAGACGCCGTGGCGGGCAAGGGCCTCATCTTGCCAAGAGGTGGGAACCACGTGGTTTTTCTCGAGTTGCGGCGGGATTCTCGAGTTACGACGGGGATCTCAGCCTTCCCCTT
Source organism: Bubalus kerabau (assembly GCF_029407905.1). Classification (NCBI taxonomy): domain Eukaryota; kingdom Metazoa; phylum Chordata; class Mammalia; order Artiodactyla; family Bovidae; genus Bubalus; species Bubalus kerabau. The sequence continues at coordinate 793,764 of NW_026577936.1, forward strand.
GGGTTGGCCCTGGGAAGCCCAATCTTCCCCTCGGGTTGGAGGGAAAGCTTGGGGTTTTGCTCGAGTCACTGCAGGGCCGAAGTGACCTCACGTAGGCGTGTGTCCGGAACCTAATATTCCTCTCCAGGGAAGGCGGGGATTTCGGGGTTCCATTCCAGGCTCCCCCGGGGAGTCAGGCCTCATCTCGAGGGGAAGCCAATGTCTCCGCTCTCCTCTCGAGTCGCGACGCGGATCTCTTGGAGCCCCCTGAGCGGCTTCAAGGGAGTCCAGCCTCCTCTTCAGTTTGGAGAGAGGACTCGTGATTTGTCTCCAGGCCATGCAGGAAAATAAGGCCCTCATGTCGCGATGACCGGGGTGTCTCATGTGTTTCCTCGAACTGCCACGCCAGTGTGGGTTTCCTCACGAGGTACGATGAGGAAGTCATGGAGCCTCTCGTGCAGTGCCAGGTTAGTCAGGTCTCCATGCGCATGGCGAGGGGCAGCGTGTCATGGCTCTCGAGTCATCGTAGGGGAATCGCGACTCAACACATTTTGAAGCACTCTCGAGGTCTTTCTCGAGTCACAGCAGAAAACCCAGGGTTCCCTCAACTTGTGCCTGTGACCTCAGGGAGCTTCTCATTGTGCCTCTGAGAACTCAGGGATACTGTGGAGTTGGTAGGGGCCTCTCGGGACTCCACTGGTTGTGGTGCAATGGAAGAGGGCTTCATCTCGAGTGGACGCAGGAACCTCAGGCTTCCTCTCCGTTTCTGACTCGGATCCCATGGTCCCTGCAGAGTAGGGACAAGAGAGTCACACCTAGTCTTCTGTTGAGGAATGGACCTTCGTTTGCCTTTCGAGTTGTTTACAGGGTGACAGGCCACTTGTCGAAATGTCTGTGGGACCTGCGGGTTTTTTTGGACAATGCACGCGGGTGTCAGTGCCCCTTCGTGTTGTGCCTTCATCCACAGGTTTTCCTTCAAAGAGGTGTGCTGGCATCGGGTTCTTTTCAAGAGTGGACCGTGAAATTGGGGTCTTTCGGCATGTGGCACCACCCACGAGGCTACGTCTCGAACTTCCTCATGAGACCGGCCTCATCCTGAGGTGTGCCCGGAAGGTCGGGAACCCCTTGCAGACAGAGAAGGGGAGTCGACCCTCCTGTCGCAATCAGGAGAGGAGAAGGGGCTCAGATGAAGTGGTGCCGGGAACCTCGGTGTTCCCCTTGAGTGAGTCTGGTATGTCGCGGAACTTTTGGGGTCGCATCAAGGGTGCCAAGTACCGTTTCGCACTTCAGGATGGAACGTGGGACTTCTCTTGAGATGCTGTAGCGGACAAAGGGCCTCATCTTGCGATGACGAGGGAAGCACGTGGTTTTTCTCGAGTTGCGGTGGGATTCTCGAGTTACGACGGGGAATTCAGGCTTCCTCTTGTGTTGGCCCAGGAAGTCTAATCTTCCATTCGAGTTGCCAGGGAGAGCTGGGGATTGGGCTCCATTCACTGAAGGGCAAACTAGACCTCATCTAGGCTTGTATCCAGGACTTAATGTTCCTCTCCATAGGCGACAGGGATTTGGGGTTGCATTCCATACTCACCCGGGGAGTCAGGCCTCATCTCGAGGGGAAGCAAAGGACTCCACTCTCTTCTCGAGCCGCGACAGGTATCTCTTGGAGCCCACTGAGTGGTCTTTGCTCTGTAGGAGAGCTCTAGTGTTCATAAGCCTGTACATAAGTGAACACAGACATTCTGTGTGCATGTTGCTGCATACCCAAAATAGGGCCACAAGGAGCCTCATGCTCTCCATGCGGCGCGGAAGCTGTGCAGCCACGCAGCAGCTGAAGAATCCAACCAATTGCTCTTTTCTTACCTCTGACAGAGCTCGCATTGCCGTAGCCCTTGGCAGTTTGAAAACACTGGACCCTAACCCCTCTCAAAGTAGGCCTGGGTTCTAGTTCGAATAGAAAGTCAATAGCGGAGCTGAGGACAGGAACGTGGCAGTCATTTATCACACGCTCCTGCAGCCTGCTACTACAGGGACACTAACGCTAGAAGCTAGGAATGTCTTTGCAAGGTGCGCAAAGGACAAGGGAGAACCTCGACCCTGACTCTAGTATTTCAGTCCCCTGAGCAGATCTGAGGTTCTCCCGCTGTAGAAGCTAACCCATTCCTTTCAAATACAGGCTTCCTAACACAGGGCCAGTTGGCTGCTTGCTCTTCCACGAAGCAGGCTTCCTTAACTTGCAAACTGCGAATTCCGCTTAACAGCCTGTAGGAAAATCGCTTCTTGGAAGATTTTTTTCAGAGGCTGTATCCCCGGAGCTGGGGCCAAGCTAGGGGACCCATAGTGACAAGGGAAGGCAAAACCACATCCAATGTCTTTGCTCTGGAGGACAGCTTTGGTGAGCCTAAGTCTTTCAGGAATATTTCTGGCTCCAACAGAGTCAAATTCTGTGTGTGAAGCTGCACAGCCAAAATAGGGGAACAGAGAGCCTGATTCTCTCTGTGTAGCTTTGAAGCTGTCATTCAAACAACAGCTTGAGAATCCATACAATGCTCTCCCTTACTGCTAAGAGAATTCTCATTGCTGTAGTCCTTGACAGTTTGTAGAAATCCGCACCCTAACCCTTCTCCAAGTAGGCCTGGGTCCTAGCTCGGAATAACAGGCAACGGCAGAGCTGAGGCCAGTAAGGCACAAGTGAGGTCTCACACACTCTTGCAGCCTGATCGTCCAGGAGCAGTAAGGCCTCTTTTTCCCTGTAGGTGGCTCGCTTGCCTTGCCTCCTGTGAACTGCATTTCCCAGCCTGGGCGCAAAGCTGTTCCTGGAGATTTTTTCTCAGGGGCTGTTTCCCTGGAGCTGGGTCGGACATCGGGGGCCCAACTCACAGGGGAAGACAAAACCACATAGACAGGTCTATGCTCTGTAGGAGAGCTCTAGTGAACCTCATCTCTCAGGAACATTCTTGGCTTCTACAGAGACACCTCTGTGCATGAAGCTACACACCCAACATAGTGGCAAAGGGAGTCTGATTCTCTCCGTGGGTGCTGATGCTTTGTGGCAAAGCACCTGCTAAGAATCCATCCGCATAGGCTTCCCTCACCTTGACAGAGGTCTCATTGCTGTAGTCCTTGGCAGTTTGGAAAGAAGCAGACCCTTACCCTTCACCAAGTAGGCCCTTGTCCTTGTTTGAATGGAAAGGCAGTAGCTGAGCTGAGGCCAGTAAGGCGCCAGTCAAGTCTGACATATTCCCGATGCCTGCTCCTTCATGGAAAATAACGTTAGAATCTGGGAATGTCTTTGCAAGGCTGGCAAAGGGCAGTCAGGAACCTCGACCCTGCCTCTGGAATTTCTATCTTCTCAGCACATCTGGCGGTCTCGGTCAGGAGAAACTAACCCATTCCTTGCAAATATAGGCTTCCAAACACAGGCCGGTTGGCTGTCTCTTCTTGCCGAAGGAAGCTTGCTTATCCCACCTCCTGTGAACTCCACTTCCCAGCCTGGGTGATAAGAGGTTCTTGGAGATCTTTTCTCAGAGGCTGTTTCCAAGGAGCAGGGGCTGATCCCAGAGACCCACACGCACAGGGGAAGGGAAAACCGCATGGATAAGTCTTTGCTCTCTAGGAGTGCTCTAGTGAACCTCAGTCTGTGGGGAATGTTCTTGGCTCCAACGGGGACATCTCTGTGTGGGAAGCTGCATAGCCAACATAGAGACACAGAGACCTGATTCTCTCTGTGCAGCTTTGACGCTGTCGTTCAAACAACAAATTGAGAATCCACACAATGCTCTCCCTTACCACTGAGAGAGTTATCATTGCTGTAGCCCTTCGCAGTTTCTGGAAATCGGCACACAAACACTTCTCCAAGTAGGCCTGGGTTCAAGTTCAGATGAACATGCAATAGCGGAGCTGAGGCCAGTAAGGCACCAGTCAGGTGTCACACACTCTGGCAGCCTGCTCCTCCAGGGACAGTAAGGCCTCTATTTCCCTTCAGGAGGCTCGCTTGCCTTACTTCCTGTGAACAGCGTTTCCCAGCCTGGGCGGAAAGCAGTTCCTGGAGATCTTTTCTCAGGGGCTGTTTCCCCGGAGTTGGGGCGGACCTCGGGGACCCAACTCACAGGGGAAGGCAAAACCAAATGGACAGGTCTATGCTCTGTAGGAGATCTCTAGTGAACTGCCGGGGTCCAGCCCCAGCTGATCCAGGGTATTCGAAGCAGAGACGGCGTAGGCGAGGGTCAGGGAACAACTGCTTAATTAAACGTTAATTAAGGATATAAAGAGTAATAAAATGAGGATAGCTCAGTAGGAAAATTCAGTGGAGAAAAGAGGCTGAGTAGCTTGGTTTACGCGGGGGACCAATAAAACTTCAAGACAAGAAGCTTGCACCACTTACGTAGGCCGCAGGCGTCCTTCCGTTCTCCCGAAGGTGAGGAGACACTGAGGCCTCCCCGGTCGGATCTTAGAAGCCCAGGCAAAATTAGTAAGCTTGGTGGGTTCCGCGCTCCAGATGGAGACTCAACCAGAGTGAGAGAGAGAGAGAGACATGGGGAGACCAGTATTTCGAGAAACTGATCCCAATTCTTTATTTTCCATGGTCTACTTTTATACACTGAGATGTTATGCAAAAGTCACGTGGGGTCAGCAGTCCTGACTTTTATCAAAGTCAGGTGCTTCATACAAAAGTATACAGAGGTCTTAGGGGTGTTACATCATCTTCTGGCCGGGGGGCCTGCTGACAATTTACGACCCTCTCCTTGTGACAGCGGTCAGTCAACCAGGACACTTATTTCTCCAGGGGTGATTATTCTTAAAACAGACGCCAGCCAAATAAAGTTACATTCCTATAGGGTGAGGGTGTAGTGGGTTTTAGTTAAGGAAAGAATTTACTTAGCCTAAGGTCTAACGTGATTTATATCAAAGGTTAATACTTATTTCTTCTATATATTCATTAATGTGTATAAGGGCAGGGGATGTGGAGACTTAGCAGTAAACATCAGCTCAACAAATGAAAAACCCTTCACCAATATGATTTCTAATCAGCCCATTATACTTATACTAATAATTTTCTAACTTTTCTAAGGAACCTGTTTTTAGAAGGTTTAAAGCATCTCGTGCCTCTCATGGTTGGGAGGCTGTGAGCAATCACATGTGGCCGGACAAGTCTGTCAGGCAGGCTAGAGAACCTTCAGAGGAGTTTGTAGGTTAAAACACTCTTGTCACACCCAGGGGTTTTTATCAACTGGAGCTCTAGGTTAACTCCTTCTCCGAAAGAGGTGGTGGGGGACAGCCCCCCGTAAAGTCAGAGGTGTAGGTGAGAGCACAAAGTAGTAAGGTAGGCAGGCTCTGGTTATGGGGGTAGATGCTCGAGGATTTCCAGGGGGACTCCTCAGGCTCGATCCCACCTTTGCGTATGTCGAGCCTCCTTCCTCATGACCTTTGCCATGGGCGGAGTGCCTCACTCTGGCCCCCAACAGTGAACCTCCTCTCTCAGGAACATTCTTGGCTCCTATCGAGACACCTCTGTGCGTGTAGCTACACACGCAACGTAGGGACAAAGGGAGGCAGATTCTTTCCGTGGGGTGCTGATGCTTTGTGGCAAAGCACCTGCTTGAGAATCCATCAGCTTATGCTTCCCTCGCCTTGACAGAGGTCTCATTGCTGTAGCCCTTGGCAGTTTGGAAAGAAGAGGACCCTTACCTTTCATAAAGTGGGCCCTTGTCCTAGTTTGAAAGGAAAGGCAAGAGCTGAGCTGAGGCCAATAAGGCGCCAGTCAAGTCTGACATATTCCCGAAGCCTGCTCCTTCATGGAAAATAACGCTGTAATCTAGGAATGTCTCTGCAAGGCTGGCAAAGGGCAGTCAGCACCCTGCACACTGCCTCTGGAATTACCGACTTCTGAACAGATCTGGAGGTCTCCCTTAGGGGAAGCTAACCCATTCTTCCAAATAGAGGCTTCCAAACGCAGGCCGCTTGGCTGCCTCTTGCTCTCTGAAGGAGGCCTGCTTTTCCCGCCTCCTATGAACCCCACATCCCAGCCTCTGGGAAAAGCGGATCTTGAAGATCTTTTCTCAGGGGTTGTTTCCACGGATCTGGGGCCGAGCCTGGAGCCCCAAACGCACAGGGGAAGAAAAACCACATGGACAAGTCTTTGCTCTCTAGGAGAGCTCTGGTGAACCTCACTCTGTCAGGAACGTTCTTGTTTCCTATGGAGACACCCCTGACTGTGAAGCTGTGTACCGAACATGGAGACACAGAGTCTGATTCTCTCTGTGCAGCTTTGAAGCTGTCGTTCAAACAACAGCTTGAAAATCCATACAATGCTCTTCCTTACCCGTGACACAGTTCTCATTGCTATACCCCTTGGCAGTATTTAGAAATCCATACCCAAACCCTTCTCCTAGTAGGCCTGGGTCCTAGTTCGGAGGAACACGCAATGGCGGAGCTGAGGCCAGTAAGGCACCAGTCAGGTCTCACACACTCTGGCAGCCTGATCGTCCAGGGAGACTAAGGCCTGTTGTGCCTTGCAGGAGGCTCGCTTGTGTTATCTCCTGTGAACTGCGTTTGCCAGCCTGGGGGAATAGCGGTCCCTGGAGATCTTTTCTCAGGGGCTCCTTCCCCTGAGCTGGGGCGGACCTCAGGGACCCAACTCACAGGGCAAGGCAAAACCATATGGACAGGTCTATGCTCTGTAGCAGACTTCTAGTGAACCTCATCTCTCAGGAACATTCTTGGCTCCTATAGAGACACTTCTGTGTGTGAAGCTGCGTACCTAACATAGGGGCACAGAGAGCCTGATTCTCTCAGTTCATTTTGACCCTGTCGTTCAGAAAACAGCTTGAGAATCCATAAAATGCTCTCCCTTACCGCTGAGAGAATTCTCACTGCTGTAGCCCTTGGCACTTTGTAGAAATCCGCACCCAAACGCTTCTCCAAATAGGCCTGGGTCCTAGTTCGGAGGAACAGGCAATGGTGGAACTGAGGCCAGTAAGGCAACAGTCAGGTTTCACACACTCTGGCAGCCTGCTCCTCCAGGGACAGTAAGGCCTCTTTTTCTCTGCAGGAGATTCGCTTGCCTTACTTCCTGAGAACAGCGTTTCCCACCCTCAGCGAAGCGGTTCCTGGAGATCTTTTCTCAGGGACAGTTTCCCCGGAGGTGTGGCGGATCTCAGGGACCCAACTCACAGGGGAAGGAAAAACCACATGGACAGGTCTATGCTCTGTAGGAGAGGTTTAGTGAACCTAATCTCTCAGGAACATTCTTGGCTCCTATAGAGACAACTCTGTGTGTGAAGCTACACTCCCAACATTGGGGAACAGGGATGTTGGTTCTCTCCGTGGGGTGCTGATGCTTTGTAGTAAAGCACCTGCTTGAGAATCCATCCTCTTAGGCTTCCCTCACCTTGACAGAGGTCTCATTGCTGTAGCCCTTGGCAGTTTCAAAGAAGAAGACCCTTACCCTTCATAAAGTAGGCCCTTGTCCTAGTTTGAATGGAAAGGCAATAGCTGAGCTGAGGCCAATAAGGAGCCAGTCCCCTCTGACACATTCCCGAAGCCTGCTCCTTCATGGAATATAACTCTAGAATGTTGGAATGTCTTTGCAAGGCTGGCAAAGGGCAGTCAGGAACCAGCACCCTGCCTCTGGAATTACCGACTTCTGAGCAGATCTGGGGGTCTCCTTTAGGAGAAGCTAACCCATTCCTTCCAAATAGAGGCTTCAAAACACAGGCAGGTTGGCTGCCTTTCGTGCCCGAAGGAGGCTTGCTTTTCTCTCCTCCTATGAACCCCAGTTCCCAGCCTCTGGGAAAAGCGTATCTTGAAGATATTTTCTCAGGGGTTGTTTCCACGGACCTGGGGCCGAGCCCGGGGCCCAAAGACACAGGGGAAGGCAAGACCACATGGACAGGTCTATGTTCTGTAGCAGACCTCTAGTGAACCTCATCTCTCAGGAGCATTCTTGGCTCCTACAGAGACACCTCTGTGTGTGAAGCTGCGTACCTAACATAGGGGCAGAGAGAGCCTGATTCTCTCTGTTCATTTTGATGCTGTCATTCAGAAAACAGCTTGAGAATCCATAAAATGCTCTCCCTTACCACCGAGAGAATTCTCACTGCTGTAGCCCTTGGCACTTTGTAGAAATCTGCACCCAAACGCTTTTCCAAGTAGGCCTGGGTGCTAGCTCGGATGAACAGGCAATGGTGGAGCTGAGGCCAGTAAGGCAACAGTCAGGTTTCACACATTCTGGAAGCCTGCTCCTCCAGGGACTGTAAGGCCTCTTTTACTCTGCAGGAGATTCGCTTGCCTTACTTCATGTGAACAGCATTTCCCAGCCTCGGCAAAGCGGTTCCTGGAGATCTTTTCTCAGGGACAGTTTCCCCGGAGGTGTGGCGGACCTCGAGGACCCAACTCACAGGGGAAGGCAAAACCACATGGACAGGTCTATGCTCTGTAGGAGAGGTTTAGTGAACCTAATCTCTCAGGAACATTCTTGGCTCCTATAGAGACAACTCTGTGTGTGAAGCTACACTCCCAACATTGGTGCACAGGGAGCTTGATTCTCTCCGTGGGGTGCTGATGCTTTGTGGCAAAGCACCTGCTTGAGAATCCATCCTCTTAGGCTTCCCTCACCTTGACAGAGGTCTCATTGCTGTAGCCCTTGGCAGTTTGCAAAGAAGAAGACCCTTACCCTTCATAAAGTCGGGCCTTGTCCTAGTTTGAATGGAAAGGCAATAGCTGAGCTGAGGTCAATAAGGAGCCAGTCCCGTCTGACACATTCCCGAAGCCTGCTCCTTCATGGAAAATAACTCTAGAATCTAGGAATATATTTGCAAGGCTAGCAAAGGGCAGTCAGGAACCAGTACCCTGCCTCTGGAATTACCGACTTCTGAGCAGATCTGGAGGTCTCCTTTAGGAGAAGCTAACCCATTCCTTCCAAATAGAGGCTTCAAAACACAGGCAGGTGGGCTGCCTTTTCGTTCCCTATGGAGGCGTGCTTTTCTCTCCTCCTACGAACCCCGGTTCCCAGACACTGGGAAAAGTGGATCTTGAAGATATTTTCTCAGGGGTTGTTTCCACGGAGCTGGGGCCGAGCCTGGAGACCCAAAGGCACAGGGGAAGGCAAGACCACATGGACAAGCCTTTGCTCTTAATATAGCTCTAATGAACCTCACTCTGTCAGGATCTTTCTTGATTCCTACGGAGACACACCTGTGTGTGAAGCTGCGGACACAGAGAGCCTGATTACCCCTGTGCAGCGCTGAGTCTGGGCGGCTAAACAACAGCTTGGGAATGCAGCCTGGGGCGCTTCCCTTCCCTCGGACAGAGCTCTCCTTGCGGTAGGCCTTGGTAGTTTGCATACAATGGGGCCCTAAGCCCTCTGCAAGTTGGCCTGGCTCCTAGGTCCAAAGGGCAGGCCAGAGCGGAGCTGAGGCTGTCAGGCTCCAGACACATCTCCCATACTCCTACATCCTGCTCCTACCCGGGCGTGAACGCTAGAAGCTGGGAAGGTACCTGGACCGTGCAGGGGCGGGGCAAACGCGGGCGGCGTGGGGCGGGAGTCGGCTTCTGGCAGGGGTGGGGGCGGGCTTCCCAGTTGTGCTCTCCGAGGTGGACACTGAGGCTGAAAACGCGCCGGGAGCGCACCCGGGACTGGGTAAACCCGGGCTGCGCGGGTCGAGATTCCGATGGCTTTGGGTGGGGGTCGGTCCCAGTTGTGCTCCCGGGGGTCGCCACTTCGGCTGGGAACGCGCCGGGAGCGCGGCAGGGGCGGGGCTAACCCTGGGGGCGCGGGGCGGGGGTCGGCTCATGGGGGGGATGGGGAGGGGTTCCCAGTTGCGCTCTCGGGGGTTGCAACTGCGGCTGGGATCGCCCATTTCGTCCGCTCCTGAGTCCCCAAGGATCGCCATCCCGTGGGTGCAGTGGAGGGCTGCGGACCACAGGTAAGGGAACTGGGACTGCGTGGAGCAGGGAAACAAGTATTCCGCCGTCTGTTGGCACATTCTCGGAGCTCCCCAACCTGGCGGTCGCAGAAAGGCCTTGCCTTTGGGGTCAAATCCTTTACCGCTCCACCCCTCTGCTGAAAAATCTCAGAGTCTGCGCGGTTCTTCCAAGCAGCCTAGTGTCCCCTGGAAGTCCAAGGGACAGAACACTGAACTCTGGCCGGCTGGCCCAGCCCTGCTTCTGGCACTTTGTAAGCCAGCGGGCCCTTGAGCACCTGCTGGGATGGGAAAGGGAAGGGTCCACGGATTGCACCCTAGAAACTTAGTAGGGTGCATGGATTTCAAACCCTGGTGGCCGCCCAGGCAGCAAAGAAGGGGGGAGGGCACCTTGCTGCCCTTTCATGGCAGAATCTGTGGTTGTCCAGCTGCGTGGGCCTTTTCATGAGGACCCTGTGCAATAAAAGTTTGGTGTTTTGGAACTGAATAATTAGAACGTGTAAAAGCTTTAAATTATGTGGTGGTGTAATTAAAAAACAAAACAAAACAAAACCAAGCTCCAAGTGTTTTGCAAATGGAGGTTTAAATATTGAAGGACTGTATTCCTTGCACTGTGGCATTCTATCAAGAAGTGTGCAGGATTTTTTTTTTTTTAAGAAAAGTGTTCGAAGTGAGGGAAACAGGAAACCCAGAGGTGCCCCTGTATTTTGGGGAAGGCCTTAGGAGGTCACTTGGAAATGCTGCTGGCTGTGCGGGAGGGCGGCAGATGGGCTGTGCAGGCTTGTCCTTTGCATGGATGTTCTTGTGTGTGGAAACCCAGCTCGGAGCCATCTCCTGATGTGTAAGAATTTCGCAGACAAACCTTGAGCTAAGCAATGCATTTTTTCCTAAGAAAATGTTTGTCTTAAGCGATGTAAATATCCTATGTATTTCCGCTAGACTCTGGCTTCAGGTCGGTTCCCCCAAAAGGCTCAGAAGCGATTTGAACAAAACAGCATATTTTCCTCCTAGCTTGTTCTCCTTATCTATGTTAAGGAAATGATATATTTGCCTGCAATACTGCCTTTCTTCAAGATTCATGTCAATCAAGTTTTGGCCCGGGATGACTCACCTGCTGCCAATATTATCTCAATGCATGTCGTGGGGGAAGGGCCTGGTGCCATTCCCTGAAACAGTTCCTTTCTTTCCTTAGCTGACTGCTAGTGCCTGTAGAATATCTGGCTAAAGACCAGCAGGGGGTACTCTTACTACCCCCCCACCCCGCCTCAAGTCTAAGTCAGCAGCTTTCTCTATCTCTTTAATACTTTAATAACACTTGATGACACAAAAGCTCTGAGCGATCAAATCATATCAAATCTTCATTTCAGATTGAAGATGCATTCCATGGTATTGCCATCTTAAGTCTTTCCATCGTTATGGAATATCTGTCCATGTATTCAGGATAGTTTTCAGCCAGGGTGTATAATTTCCAGTGTGCCAGTCTTGTCATCCTCGTTACATCCATGGCAAAGTGTTTTATTCATGTTGATATTATTGAAAGGGAATTTTTTAAAATTCCTTTTCAGATTATTATCTGCTAATGTATACAGATAAAACTGTGTAATCATTCATTTTGATCAGTTTGGACAGCTTGATAGTTGTCTTTAATTTCTTTACTTTCTGACACTTTAAGATTATCCTGGGACACATATGTAATGCCTCACCCCTAAATTCAGACATGTGTTCAAAGAACTTCTGTCCTTTTATTTATTTATTTATTTATTCTTTAACATTGAAATCGTTTTGACTATGCTGGGTGTTTGTTGCTAGATGGAAGTAGCTAGGACCTCTGGACTGCAGTCTCTCATCTCTTGCTGACCTCTTGTTGACCTCTGCAGATTCCTGGTAGGTGGGAGCTTGTTAGTTCCTTGTTCCTTATCAGAACCTCCTGTGGTAAGTGTTTTTCTCTTCTCTGTTGCCTGGTAAGGGTGGGTGGTCATGGGCATCCCAAAGTTGGCTAGAAGTCAATTATTTAGGCAGGCTTGTGCATAGATATGGGAGAAGGCAATGGCACCCCACTCCTGGAAAATCCCAAGGACGGAGGAGCCTGGTAGGCTGCAGTCCATGGGGTGGCTAAGAGTCGGACACCACTGAGCGACTTCATTTTCACTTTTCACTTTCATGCATAGGAGGAGGAAATGGCAACCCACTCCAGTGTTCTTGCCTAGAGAACCCCAGGGACTGCGGGGCCTGGTGGGCTGCCATCTATGGCGTGGCACAGGGTCGGCCTCAACTGAACCACTTAGCAGCTGCAGCAGCAGCAGTGCATAGATATCAAAGGGGATGAGAACAGTCAGGTAGGATCACATATGTCACCGTGAAACAATACTTCTCCTCTTAGCCAAAGCTAACAAAAGATTTCTGTTCTAGGTCAACCTAGAAGAGATCACTTAAGAGGTAAAGAAACTTAAACTCCATTAGCAAAGGCAGTTCAACATCTCAAGAAAACTTGTGCTAGGCACAAAACTCTTTTCTGGGGGCCTACTTTCCCTACAACCTCCTTATCCCATTCTGTACCCATTCCTTTGCTTCTCCCGTCCTGAAAATGCCACCTCTAAGACAGAACTACTTCGTTTTCCTTCTTAAAGTGTGATTGCATTCCATACATTCTTGTAATAACAAGTCATACATTTCCCTTCAGCAACCAAGAACTGACTCTTATATTGGCATTTGATAGATTGGTGAGCATACCTATCAGTGATAATAGCGGCCACCCCGCTTCCTGCAAGAACAGAACAAAACAAAACAAAACAAAAAAATTGCTTTCTTACATTTAATATGTTCGGATGGTGCCAGTCACTATTCATGCAGAGTCAAAAATCTCTTTTGTTTCTGTGTAAAAGGGAGGTCCTTTCAAGTCGTGAATGTTTAAGAAGTTTCATTTATTTGGAAGTGACCTAGCTATTCAATACACTGTCGTCACTTAGTTTAGCACCAGGATAGAAACTCAGGTAACCAAAACACCTGGAGGAACGATTGTAAGTTCAGTTCAGTTCAGTTGCTCAGTCGAGTCTGACTCTTTGTGACCCCGTGGCCTGCAGGACGCCAGGCTTCCGTGGCCATCACCAACTCCAGGGGCTTGCTCAAACTCATGTCCATCGAGTCAGTGATGCCATCCAACCATCTTATCCTCTGTCATCCCCTTCTCCTCTGCCTTCAATCAAGACTATGAGAGGCAGATATTTTAGAGTATAATTATTGTTAAGAGTTTATCTAAAAGCTCATATCACATTTACATTTTTTACATTGGTTGTTGCTGTTTCCAGGTACTTTCTTGCTGACAAGCTTGTGACACATATAACAATAGAGCAATTTTTACCTCAAAAGAAACCTAGGCACTATGAACATGTTGTGCTTAATGTTGTTGACTCTTAGACATGTCTATAGTGGAGGAGCAAAACCAAAAATACTAGATATTTAATATTGGCTAGTTCCCAGTTCACGGGACTCTGACATTCATTTAGGTCAATGTTTTCTTGTATTTCCAGCAGTTTGATTTGGAAGGGCTGCCTTGTCTTGAGACCATTGAAATCAGAACTCAGAACTTGAGCAATATTATCAAAAAACACAAGGCTCACACTGACACATACCTTAATCCAGAGAGACAGACAAGACATCTTCCAGTTTTCCGCCTGAGATTTAAAATATTTCTTTGAGCCGTTTTCCTGGGGAGTGGGGGGGGGGGAGTGGGGGTGGCAGCGAGGCAGGCTTGGGTAACAAGCTAATTGTTGGTCATTGCATATGCAAAGAACCAGCTTTCCGGGTTCCAAGGAAAAAAGTTTCCTTGGTACCCAGTTTTGTTTGGATCTATAGACTCTCATGGCCCTCCTAGGTCAGGACATCTTTACTTTCTGTAGTCCTCGTTTTATCCCTAAATCATAGACAGCTTGGATTGTCTCTGTGGGGTGGATGTATTGTCCTCGTGTTTGACCTGGCGGCAGTAGCGAGGTCCGAGAGCCTCTCCTGGAACCGGGCGTGGGGACGGGGCTCACCAGGAGCCCCTGGTGGAAGTGGGCAACGCGCCGGGAGCGCGCCAGGGGCGGGGCGATCCCGGGCGGCGCGGGTCGGGGTTCTGGTCGGGAGGGGGTGGGGGGCGGTAACAGTTGTGCTCTCGGGGGTCCCCACTGCAGCTGGAAACGCGCTGGGAGTGCGGCAGGGGCGGGGTGAACCCGGGTGGCGTGGGGCGGGGTTCGGCTCCTGGCTGGGGTGGGGGAGGGCTTCCCAGTTGTGCTCTCGGTGGTGGCCACTGCGGCTGGAAACGCGCCGGGAGCGCACCCGGGGCGGGGTAAACCTGGGCTGCACGGGTCGAGATTTAGATGGCTGTGGGTGGTGGTTCGGTCCCAGTTGTGCTCTCGGGGGTCGCCACTGCGGCTAGGAACGCCCATTTCCTACGCTCCTGTGTCCCCAAGGATCCACATCTAGTGGGTGCAGCGGAGGGCTGCGGGCCACAGGTCAGGGAACTGGGACTGCTTGGAGCAGGGAACCAAGTATTCCGCCCTCTGTTGGCACATTCTCGGAGCTCCCCAACCTGGCGGTTTCAGAAAGGCCTCGCCCTTGGTGTCAAGGCCTTTACCGCTCCACCCCTTTGCTGAAAAATCTCACTCTGCACGGTTTTCCCAAGCAGCCTAGTGTCCCCTGGAAGTCCAAGGGACAGAACACTGAACTCTGGCCGGCTGGCCCAGCCCTGCTTCTGGCACTTTGTAAGCCAGCGGGCCCTTGAGCACCTGCTGGGATGGGAAAGGGAAGGGTCCACGGATTGCACCCTAGAAACTTAGTAGGGTGCATGGATTTCAAACCCTGGTGGCCGCCCAGGCAGCAAAGAAGGGGGGAGGGCACCTTGCTGCCCTTTCATGGCAGAATCTGTGACTGTCCTGATGCGTGGGCCTTTTCATGGGGACCTTGTGCAGTAAAAGTTTGGTGTTTTGGTAATGAATAATTAGAACGTGTAAAAGCTTTAAATTATGTGGTGGTGTAATTAAAAAACAAAACAAAACCAAGCCCCAAGTGTTTGGCACAGAGAGGTGTAAGTATTGAAGGCCTGTTTTCCTTGCACTGTGGCATTGTATCAAGAAGTGTGCAGGATTTTTTTTTTTTTTTAACAAAAGTGTTCGAAGTGAGGGAAACAGGAAACCCAGAGGTGCCCCTGTATTTTGGGGAAGGCCTTAGGAGGTCACTTGGAAATGCTGCTGGCTGTGGGGGAGGGGGGCAGATGGGCTGTGCAGGCTTGTCCTTTGCATTCATGTTCTTGTGTGTAGAAACCCAGCTCGGAGCCATCTCCTGATGTGTAAGAATTTCGCAGACAAACCTTGAGCTAATCAATGCATTTGTTCCTGAGGAAATGTTTGTCTTAAGTGATGTAAATATCCTATGTATATCCGCTGGACTCTGGCTTCAGGTCTGTTCCCCCAATAGGCTCAGAAGCGACTTGAACAAAACAGTATGTTTTCCTCGTACCTTGTTCTCCTAATCTATGTTAAGGAAATGACATATTTGCCTGGAATACTGCCTTTCTTCAAGATTCATGTCAATCAGTTTTTGGCCCAGGATGACTCACCTGCTGCCAATGTGACCTCAAGGCATGTCGTGGGGGAGGGGCCTGGTGCCATTCCCTGAGACAGTGCCTTTCTTTCCTTAGCTGACTGCTAGTGCCTGTAGAATATCTGGCTAGAGACCAGCAGGGCGTACACCCCGCCTCAAGTCTAAGTCAGCAGCTTTCTCTATCTCATTTATACTTTAATAACAATTGATGACACAAAAGCTCTGAGCGATCAAATCATATCAAATCTTCATTTCAGATTGAAGATGCATTCCATGGTATTGCCATTTTAAGTCTTTCCATTGTTATGGAATACCTGTCCATGTATTCAGGATAGTTTTCAGCCAGGGTGTATAAGTTCCAGTGTGCCAGTCTTGTCATCCTCGTTACATCCATGGCAAAGTGTTGTATTCATGTTGACATTATTGAAAGGGAATTTTTTTAAATTCCTTTTCAGATTATTATCTGGTAATATATACAGAAAAAACTGTGTAATCTTTCGTTTTTATCAGTTTGGACAGCTTGATAGTTGTCTTTAATTTCTTTCCTTTCTCATACTTTAAGATTTTCCGGGCACCGTACATGTACTGCCTCACCCCTAATCTCAGTCATGTGTTCAAAGAACTTCTGTCCTTTATTTGTTTACTTATTTTTTGCAACATTGAATTCGTTTTGACTATGCTGGGTCTCTGCTGCAAGATGGAAGTTGCTAGGACCTCTGGACTGCAGTCTTCCATCTCTTACTGACCTCTTGTTGACCTCTGCAGAATCCTGGTTGGCGGGAGCTTGTTAGTTCCTCGTTCCTTACCAGGACCTCCTGTGGTAAGTGTTTTTCTCTTCTCTGTTGCCTTGTAAGGGTGGATGGTCATTGGCATCCCAAAGCTAGCTAGAAGTCAATTATTTAGGCAGGCTTGTGCATAGATATGGGAGAAGGCAATGGCACCCCACTCCAGTACTCTTGCGTGGAAAATCCCATGGATGGAGGAGCCTGGTAGGCTGCAGTCCATGGGGTCGCTAAGAGTCGGACACCACTGAGCGACTTCACGTTCACTTTTCACTTTCATGCATGGGAGGAGGAAATGGCAACCCACTCCAGTGTTCTTGCCTAGAGAACCCCAGGGACTGCGGGGCCTCGTGGGCTGCCGTCTATGAGGTCGCACAGAGTCGGACACGACTGAAACGACTTAGCAGCAGCAGCGGCGGCAGCAGCAGCAGAAGCAGTGCATCGATATCAAAAGGGCTGCAAACAGTCAGGAAGGATCACATATGTCACCGTGAAACACTACTTCTCCACTTAGCCAAAGCTAACCAAAGATTTCTGTTCTAGGTCAACCTAGAAGAGATCACTTAAGAGGTAAAGAAACTTAAACTCCATTAGCAAAGGCAGTTCGACATCTCAAGAAAACTTGTGCTAGGCACAGAACTCTTTTCTGGGGGTCCACTTTCCCTACAACCTCCTTATCCCATTCTGTACCCATTCCTTTGCTTCTCCCATCCTGAAACGGCCACCTGTAAGACAGAACTACTTTGTTTTCCTTCCTCAAGTGCCATTGCATTCCACATACTTTCTTGTAATAACAAGTCATACATTTCCCTTCAGCAACCAAGAACTGACTTTTATATTGGCATTCGCTATAGCCCGCCCCCTCCCCCCACCCCCAAGAACAGAACAAAACAAAACAAAACAATTGCTTTCTTACATTTAACATGTCAGGATGGTGCCAGACACTATTCATGGAGAGTCAAAAATCTCTTTTGTTTCTGTGTAAAAGGGAGGTCCTTTCAAGTCGTGAATGTTTCAGAACTTTCATTTATTTGGAAATGACCTAGCTATTCAATACACTGTCGTCACAAGGATAGAAACTCGGGTAACCAAAACACCTGGAGAAACGTTTGTTAGTTCAGTTCAGTTCAGTTGCTCAGTCGTGTCTGACTCTTTGGGACCCCGTGGCCTGAAGGACGCCAGGCTTCCGTGTCCGTCACCAGCTCCAGGGGCTTGCTCAAACTCATGTCCATCGAGTCAGTGATGCCATCCAACCATCTTATCCTCTGTCATCCCCTTCTCCTCTGCCTTCAATCAAGACTATGAGAGGCAGATATTTTAGAGTGTAATTATTGTAAAGAGTTTGTCTAAAAGCTCATATCACATTTACATTTTTTACTTTTGTTGTTGTCGTTTCCAGGTAGTTTCTTGCTGACAAGCTTGTGACAGATATAACAATAGAGCAATTTTTACCTCAAAAGAAACCTAGGCACTATGAACATGTTGTGCTTAATGTTGTTGACTCTTAGACATGTCTATAATGGAGGAGCAAAACCAAAAATACTAGATATTTAATATTGACTAGTTCCCAGTTCACGGGACTCTGACATTCATTTAGGTCAATGTTTTCTTGTATTTCCAGCAGTTTGATTTGGAAGGGCTGCCTTGTCTTGAGACCATTGAAATCAGAACACAGAACTTGAGCAATATTATCAAAAAACACAAGGCTCACACTGACACATACCTTAATCCAAACAGACAGACAAGACATCTTCCAGGTTTCCGCCTGATATTTAAAATATTTCTTTGAGCCAGTCTTCTGGGGAGTGGGGGGATGGGGGTGGCAGTGAGGCAGGCTTGGGTAACAAGCTAATTGTTGGTCATTGCATATGCAAAGAACCAGCTTTCCGGGTTCCAAGGAAAAAAGTTTCCTTGGTAACCAACTTTGTCTGGTTCTATAGAATATCATGGCCCTCCTAGGTCAGGTCATCTTGCCTTTCTGTAGTCCTCGTTTTATCCCTAAATCATAGACAGCTTGGATTGTCTCTGTGGGGTGTATGTATTGTCCTCATGTTTGACCTGGCGGCAGCAGCGAGGTCCGAGAGCCTCTCCTGGAACCGGGCGTGGGGACGGGGCTCACCGAGAGCCACTGGTGAAGGTGGGCAGCGCCCCTGGAGCGCGGCAGGGGCGGGGTGAACCCGGGCGGCGCAGGGCGGGTGTCGGCTCCTGGCCGGCGTTGGGGAGGGCTTCCCAGTTGTGCTCTCGGAGATGGCCACTGCAGCTGGAAACGCGCCGGCAGCCCAGCCAGGGTGGGGTAAACCTGGGCTGCACAGGTCGAGATTCCGCTCGCTGTGGGTGGGGGGTCGGTCCCTGTTGTGCTCCCGGGGGTCGCCAATATGGCTGGGAACCCGCCGGGAGCCCGGCAGGGCCGGGGCGAAACCTGGCGGCGCGGGGCGGGGTGGGGTTCCGTTCGCAGTGGGGGTCGGCTCCTGGCGGGGGTGGGGGAGGGCTTTCCAGATGTGCTGTTGGGGGTCGCCATTGCGGCTGGGAATGCCCATTTCGTGAACTCCTGGATCCCCAAGGATCGGCATCCATTGGCCACAGCGGAGGGGTGCGGAACACAGGTAAGGGAACGGGGACTGCCTGGAGCAGGGAACCATGTATTCCGCCCTGTGTTGACACAGTCTCAGAGCTCCCCAACCTGGCGGTCGCAGAAAGGCCTCATCTTTGGTGTCAAGGCCTTTACCGCTCCACCCCTCTGCTGAAAAACCTCAGAGTCTGCGCGGTTTTGCCAAGCAGCCTAGGGTCCGCTGGAAGTCCAAGGGACAGAACCCTGAATTCTGGCCGGCTGGCCCAGCCCTGCTTCTGGCACTTTGTAGGCCAGCGGGCCCTGGAGCACCTGCTAGGATGGGAAAGGGTAGGGTACGCGAATTGCACCCTGGTGGCCGCCGAGGCAGCAAAGAAGGGGGGAGGGCACCTTACTGCCCTTTAATGACAGACAGAATATGTGGCTGTCCTGCTGCGTGGGCCTTTTCATGGGGACCTTGTGCAATAAAAGTTTACCGGTACCTTAGGGAACTCCCCAGTGTGCTTCTGACAGATGAGGGATGCTGTGGAGTTGGCGGGGCCTCTCAGGACTACGCTGGGTTTGGCGCAATGGAAGAGGGCCTCATCTCCAGGGAAGGCAGGAACCTCAGGCTTCCTCTCCGTTTCAGACTCCGACCGCAGGGTCCCTGCAGAGTTGGGACAGGAGAGTCAGGAATCGTCTTGTCTGAGGAAGGGAACTCCGCTTGCCTCTCGAAGTGCTCAGGGGGTCTCAGGCCCCTTGTTGAGCTGTGTGTGGAACCTGCGGGTGTTTCCGGAAATGCACGACGGTGACAGTGCCCCTTCGTGTTGTGCCTTCACCCACTGGGTTGCCTTCGAAGAGGTGTCCAGGCCTCGGGTTCTTTTCAAGAGCGGACAGGGAAATCGGGGTCTTTCGGCATGTGGGACCACCCACGGGGCTAGTCTCAAATTTCCTAGTGAGGCCGGCTTCATCCTGAGGTGTGCTGGGAAGGCCGGGGACCCTTCCAGACAACGCAGGGGGATCGACTCTCCTGTCGCCATCAGGAGGGGAGAAGGGGCTCAGATGAAGTGGGGACGGAACCCTCGGTGTTACCCTCGAGGGAAACCGGCGTGTGGGGGACTTTTGGGGGTTGCATGAAAGGAGTCAGGTACCGTTTCGCACTTCAGGACAGAACCTGGGACTTCCCTTGAGACGCCGTAGCGGGCAAGGGCCTCATCTTGCGAAGACGTTGGGACCATGTGGATTTTCTCGAGTTGCGGCGGGATTCTAGAGTTACGACGGGGATTTCAGGCTTCCTCTTGTGTTGGCCCCGGGAAGCCTAATCTTCCATTCGAGTTGCGAGGGAAAGCTGAGGGTTGCACTCGAGTCACTGCAATGCCAAAGAGACCTCATCTAGGCCTGTGTCCGGGGCTTAACGTTCCTCTCAAGGGAAGACAGGGATCTCAGGGTGGCGTTCCAGACTCCCCCGGGGAGTCAGGCATCGCCTCGAGGGCAAGCCAAGGATGCCGCTCTCCTCTCAAGTCGCGACGCAGATCTCTTGGAGCCCACTGAGTGGCCTCAAGGGAGTCAGGCCTTCTCTTCAGTTTGGAGAGAGGACTCGGGATTGTGCTCTGGGTCAGGCAGGAAAAGAAGGCCCTCACCTCTCGAGGATGAGGCTTCTCAGGGGTTTCCTCGAGCTGCGGCGCCCGTGGGGGTTTTCTCACGAGGCAAGACGAGGATCTCAGGGAACCTCTCGTGCGGTGCCAGGGAAGTCAGGTCTCTGTGCGCGTGGCGAGGGGGAGCGCGTCATGGCTCTCCAGTCATGGGAGAGGACTAGGGCCTCCAGACGCGTTGAAGAAGGACACTCGAGGTCTTTCTGGGGTTGCGGCGGGAAAGCCTCGTTTTCCTCGACTTCTGCCGGGGACCTGAGGGAACTTCCCATGGTGCCTCTGATAGGTGAGGGATGCTGTGGAGTTGGCGGGGCCTCTCGGGACTCCGCTGGGGTTGGCGCAATGGAAGAGGGCCTCATCTCGAGGGGAGACAGGAAACTTAGGCTTCCTCTCCTTTTCGGACTCCAACCACAGGGTCCCTGCAGAGTTGGGACAGTAGAGTCAGGCCTCGTCTTGTCTGAGGAAGGGAACTCCGCTTGCCTCTCGAATTGCTCAGGGTGTCTCACGCACCTCGTCGAGCTGTGTGTGGAAACCGCGGGTTTTTCCGGACGACGCACGGAGGTGTCAGTGCCCCTTCGAATGGTAACTTCACCCACAGGGTTGCCTTCGAAGAGGTGTCCGGGCATGGGGTTCTTATCCAGAGTGGACTGGGAAATCGGGGTCGTTCGGCATGTGGCACAACCCACAGGGCTCGTCTCGAATTTCCTCGGGAGGCCGGCCTCATCCTGAGGTGTGCCGGGAAAGCCGGGAACCCCTTCCAGAATACGCAGGGGAATCGACTCTCCTGTCGTGATGAGGAGGGGAGAAGGGGCTCAGATGAAGGGGTGCCAGGACCTTCGGTGTTCCCCTCGAGGGAACCCGGCATGTCTGGGAAATTTTGGAGGTCGCATGAAGGGTGTCAGGTACCGTTTCGCAACTCAGGACGGAACGTGAGACTTCCCTTGAGACGCCATAGCGGGCAAGGCCCCATCTTGCGAAGACGTTGGGACCACGTGGTTTTTCTCGTGTTGCGGAGGGATTCTCTAGTTACGATGGGGATTTCAGGCTTCCTCTTGGGTTGGCCCTGGGAAGCCCCATCTTCCATTCGAGCTGCGAGGGAAAGCTGGGGGTTGCGCTCGAGTCACTGCAGAGCCCAAGAGACCTCATCTAGGCGTGGGTCCAGGACCTAGTAGTACTCTCAAGGGAAGACAGGGATCCCGGGGTTGCACTCCAGAGTCCCCCGTGGAGTCAGGCCTCGCCTCGAGGGGAAGCAAAGGACTCCGCTCTTCTCTTGAGCCACGACGCGGATCTCTTGGAGCCCTCTGAGTGGCCTCAAGGGAGTCAAGCCTAATCTTCAGTTTGGAGAGAGGACTCGGGATTGCTCTCCAGAAAACGCAGGAAAAGAAGGCCCTCAGCTTGCGAGGATGGGGGCTTCTCAGGGGTTTCCTCGAGCTGCGGCGTCCGTGGGGCTTTTCTCACGAGGCACGACGAGGTTCTCAGGGAGCCTCTCGTGCGGCGCCAGGGAAGTCAGGTCTCCATGAGCGTGGCGAGGGGGAGCGCGTCATTGTTCTCGAGTCCTGGGAGGGGACTAGGGCATCAAGGTGTGTAGAAGAAGGACTCTCGAGGTCTTTCTCGGCTTGTGGCGGGAAACCCTCGTTTCCCTCGACTTCTCCCGGTGACCTGAGGGAACTTCCCAGGGTTCCTCTTAGAGGTGAGGGATGCTGTGGAGTTGGTTGGCCATCTCAGGACTCCTCTGGGTTTGGCGCAATCGAAGAGGGCCTCATCTCGAGGGGAGACAGGCCCTCAGGCTTCCTCTCCTTTTCGTACTCTGACAGCAGTGTCCCTGCAGCGTTGGGGCAGGAGAGTCAGGCCTCGTCTTGTCTGAGGAAGGGAACTCCGCTTGCCTCTCGAGTTGCTCAGGGAGTCTCAGTCCCCTCGTGGAGCTGTGTGTGGAAACCGCGGGTGTTTCCGGACGATGCACGGGAGTGTCAGTGCCCCTCTGTGTTGTTCCTTCACTCACAGGGTGGCCTTCGAAGAGGTGTCCGGGCATCGGGTTCTCCTCAACTGCGGACAGGGAAATCAGGGTCGTTCAACATGGGGCACCAGCCACGGGGCTTATCTCGAATTTCCTCGCGAGGCCGGCCTCATCCTGAGGGGCGCCGTGCAGGCCGGGAACCCCTTCCAGACCACGCAGGGGAATCAACTCTCCTGTCGCGAACAGGAGAGGAGTAGGACCTCAGAGGAAGTGGTGCCGGGACTCTCGGTGTTCCCCTGAACGGAACCCGGCATGTTGGGGAACTTTTGGATGTCGCATGAAGGGTGTCAGGTACCATGTCTCACTTCACGACGGAACATGGGATTTCCCTTGAGACGCCATACCGGGCAAGGGCCTCATCTTGCGAAGACGTTGAAACCACGTGGTTTTTCTCGAGTTGCGGCGGGATTCTCGAGCTTCGACGAGGATTTCAGGCTTCCTCTTGGGTTGGACATGGGAAACCCCATCTCCCATTCAAGTAGCGAGGGAAATCTGGGGGTAGCGCTCGAGTCACTGCAGGGCCAAAGAGACCTCATCAAGGCGTGTGTCCGGGAACTAATATTCCTCTCCAGGGAAGGCAGGGATCTCGGGGTTGCATTTCAGGCTCCCCCGGGGAGTCAGGCCTCGTCTCGAGGGGAAGCCAAGGACTCCGCTCTCCTCTTGAGTGGCGACGCGGATCTCTTGGAGCCCACTGAGTGGCCTCAAGGGAGTCCAGCCTCCTCTTCAGTTTGGAGAGAGGACCCAGGATTGCTCTCCAGGCCATGCAGGAATAGAAGGCCCTCAGCTCGCCAGGACGGGGGCGTCTCCGGGGTTTCCTCGAGCTGTGGCGCCCGTGGGAGTTTTCTCCCGAGGCACGACGAGGATCTCAGGGAGCCTCTCGTGCGGCGCCAGGGAAGTCAGGTCTCCATGCGCGTGGCGAGGGGGAGCGCGTCATGGCTCTCGAGTCACGGGAGGGGACTAGGGCCTCGAGACACATTGAAGAAGGACTCTCGAGGTCTTTCTCGGGGGACGGCGGGAAACCCTCGTTTTCCCTCGCCTTCTGCCGGGGATCATAGGGAACTTCCCAGGGTGCCTCTGAGAGGCGAGGGATCCTGTGGAGTTGGCGGGGCCTCTCAGGACTCTGCTGGGTCTGGGGCAATGGAAGAGGGCCTCACCTCGAGGGGAGGCAGGAACCTCAGGCTTCCTCTCCGTTTCGGCTCCGACCGCAGGGTCCCTGCAGAGTTGGGACAGGAGAGTCATGCCTCGTCTTGTCTGAGGAAGGGAACCCCGCTTGCCTCTCGAGTTGTCAGGGGTTTTCAGGCCCCTGGTCGAGCTGTGTGTGGAACCCGCGGGTCTTTCCGGATGATGCACGGGGGTGTCAGTGCCCCTTCATGTTGTGCCTTCACCCACAGGGTTGCCTTCGAAGAGGGGTCCGGGCCTCGGGTCCTTCTCAAAAGCGGACCGGGGAATCGGGGGCATTTGGCATGTGGCACCACCCACGTGGCTCGTCTCGAATTTCCTCGTGAGACCGGCCTCATCCTGAGGTGCACCGGGAAGGCCGGGAACCCCTTCTGAACCACGCAGGGGAATCGACTCTCCTGTCGTGATCAGGAGGGGAGAACGGGCTCATATGAAGCTGTGCCGGGACTCTCGGTGTTCCCTCGAGGGTACCCGGCCTGTCGGGGAGCTTTTGGGGGTCGCACGAAGGGTGTCAGGTACTGTTTCGCCCTTCAGGGCGGAACATGGGACTTCCCTTGAGACGCTGTAGTGGGCAAGGGCCTCATCTTGCGAAGACGTTGGAACCACGTGTTTTTTCTCGAGTTGCAGCGGGATTCTCGAGTGACGATGGGGATTACAGGCTTCCTCCTCTGTTGGCCCTGGGAAGCCCAGTCTTCCATTCGATTGGCGAGGGAAAGCTGGGGGTTGCGCTCGAGTCACTGCAGGGCCAAAGAGACCTCATCTAGGCTTGTGTCCAGGACCTAATGTTCCTCTCCAGGGAAGGCAGGGATCTCGGGGTTGCATTCCAGGATTCCCCTGGGTGTCAGGCCTCGTCTCGAGGGGAAGCAAAGGACTCCGCTGTCCTCCCGAGTCGCGACGCGGATCTCTTGGAGACCCCTAGTGGCGTCAATGGAGTCAAGCCTCCTCTTCATTTTGGAGAGAGGGCTCTGGATTGTTCTCCAGGCCATGCAGGAAAAGAAGGCCCTTCACCTCGTGAGGACGGGGGCGTCTCAGGGGTTTCCTAGAGCTGCGGCACCCGTGGGGGTTTTCTCGCGAGGCATGGCGAGGATCTCAGGGAGCCTCTCGTGTGGCGCCAGGGAAGTCAGGTCTCCCTGCGAGTAGCGAGGAGGAGCGCGTTGTGGCTCTCGAGTAATGGGAGGGGACTAGGGCCTCAAGACGCGTTGAAGAGGGACTCTCGAGGTCTTTCTCGGGTTGTGGCGGGAAAAAGTCGTTTCCCTCGACTTCTGCCGGGGACCTTAGGGAACTTCCCAGGGTGTCTCTGAGAGTTGAGGGATACTATGGAGTTGGTGGTGCCTCTCGGGACTCCGCTGGATTTGTCGCAATGGAAGAGGGGCTCATCTCGAGGGGAGGCAGGAACCTCAGACTTCTTCTGTTTCAGACTCCGACATCAGGGTGCCTGCAGAGTTGGGACAGGAGAGTCAGGCTACGTCTTTTCTGAGGAATGGAACTCCGCTTGCCTCTCGAGTTGTTCATGGGGTTTCAGGCCCCTTGTCAAACTGTGTGTGGAATCTGCAGGTTTTTCCAGACGATGCACGGGGGTGTCAGTGACCCTTCGTTTTGTGTCTTCATCCACAGGGTTGCCTTCGAAGAGGTGTCCGGGCATCGGATTCTTATGAAGAGCGGACCGGGATATTGGGGTCGTTCAGCATTTGGCACCACCCACGTGTGTTGTCTCGAATTTCCTCATGAAACCGGCCTCATCCTGAAGTGTGCTGTGAAGGTCATGAAACTCTTCCAGACAAAGCAGAGGAATCGACCCTCCTGTGGCAATCAGGAGGGGAGAAGTGGCTCAGATGAAGTGCTGCTGGGAACCTCGGTGTTTCCCTCAAGTGAGACAGGTATGTCGGGTAACTTTTGGGGTCGCATAACGCGTTCCAAGTACCGTTTCGCTCTTCAAAATGGAAAGTTGGACTTCTCTTGGGGTGCTCCAGCGGGCATGGGCCTCATCTTGGAATGACTGCGGAACCACTTGGTTTTTCTCTAGTTGCGTTGGGATATTTGAGTTACCACAGGGAATTCATGCTTCCTCTTGTGTTGGCCCACAAAAGTCTTATCTTCCATTCGAGATTTGAGGAAGAGCTGGAGGTGCGCTCTAGTCACTGAAGGCAAAAGAGACCCCACCAAGGCTTGTGTGCAGGACCTAATGTTCATGTCAAGTCTCGACAGAAATCTCAGGGTTGCATTCCAGACTCACCTTGGGGTCAGGCCTCGTCTCGAGGGGAAGCAAAGGACTCTGCTCTCCTCTCGAGTCGGACGGGTATGACTTGGAGCCCACTGAGTGGCTTAAAGGGAGTCAAACCTCCTCTGGTGTTTGGAGGGAGGACACGGGATTGCTCTCCAGGGAATGCATGAAATGAAGGCCCTCATCTCCCAATGACTGGGGCGTTTCGTAGGTTTTCTCGAGCTGTGGCGCTAGTGTGGGGTTTCTCACGAAGTAAGACTGGGAGCTCAGTGAGCCTCTCACGTGGTGCCAGGGCAGTCAGGTCTCTATGCACGTGGTGAGAGGGAGCCCGTCATTGTTCTCGAGTCATGGTAGGGGAGTTGGGCCTGAAGACGTGTTAAAGAAGGACTCTCGAGGTCTTTCCTGGGTTGCAGCAGGAAACCCTGGGTTCCATCGACTTGTGCCAGTGACCTCAGGAAGCTTCTCAGCGTGCCTCTGAGAAGTCAGGGTCACTGTGGAGTTGGGAGGGGCCTCTCGGAACTCCACTGGGTTTGGTGCAATGGAAGAGGGCCTCATGACAAGTTGAGGCAGGAACCTCAGGGTTCCTCTCCTGGCTTCGAATGCTCCGGATCTGACTCGGATCGCAGAGTCCCTGCAGAGTTGGGACAGGAGAGTCAGGCCTCGTCTTGTGTGGAGGAATGGAACTCCGCTTGACTCTTGCGTTGTTCATGGGGTGACAGGCCACTTGTCGATTTGTATGTGGAACTTGCGGGTTTTTCTGGACGATGCACCGGGGTGTCACTGCCCCTTCGTGTTGTGCCTTGATCCACAGGATTGCCTTCGAGTTGGGTTCTGCCATCGGGTTCTTATCAAGAGCGGACCAGGGAATTGGGGTCTTTTGGCATGCCGCACCACCCACGAGGCTATGTCTCGAATTTCCTCGTGAGACTGGCCTCATCTTGATGTGCGCCAGGAAGGTCGGGAATGCCTTCCAGAGAAAGCAGGGGAATCGAACCTCCTGTCGCGATCAAGAGGGGAGAAGAGTCTCAGATGAAGTGGTGCCGGGAACCTCGGTGTTCTCCTCAAGTGAGAATGGTATGTCGGGGAACTTTTGGGGTCGCATCAAGGGTTCCAAGTAACTTTTCGCTCTTCAATAAGGAACGTGGGACTTCTCTTGAGACGCTGTAGCGGGCAAGGGCCTCATCTTTCGATGACGGGGGAACCACGTGGTTTTTCTTGAGTTGCGGCGGGATTCTCGAGTTACGACGGGGAATTCAGGTTTCCTGTTCATCTGGCCCAGGGAAGTCCAGTTTTCATTCGAATTGCGAGTTAGAACTGGGGATTGCTCTCGAGACACTGCAGGGCCAAATAGACCTCATCTAGGCTTGTGTCCAGGACCTAATGTTCCTCTGCTGGGGCGACAGCGATCTCGGCATTGCATTCTCGACTCACCCGGGGAATCAGGCCTCGTCTCGAGGGGAAGCCAAGGACACCGCTCTCCTGTCAAGTCGCGACGGGTATATCTTGGAGCTCACTGTGTGGCCTAAAATGAGTCAAGCCTCCTGTGGAGTTTGGAGCGAGGACTCAGGATTGCTCTCCAGGCCATACAGCAAAAGAAGGCCCTCATCTCGTGAGGACTGGGGCGTCTCGTGGGTATTCTCGAGCTGCGGCTCCAGTGTGGTGTTGCTCACGAGGTATAATGGGGAGCTCAGGGAGCCTCTCCTGTGGCGCCAGGGAAGTCAGGTTTCTATGTGCGTGGCTAGGGGGAGCGCGTCATTGCTCTCGAGTCATGGTAGGGGAATCGCACCTCAAGACGCGTTGAAGAAGGACTCTCGAGGTCTTTTACGGGTTGGGGCAGGAAACCCTTGGTTCCCTCGACTTGTGCCGGTGATCTCAGGAAGGTCTAAGGGTGCCTCTGAGAAGTCAGGGATACTGTGCAGTTGGGAGGGGCCTCTCGGGACTCCACTGGGTTTGGTGCAATGGAAGAGGGCCTCATCTCGAGTGGAGGCAGGAAACTCATGTTTCCTCTCCTGACTTCTCCTGGGCCAGATCTGACTCGGATCGCAGTTTCGCTGCAGAGTTCGAACAGGAGAGTCAGGCCTCGTCTTGTGTGGAGGAATGGAACTCTGCTTGCCTCTCCAGTTGTTCACGGGGTGACAGGGCACTTCTCGAGCTGTGTGTGGTACCTGCGTGTTTCTCCAGACGATACCTGGGGGTGTCAGTGCCCCTTCGTGTTGTGCCTTCATCAAAAGGGTTATCTTCAAAGAGGTGTCCGGGCATTGGGATCTTATCAAGAGTGAACCGGGAAATCGGGGTCTTTTGGCATGTGTCACCATCCACGAGGCTATGTCTCGAATATCCTCGTGAGACCAGCCTCATCCTGAGATGCACCGGGAAAGGCGGGAACCCCTTCAAGACAAAACAGGGGAATCGACCCTCCTGTCGCGATCAGGAGGGGAGAAGGGGCCCAGATGTAGTGGTGCCGGGAACCTCGGTGTTCTCCTCGAGTCAGACCGGTGTGTCGAGGAACTTTTGAGGTCGCATCAAGGGTGCCAATACCGTTTCGCACTTCAAGACGGAACGTGGGACTTCTCTTGAGACGCTGTAGGGGGCAAGGGCCTCATCTTGCGATGATGGGGGAACCACGTAGCGTTTCTCGAGTTGTGGTGGGATTCTTGAGTTTCGACGGGGAATACAGTCTTCCTCATGTGTTGGCCCAGGGAAGTCCTATCTTCCATTCGAGTTTTAAGGGAGAGCTGGGGATTGCCCTCGAGTCACTGCAGGGCAAAATAGACCTCATCTAGGCTTGTGTCCAGGACTTAATGTTCATCCCTAGGGGCGACAGGGATCTCGAGCTTGCATACCAGACTCACCCAGGGAATCAGGCCTCGTCTCGAGGGGAAGCAAAGAACTCCGCTGTCCTTTTGAGTCGCGATGGGTATCTCTTGGAGCCCACTGTGTGCCCTAAAGGGAGTCAAGCCTCCTGTGGTGTTTGGATAGAGGACTCGGGATTCCTCTCCAGGCCATGCAGGAAAAGAAGGCCCTCATCTCGCGATGACGGCGGCGTCTTGTGGGTTTTGTAGACTGCCGCGCTAGTGCCGGGTTTCTGACGAGGTACGAGAGGGAGCTCAGGGAGCCTCTCGTGTGGCGCCAGGGAAGTCAGGTCCCCATGAGATGGCTAGGGGGAGTTCGTCATTGCTCTCGAGTCATGGTAGGGTAATCGGGCCTCAAGACGGGTTGAAGAAGGACTCTCGAGGTCTTACTTGGGTCACTGCATAAAACCCAGGGTTCCCTTGACTTGTGCCTGCGACCTCAGGGAGCTTCTCAGAGTGCCTCTGAGAAGTCAGGGATACTGTGCAGTTTGGAGGGTCCTCTCGAGACTCCTCTGCATTTGGTGGAATGTAAGAGGGACTCATCTCGAGTTGAAGCAGGAACCTCAGTGTTCCTCTCCATTTCTGACTCAGATCGCAAGGTCCCTGCATGTTGGTACAGGAGAGTCAGGCCTCGTCTTTTCTGGAGGATGGGACTCCTCTTGCCTCTCGAGTTGTTCTCGAGGTGACAGGCCACTTGTCGAGCTGTGTATGTAACCTGCCCGTTTTTCCGGATGATGCACAGGTGTGTCAGTGCCCCTTCGTGTTGTACCTTCATACTCAAGGCTGCCTTCCAAGAGGTGTCCGAGCATCGGATTCTTATCAAGAGCGGACCGGGAAATTGGAGTCTTTCAGCAAGTGGCACCACCCATAAAGCTACGTATCGAATTTCCCCATGAGACCGGCCTCATCCTGAGTTGTGCAGGGAAGGTCGGGCCCCCTTGAAGACAAAGCAGGGGAATCGACCCACCGGTCACGATCAGGAGTGGAGAAGGGGCTTAAATGAAGTGGTGCCGGGAACCTCGGTGTTCCCCTTGAGTGAGACCGGCGTGTTGGGGGACTTTTGGGGTCGCATCAGGGGTGCCAAGTACCGTTTCGCATTTCAAGACGGAACCTGGGACATCTTTTGAAACGCTGTAGCGGGCAAGGGCCTCATCTTGCGATGACGGGAGAACCACGTGGTTTTGCTCGAGTTGCAGCGGGATTCTCGAGTTATGACCGGGAATTTAGGCTTCCTCTTGTTGGCCTTGAAATCCAATCTTCCATTCGGGTTGCGAGGGGGAGCTGGGGATTGCGCTAGAGTCACTGCAGGGCAAAAGAGACCTAATCTAGGCTTGTGTCCAGGATCTAATGTTGCTCTCCAGGGGCGACAGGGATCTCGGGTTTGCATTCCAGACTCATCCGGGGAGTCAGTTCTCACCTCGAGGGTAAGCAAAGAATTCCGCTCTCGTCTCGAGTCGCGATGGGTATCTCTTGGAGCCCAATGTGTGTACTAAAGGGAGTCAAGCCTCCTGTGGAGTTTGGAGAGAGGACTCGGGATTGGACTCCAGGCCATGCAGGAAAAGAAGGCCCTCACCTCGAGATGACGGTGGCGTCTCGTGGGTTTTCTCGAGCTGCGGTGCCAGTGTGGGGTGTCTCATGAAGTACCACAGGGATTTCAGGGAGCCTCTTGTGTGGCGTCAGGAAAATCCAGTATTCCATTCGAGTTGCAAGTTAGAACTGGGGATTGCTCTCCAGTCACTGCAGGGCAAAATAGACCTCATCTACGCTTGTGTCCAGGACCTAGTGTTCCACTACTGGGCCGACAGGGATCTCAGGGTTGCATTCTCGACTCACCCGGAGAGTCAGGCCTCGTCTTGAGGGGAAAAAAAGGACTCCGCTCTCCTGTCGAGTCGCGACGGGTATCTCTTGGAGCTTACTGCGTGGCGTAAAGGGAGTGAAGCCTCCTATGGAGTTTGGAGAGATGACTCGGGATTGTTTTCCTGGCCATGCAGGAAAAAAGGCCCTCATCTCGCGATGACGTGGGCGTCTCGTGGGTTTTCTCCAGCTGCGGCGCCAGTATCAGATTCCTCACGAGGTACGACGGGGAGCTCAGAGAGCCTCTCGTGTGGTGCTGGGGACGTCAGGTCTCCGTGCGTGTGGTGAAGGGGAGTGCGTGATTGCTCTCGAGTCATAGTAGGCGAATCGGGCCTCAAGACGCATTGAAGAAGGACTCTCGAGGTCTTTCTCGGGTTGCGGCAGGGAACCCTGGGTTCCCTCGACTTGTGTCGGTGACCTCAGGCAACTTCTCAGGGTGCCTCTGAGAAGTCAGGGACACTGTGGATTTGGGAGGGGCCTTTCGTTACTCAACTGGGTTTGGTGCAATCGAAGAGGGACTCATCTCGAATGGAGGCAGGAACCTCAGGGGTCCTCTCCATTTCTGACTCGGGTCGCAGAGTACCTGCCGAGTACGGACAAGAGAGTCACGCCTCGTCTTCCGTGGAGGAATGGATCTCCGCTTGCCTTTCGAGTTGTTCACGGAGTGACAGGCCACTTGTTGAGCTGTGTTTGGAACCTGCGGGTTTTTCCGGACGATGCAAAGGGGTATCAGTGCCCCTTCGTGTTGTGCCTTCATCCACAGGGTTGCCTTCAAAGAGGTGTCCGGGCATCGGGTTCTTTTCAAGAGCGGACCAGAAAATTGGGGTCTTTCAGCATGTGGTACCACCCACGAGGCTACGTCTCGAATTTCCTCGGGACACCGGCCTCATCCTGAGGTTCGCCGGGAAGGTAGGGAACCCTTGCAGACAAAGCAGGGGAATTGACCCACCGGTCGCGATCAGAAGGGGAGAAGGGGCTCAGATGAAGTGGTGCTGGGAACCTCGGTGGTCCCCTCGAGTGAGACCGGTATGTCACGGCACTTTTGAGGTCGCATCAAGGGTGCCAAGTACAGTTTCGCACTTCAAGACGGAACGTGGGAATTCTCTGGAGATGCTCTAGCGGGCAAGGGCCTCATATTGCGATGACGAGGGAAACACGTGGTTTTTCTCGAGTTGCGGCGGGATTCTCGAGTTACGACGGGGAATTCAGGCTTCCTCTTGTGTTGGCCCAGGAAGTCCAATCTTGCATTCAACTTGTCAGAGAGAGCTGTGGGTTGCTCTCGAGTCACTTCAGGGCAAAGAGTCCTCATCTAGGCTTGGGTCCAGGACGTAGTGTTCCTCTCCAGGGGCAACAGGGATATCGGGGTCGCATTCCAGTCTCACCCGGTGGGTCACGCCTCGTCTCGAGTGGAAGCAAAGGACTCCACTATCCTCTCGAGTCGCGACGTGTAACTCTTGGAGCCCAATGAGTGGCCTAAAGGGAGTCAAGCGTCCTGTGGAGCTTGGACAGAAGGTTCACGCTTGATCTGCATACCATTCAGTTAAAGATGGCCCTCCTCTCGTGATGACGGGAGCGTCTCATGGGTTTTCTCGAGCTGCGGCGCCAGTGTGGGGTTTCTCACGAGATATGATGGGGAGCTCAGGGAGCCTCTTGTGCGGCGCCAGAGAAGTCAGGCCTCCATGCGTGTGGCCAGGAAGATCGCGTCATTGCTCTGGAGTCATGGGAGGGACTAGGGCCTCAAGACGCATTTAAGAAGGACTCTCGAGGTCTTTCTTGGGTTGGGGCGGGAAACACTCGTTTCCCTCGACCTCTACTGGGGACCTTAGGGAACTTCCCAGGTGCCTCTGAGAGGTGAGGGATACTGAGGAGTTAGAGGGGCCTCTCGGGACTCCACTAGGTTTGACGAAATGAAAGAGGGCCTCATCTCGATTGGAGGCAGGAACCTCAGGCTACCTCTCCATTTCTGACTCCGACCACAGGGTCCCTGCAGGGTTGGGACAGGAGAGTCAGGCCTCGTCTTGTCTGAGTAATGGAACTCTGCTTGCCTCTCGAGTCGTTCAGTGGGTCTCAGGCCCCTTGTCAAGCTGTGTGTGGAACCTGCGGGTGTTTCCAGAAGATGCACGGGGGTGTCATTGCCCCTTCATTTGGTGCCTTCCCCCACAGGGTTGCCTTCAAAGAGGTGTCCGGGCATCGGGTTCATTTCAAGAACGGACCGGGAAATCGGGGTCGTTCGACATGTGGCACCACCCACGTGGCTCATCTCGAATTTCCTCGTGAGACCAGCATCATCCTGAGGTGCGCCGGGAAAGCCGGGAACACCTTCCACACAAAGAAGGGGAATCGACTCTCCTGTCGCGATCAGGAGGGGAGATGGGGCTCAGATGAAGTGGGGCCGGGACTCTAGGTGTTCCACTCGAGGGAACCCGGCGTTTCAGGGAACTTTAGGGGTCGCATCAAGGGAGCCAAGTACCGTTTCCCACTTCAGGACGGAACATGGGACTTCCCTGGAGACGCTGTAGCGGGCAAGGGCCTCATCCTGTGAAGACGTTGGAACCACGTCGTTTTTCTCGAGTTGCGTCTGGATTCTCGAAAACGACGGGGATTTCAGGCTTCCTCTTGGGTTGGCCCTGGGAAGCCCAATCTTCCCCTGGAGTTGCGAGGGAAAGCTGGGGGTTCTGCTCGAGTCACTACAGGGCCAAAGAGACCTCATCGAGGCGTGTGTCCAGGACCTAATATTCCTCTCAAGGGAAGACAGAGATCTCGGGTTTACATTCCAGACTCCCCCGGGGAGTCAGGCCTCGCCTCGAGGGGAAGCAGAGGACACCACTTTCCTCTCAAGTCGCGATACGGATCTCTTGGAGCCCAATGAGTGGACTCAAGGGTGTCGAGCCTCCTCTTCAGTTTGGAGAGAGGACTAGGGATTGCTCTCCAGGTCAGGCAGTAAAAGAAGGCCCTCATCTAGCGATGACGGGGGCATCTCATGGGTTTCCTCAGGCTGCGGCGCCCGTGGGGGTTTTCTCACGAGGCACGACGAGGACCTCAGGGAGCCTCTCGTGCGGCGCCAGGGAACTCATGTCTCCATGCGCATGGCGAGGAGGAGCTGGTCATCACTCTCGAGTCATGGGAAGTGACTAGGGCCTCAAGACGCGTTGAAGAAGGACTCTCGAGGTCTTTCTCGGGTGGCGGCGGGAAACCCTCGTTTCCCTCGACTTCTGCAGGGGACTATAGGGAACTTACCAGGGTGCCTCTGAGAGGTGAGGAATGCTGTGGAGTTGGCAGGGCCTCTCGGGACTCTGCTGGGTTAGGCGCAATGGAAGAGGGCCTCATCTCGAGGGGAGGCAGGAACTTCAGGCTTCCTCTCCGATTCTGACTCCAACTGCACGGTCCCTGCAGATTTGGGACAGGAGAGTCATGCCTCGTCTTGTCTGAGGAATGGAATTCTGGTTGCCTCTCGAGTTGTTCCGGGAGTTTCAGGCCCCTTGTCGAGCTGTGTGTAGACCCTGCGGGTTTTTCCGGATGATGCACGGGGGTGTCAGTGCCCCTTCGTGTTGTGCCTTCACTCACAGGGTTGCCTTCGAAGAGGTGTCCGGGCATCGGGTTCTTATCAAGAGCGGACCGGAAAATCGGAGTCGTTCGGCACGTGGCACCTCACACATGGCTAGTCTCGAATTTCCTCCTGAGATCGGCCTCATCCTGAGGTGCACCAGGAAGGCCGGGAACCCCTTCCAGAGAAAGCAGGGGAATCGCCTCTCCTGTCGCGATCAGGAGGGGAGAAGGGGCTCAGATGAAGTGGTGCCGGGACCCTTGGTGTTCCCCTCGAGGGAACCCAGCGTGTCGGGGAACTTTTGCGGTCACATCAAGGTTGTCAAGTACCGTTTCGCACTTAAGGACGGAACATGGGACTTCCCTGGAGACGCCAGGAACTTCGGTTTTCCCCTGGATTGAGACCTGTATGTTGGGGAACTTTGGGGTCGCATCAAGGGTGCATAGTAGCATTTTGAACTTTAAGATGGAACGTGGGACTTCTTTGAGACTCTAGCTGGCAAGGGCCTCATATTGCGATGAAGGGGGAACCACATGGTTTTTAAGACTTGAGGCTGAATTCTCGAATTACGATGGGAAATTCAGACTTCCTCATGTGTTGACCGTGGGAAGCCCAATCTTCCATTCAAATTGTGAGGGAGAGATGGAGGTTGCTCTCGATCACTGTAGGGCAAAATAGACCTCATCTAGGCTTGTGTCTAGGACATAATGTTCCACTCCAGGGGCGACAGGGATCTCGGGGTTGCATTCCAAACTCACCCGGGGAGTCAGGCCTCGTCTCGAGGGAAGCAAAGGACTCCGCTCTCCTCTCGAGTCGCACCGGGTATTTCTTGGACCCAACTGAGTGGCCTAAAGGGAGTCAATCCTCCTGTGAAGTTTGGAGAGAGGACCAGGGATTGCTCTCCAGGTCAGGCAGAAAAGAAGGCCCCCATCTCTCCTTGACGGGGGCATCTTGTGGTTTTTCTCGAACTGCGGCGCCAGTGTGGGTTTTCTCATGAGGTACGATGGGGTACTCAGGGAGCCTCTTGTGTGGTACTAGGGAAGTCAGTTTTCCTGCTTGTGGCGAGGGGAGCGCGTCCTTGCTCTGGAGTCATGGTAGGGGAATCGGGCATCAAGAGACGTTGAAAAAGGACTCTCCAAGTCTTTCTTGGGTTACTTCAGGAAACTCTGGGTTCCCTCGACTTGTGCCAGTGACCTCAGGTAGCTTCTCAGGGAGCCTCTGAGAATTCAGGGATACTGTGGTGTTGGGAGGGGCCTCTCGGGACACCACTGAGTTTGGTTCAATGGAAGAGGGCCTCTTCTCTAGTTGAGGCAGGAACCTCAGGGTTCCTCTCCATTTCTGACTCCGATCGCAGGGTCCCTGAAGAGTTGGGCCAGGAGGGTAAGGCCTCGTCTTGTGTGAAGGAATGCAACTTCACTTGCCTCTCGAGTTGTTCACGGGGTGACAGTCCACATTTGGAGCTGTGAGTGGAATTGGCGGGTTTTTCCAGACGATGCATGGGGATGTCAGTGTCCCTTCGTGTTGTGCCTTCATCCACAGGGTTGCCTTCGAAGAGATGTCCGGGCGTCAGGTTCTTATCTAGAGTGGACCGGGAATTCGGGATCTTTCAACATGTGGCACCAACCATGAGGCTACTTTTCGAATTTCCTCATGAGACCGGCCTCATCCGGAGGTTCGCGGGGAACGTCGGGAACCCCTTGCAGACAAAACATGGGAATCGACCCTTCTGTCGCGATCAGGAGGGGTGAAGGGGCTCACAGGAAGTGGTGCCATGAACTTTGGTGTTTCCCTCGAGTGAGACCGGTATGTCAGGGAACTTTGGGGGTCGCATCAAGGGTGCCAAGTACCGTTTTGTACTTCAGGATGGAACGTGGGACTTCTCTTGATACGCTGTAGCGGCCAAGGGCCTCATCTTGCGATGACGGGGGAGCCACGTGGTTTTTCTCGAGTTGCGGCGGGATTCTCGAGTTACGACGGGGATTTCAGGCTTCCTCTTGTGTTGGGCCAGGGAAGTCCAATCATCCATTCGAGTTGCGAGGGAGAGCTGGGGGTTGCGCTCGAGTCACTGCAGGGCAAAGGAGACCTCATCTAGGCTTGTGTCCAGGACCTAATGTTCCTCTCCAAGGGCCACAGGGATCTCAGGTTTGCATTCCAGACTCACCCAGGGAGTCAGGCCTCGTGTCGAAGGGAAGCAAAGGACTCCGCTCTCCTTGTGAGTTGCGACGGGCACCTCTTGGAGCCCACTTTGTGGCCTAAAGGGAGTCAAGCCTCCTGTGAAGTTTGGAGAGAGGACTTGGGACTGCTCTCCAGGCCATGCAGGAAAAGATGGCCCTCATCTCGCGATGACGGAGGGGTCTTGTGTGTTTTCTCGAGCTGCGGCGCCAGTGTGGGGTTTCACACGAGGTACGACAGGGAGCTCAGGGAGCCTCTCATGTGGCGCCAGGGAAGTCAGGTCTCCATGTGCGTGGCGAGGGGGAGCGCGTTATTTCTCTCGAGCCATGGTAGAGGAATCTGACCTCAAGACGCGTTGAAGAAGGACTCTCGAGGTCTTTCTTCGGTTGTGGCAGGAATCCCTTATTTCCCTCGATGTTTGCCGGTGGCCTCAAGGAGCTTCTCAGAATGCCTATGAGTAGTCAGGGATACTGTGGAGATGGAAGTGGCCTCTGGGGACTCCACTGGGTTTGTTTTAATGGAAGAGGGCCTCATCTCGGGTTGAGGCAGGAACCTCAGGTTTCCTCTCCATTTCTGACTCAGATCGAAGCGTGCCTGCAGAGTTGGGATTGGATACTCAGGCCTCGTCTTGTCTGAGGAAGGGAACTCCGCTTGCCTCTCTCGTTGTTTAAGGGGTGACAGGCCAGTTGTGGAGCTGTATGTGGATCCTGTGGGATTTTCCAGACGATGAACAGGGTTGCCAGTGCCCCCTCGTGTAGTGCCTTCATCCACAGGGTTGCCTTAGAAGAGGTGTCCGGGCATCGGGTTCTTATCAAGAGCAAGACCGAGAAATCGGGGTCTTTCGGCACGTGGCGCCAACACGAGGCTACGTCTCGAATTTCTTCGTGAGACTGGCCTCATCCTGAGGTGCGCCATGAAGGTCGGGAACCCCTTCTAGACAAAGCAGGGGAATTGACCTTCCTGCCGTGATCAGGAGGGGAGAAGGGGCTCAAATGAAGTGGTGCCAGGAACTTCGGTGTTCCCTTGGAGTGAGACCGGTATATTGGGGAACTTTTGGGGTCGCATCAAGGGTGCCAAGTAGCATTTCGAACTTTATGACGAAACATGGGACTTCTCTTGAGACTCTGTAGCGGGCAAAGGCCTCATATTGTGATGAATGGGGAACCACGTGGTTTTTAAGAGTTGCGGCGGGATTCTCGAGTTACAACGGGAAATTCAGACTTCCTCTTGTGTTGGCCCAGTGAAGACCAATCTTCCATTCGAATTGCGAGGGAGAGATGGGTGTTGCTCTCGAGTCACTGTAGGGCAAAATAGACCTCATCTAGGCTTTTGTCCAGGACATAATGTTCCTCTCCAGGGGCAACAGGGATCTCGGGGTTGCATTCCAGACTCACCCGAGGTAAGGCCTCGTCTCGAGGGGAAACAAAGTACTCTGCTCTCCTCTCAAGTCGCGACAGGTATCTCTTGGAGCCCATTGAGTGGCCTAAAGAGAGTAAAGCCTCCTGTGAAGTTTGGAGAAAGAACCAGGGATTGCTCTCCAGGTCAGGCAGGAAAAGATGTCCCCAATCTCGCGATGACGGTGGCGCCTCGTGGGTTTTCCCGAGCTGTGGCGCCAGTGTGGGGTTTATCACGAGGTATGACGGGGAGCTCAGGGAGCCTCTCATGTGGCGCCAGGGAAGTCAGGTGTCCATGCGCATGGCGAGGGGGAGCGTGTCATTGCTCTCGAGTCATGGTAGGGGAATCCGTCCTCAAGACGCGTTGAAGACGGACTCTTGAGGTCTTTCTCGGGTTGCGGCAGGATACCCTGTGTTCCCTCGACTTGTGCCGGTGACCTCAGGGAGTTGCTCAGGGTGCCTCTGAGAAGACACTGATACTGTGGTGTTGGGAGGGGCCTCTCGGGACTCCACTGCGTTTGGTGCAATGGAAGATTGCCGGGAGCCAGCGAGAGACATTCCACTCGTGACAAATGTCATGAGGAAAGAGTCTCGGCATACGCAAAGGCGGGATCGAGCCTCCGGGAGTTCCCCCGTATATTCTTCAGCATCTACCCCCAAAAACCAAAGTCTGCCTTCTTTATTGCTTTGTTCTCTCACCTCTGACATTACTGGGGATGTCCCCCACCACCATCTCACTCTCTCTGTCAAAGAGCTAACTTACAGCTCCAACTAATAATGTTCCTGGGCAATTAGTAGTGTTTAAATCCAAACCCCTCAGATGGTTTTCTAACTCGCCTGACAAGTTTACCCGGTCTCCTACAGCTATGCATACGATTGTGTACAGTCTCCCAGCCTCGAGACGCACGGGAAGTTTAAGATATTCAAATAGCTTAGAGCCTCTCAGAGAGTTAGAAACTGTCAGAATAAAACTAGTAAAAGATTTCATTGATGAACCAATGCTTTTTGCCAAGTTTCCACATCCCCTGAATTGTATCCTTGAATGTGTGCTAATTAATATATTTGGTATGTAGAAAAAATAAGTAGTGGCCTTGATGTTGGTAACTTTAGACCCTTAAGGTAATAAATTCTTTTCTTTGTTGTAAACCCATTACACATCCTCCCTATAGGAATGCAATTTTATCTTCGAAAGATGGCGCCAAAGCTTAAACAATTACTCTTAGAGAAAATAACTCTTATGGTTGATAAGTCTTTGTCAAGAGTCATAAAATGTTAATAGGTCTTCTGGCCAGAAGATGATGTAAATCATCTAAACCGTTTTTATACGATAAATCTGCAGAAAAGAAACCCTGGTTTTTGATAAGGATTAAAGACTGCTGACTTTGCATCCCCTATTATCCTCTATGTGTAACTTAGGGTATTAAAACCTGTGTTGAAAATAAAGCTACGGGCCTTGCTCGCCAACGCTTGGTCTCCCCATGTCATTATTCCCCTCAATTTTCAGATGAGTGTCCATCTGGAGCGCGGATATCCTCTGCGACCATTTATTTGCCTGGGCTTCGAAGACCCACTCGATAAGGTGTCTAAGGTGGGGCACCTTCCTCTATTCTAGAGGGCACTTGCAGCCTCCGTGGTCAGAGCTAACCTGGTGTCACGGGTTATATTGATTTTCCGCGTAAACCAAGCTACTCAGCTGCTTTTCTCCACTGAATTTTCCTACTGAGCTATCCTCATTCTATTACTCTTTATATCTTTGATGAATAAATAAATATATAAATAGGTCGCCTACTCCATCTTCCCTTCGAATACCCTGGATCAGCTGGGGCTGGACCTCTGCAGGTGGCGCCCGAGACAGGCATTTCGAAGGTAAATCCCCAACCCCATTCCCCCAGTGTTCAGTTTTGGGGACAGATAGGATCCCACTTAGGGGGCTGCAGATCCCCCTGTAGAATAGACAGGGCGAGAGGAGTGGGAAGTGTTGAAGAGTTAGAGAGAAAAAACGGTTTCTAAAAAGGCTGACAAAAAAGGCCTAATCTTTAGATAGCTAAAAGCAAAATCTTTTACTATCCTTAAGTTTCTGACATGGGCAACACTGAATCAAATGAAAGACAGCTCTTTATAGGAGTAATTTTACAGTTATTAAGTAAAAGAAGAATCAAGGTTAAAAAATCTTCCATTCAATCATTTTTTACATTTGTACAAGACCACTGCCCTTGGTTTCTACAACAAGGCACTGTTAACCTAGATATCTTGAAAAAACTAGGAAAACAGCTAAGAGCTTATTGTGCTCAGCAAGGTTTGGAAAAAATCCCTACTTACACCTTTCCTCTGTGGAATATGACTAGAGATGTTTTAGATCCAGCTCATGAATTTGAAAAGGTACCTGTTAAAGAGGAAAGTAAAGTTGGAAAAGTACCTGTTAAACAAAAAAGCAAATCTGAAAAGGTACCTGTTATAAAGAAAAGTGAAAATGAAGAGGCTATACCTAGCTATCGACAGCTAAATGAATGGCTAGCCGCTATGACTGCCAATGAGCATGTAAAAGATAGGGATGAAAAGAAAGATCAGCTCTCCCCTCAATTTGAAAAAGGTTTAGAGGAAACAGCAGCTCGATGCCATTCTGATGAGTTTTTTTTTTTTTTTTTTTTTTAAGCTAAAGATGCTCCTAAAATTTTAAGAAAACATCCCTAATCAGACCATCCACTCCTAGGAGGTTGAGGGAAACATCCCCGATCAGACAGTTCGTAAGATTTAGTTACCAAACAGTTAAAGGATCTCCGGAACAGAAGAGGAAAACTTCGGGACGCTCCCATCCCCCTATGCCTCCTCCTCCATGTCGGGGTAAAGGGCCACTGCTAGGAGTTTCCCGGAGAAGGATTTTCTCTAGTCCCAAGGATGAACTTGATCCTCACCTTGAGGCTTCTTTTCTAGTCCCCTCTGCAGTTTAGCCAGGGTAAAGAGGTTACAAAATAAATAAAAATATTCTCTAAAATTAAAAAAAAAATAAAAATGGATTTCTCTGCATCTAAGAATAGACAAATATTTATTGACTGTGGAATATGATTAGAAATGTCCTGGACCTCCGTCACGAGGCTGTTAAATAGCCTATGGGGGAGGCTATAGAGGTGGATGGTGGTGAGTCTCCATTTACTGCACAGATCATATTTTCTGCCATTGAAAAAAAAAAAAGGAGGGAGAAAGTGGTCTACCTCCCGAGGAAGGAGAGGGCTTACAGGACGCTGCGGCCGAGAGCCCTGGCGAGCTCCCTCCCCCTCTGCACAAACCTTTAAAAAACTTATCCACCACTTTCTGATTTAAGGAGACCGCCACCGCCTTCAATTGTGCCTCCCAGGACCCAGGAGTTCCCCACTTTGCCCCCAAAGCCTCCCAAAGTGTTGCCTAAGACTGAGGAAGATAAAAAGTTTTTTAAACAAAGGAGCTTTTAGTACACAATATGCAGAGCGTGCTCCTTGGAGAAAACTCCCTCAGGGGGGTCTCACCCAGGCTAGGAGAAAAGCGAAAAGGCAAGGAGATTTAATAACAATATTAACCCCTGATGTGCCGCTTACTCCAATTCCAACCGGACTGGCTGGCCCCCTATCTGAGGACATTGTAAGATTTGTCCTGGGGCGTAGCTTGCTTTCTTTTAAAAAAAAAAATTAAATAAAAAAAAAAAGAAAGAAAAGAAATTTCGCTGGTGCATGGTGTAGTAGATTCTGATGATATTGAGAAATTAAAGTCTTGATCTCACTGCCTATCAAAACTGTACAAATTAATAAAGGTCAAAGAGTAACACAGCTTTTACTTTTACCTTACTATCAGACAAGGAAAAACTTGACTTCTCAATCTAAGAGCCACAAAACATTTGGATCTAGTGATCTAGCCTTTTGGGTGCAGGAAATTACAGTTCCAAGGCCTTTAAAAGATCTTTTAATTCAAGAGAATAAAACACCAGGGCTATTAGACACAGGAACAGACGTCTCTTAACATTGCTGGGAAAGACTGGCCCAGCTCCTGGCCAACACATAATACTGAAAATGAGTTGGTGGGATTAGAGAAAGTGGTATGTGGGGTGGAGATGCTGTACAGGTGGTACATTTAACAATACTTTATATATTGTTATAAATACATAATATAAATGTATTTGCCTATTTACAGTTTGCCTAATTAGGTATGGGTATAAATAAAATATAATAAAGGTATACCTAATTCTATTTATAGATCTATACTTAATTAATTTGTATATAAATTAATATGTATACTATATACACACACATATATATATACTGTATAATTAAATATATATGGCAGTAATATAATGTGTGTGTGGCTGATATTAATTGGTATGGATTGATGTGCTGTGATGATATATGTTCTATATACTGTATAATTATAAATGTGTGACATGTATTATTACAGTATATTGGTTTGTGTTGGTTGGTATTAGCTGTGTATGTGTTGTATTGTTGTAATATATATTAATTAATATATTAATTATAAAGATTAATTCAAGTATATTGATTTATATATATTATATGTCAATAACTTTATACTTGTTGCCATATATAAATACATATATAAATGCATTTTGCATTTAGGTATATCTGTATACCTGTATACCAAAATGAGATAAGGAGGTTATACATTTATTACTTAAATTTATACAGAGACCTAAACTAAACATTAGACCTAAATTAACATATCCATAGGGAAACAGCTAGACAAATAGTGAAGTTATGTTCCAATTGTAATTAATCACTTAAACGTAAACACACAGGGGCAGACTACAATGATGAGACACTAGAGGCCTGAATTACAGGCTACGACTCGGCCCCTGGTCAAGTAAAAAGGCCTCCTTACGGGAGAGTGAAAAAGGCCAGATGTGTTGCTAACTTGTGGGAGAGGGTATGCTTGTATATTTCTACAGAATGCAGATTCTCCGGTTTGGATCTCAGACAAATTCGTCATGTCACATTCCCCAAAGACCAGGTTCGCGGCGCGCGCACTCGCTCGCTCCCCCTCCCCCAGCCAGCTCTCGCCTCCGTGCCACCAGCAGCACCTCCCACCCACCTCTCTGCACCCCGTGACCTAGAGCAAAGAAGTCTGTGCAGCGAGTGAGGGCCAGAGAGGAAAGCGCGCCCGCGGAGTGCCGTCCAGACCAGTGTGGCCCCTCCGGCGAGAGGGGACCGCCCTGAGCCCAAGTGGTGGTGGCTAGCCCTAAACCACGAACCCTGCCCCTCCGCCCACCATAGGCGCCTTGGCCCACAGCCTGCCGCTCACGTTCTGCCTCCTGATGCTGGGGACACTGCTCCCCCGGGCTGACGCCTACAGCTGCTCCCTGGTTCATCTTGTTTAAACCCTCAATATAATGTTTGCTCCTTTGTAATGCTACAACATCCACCTTATCTTATGATGTAACCACTTATTGAATTATGGTCTTGCTGTATTACAACAACTACAGGATTTCATGCAAACACGACGGTTTGTGGGCTTAATTATCTTGGGAACAGCAGCTTTGATAAGTGCAATCACTTCTGTTACTGTGGCAGAAATATCATTGACTCAACAAGTACATACTGCTCAATATGTTGATTCTATGTCCAAAAATGTTTCTTTAACATTGGCAACACAGGAAGCTATAGAGAGAAAATTAGAAATGAGGGTAGACGCCCTAGAGGAAGCAGTAATACATATTGGGACTGAATTGCAGGCTTTAAGGGTGAAAATGGCATTGTCTTGTCATGCTGACTATCGGTGGATATGTGTAACACCCCTGAAAGTAAATGAGACAGATTTTGAATGGGAAAAGATTAAAAACCATATTTCAGGTATCTGGAACAGCTCTGACATTGGTTGAGACGTAGGGAAACTTCACTATCAAATAGCAACCATGGAGCACTCCCGATTAGATTTTACTGCTGCTGGAACAGCAAATGATTTCTTCCATACTTTCCCTAACTACATCTCAGGAAAGAATATTCTGTCTAATGTCTTTAGCTATGCTGTGGTGGCTGCTTTAATTCTGCTTCTCATAATCATTCTTCCTTGTATTGTCAGGATTCTTCGGCAGAGTATTCAGAGGCTCGCGACTGAGCAACATCTGGCTGTTTTAAGAAATAAAAAACGGGGAGATGCCGGGAGCCGGCGAGAGACATTCCACTCGTGACAAAGGTCATGAGGAAGGAGGCTGGGCATACACAAAGGCGGGATCGAGCCTCGGGAGTCCTCCCGGATATTCTTGAGCATCTACCCCCCAAAACCAGAGTCTGCCTACTTTATTGCTTTGTGCTCTCACCTCTGACTTTACTGGGGGCTGTCCCCCACCACCATCTCACTCTCTCTGTCAAAGAGCTAACTTACAGCTCCAATTAATAAAGTTCCTGGGCAATTAGGAGTGTTTAAATCCAAACACCTCAGATGGTTCTCTAACTCGCCTGACAAGTTTACCCGGTCTCCTACAGCAATGCATACAATTGTTTACAGTCTCCGAGCCTCGAGAGGCACGGGAAGCTTAAGATATTCAAATAGCTTAGAGCCTCTCAGAGAGTTAGAAACTGTCAGAATAAAACTAGTAAAAGATTTCATTGATGAACCAATGCTTGTTGCCAAGTTTCCACATCCCCTGAATTGTATCCTTGAATGTGTATTAATTAATATAGTTGGTATGTAGAAGAAATAAGTAGTGGCCTTGGTGTTACTAACTTTAGACCCTTAAGGTAATAAATTATTTCCTTTGTTGTAAGCCCATTACACATCTGCCCTATAGGAATGCAATTTTATCTTCGAAAGATGGGGCCAAACCTTAAAATAATTACTCTTAGAGAAAATAAGTCTTACGGTTGATAAGTCTTTGTCAAGAGTCATAAAATGTTAATAGGTCTTCTGGCTAGAAGATGATGTAAATCACCTAAACCATTTGTATACGATACATTTGCAGGAAAGAAACTCTGGTTTTTGATAAGGATCAAAGGCTGCTGTCTTTGCATCCCCATTATCCTCTATGTGTAACTTAGGGTATAAAAACCCCTGTTGAAAATAAAGCTACGGGCCTTGATTGCCAACGCTTAGTCTCCTAATGTCATT
This sequence comes from Bubalus kerabau, assembly GCF_029407905.1. Taxonomy (NCBI): domain Eukaryota; kingdom Metazoa; phylum Chordata; class Mammalia; order Artiodactyla; family Bovidae; genus Bubalus; species Bubalus kerabau. Next base: position 838,529 of record NW_026577936.1, read on the forward strand.
CTTCCCCTCAATTTTCAGATGAGTGTCCATCTGGAGCGCGGATATCCTCTGCGACCATTTATTTGCCTGGGCTTCGAAGACCACTTGAGAAGGTGTCTAAGGTGGGGCACTTTTCGCTATTCGAGAGGGAGCCTGCGGCCTCCGTGGTCAGAGCTAACCTGGTGTCACGGGTTATACTGATTTTCCGCATAAACCAAGCTACTCAGCTTCTTTTCTCCACTAAATTTTCCTACTGAGCTATCCTCATTCTATTACTCTTTATATCTTCGATAAATAAATCAATAGGTCGCCTACTCTGTCTCCCCTTCGAAAACCCTGGACCAGCCGAGGCTGGACCTTGTCAGAAGAGGGCCTCATCTCGATTTGAAGCAGGAACCTCAGGGTTGCTCTCCATTTCTGACTCTGAACACAGAGTCCCTACAGAGTTAGGACAGGAGAGTCAGGCCTCGTCTTGTGTGGAGGAATGGAACTCCACTGGACTCTCGAGTTGTTCACCGGATAACAGGCCACTTGTCGAGCTGTGTGTGGAACCTGCGGTTTTATCCGGACGATGCATGGGGGTGTCAGTTCCCCTTCGTTTTTTCCCTTCATACACAGGGTTGCCTTCGAAGAGGTATCCAGCCTTCAGATTCTTATCAAGAGCAGACCAGGAAATCAGTGTCTTTCGGCATGTGGCACCACCCACAAGCCTACGTCTCGAATTTCTTCTTGAGACGGACCTCAACCTGAGGTGCACCAGGAAGGTCGGTAACCCTTTCAGACAAAGCAAGTGAATCGACCCTCTTGTCCCGATCAGGAGGGGAGAAGGGGCTCAGATGAAGTGGTGCCAGGAACCTCGATGTTCCCCTCGAGTAAAACTGGGATGTCGGGGAACTTTTGGAGTCACATCAAAGGTGCTAAGTACCGTTTCAAACTTCAAGACGGAACGTGAGACTTCTCTTGAGACGCTGTAGCTGGCAAGGGCCTCATCTTGTGGTGACGGGTTAACCACGTCGTTTTTCTCGAGTTGTGGTGGGATTCTCGAGTTAGGTCAGGAAATTCAGGCTTCCTCTTGTGTTGGCCCAGGGAAGTCCAGTCTTCCATTCGAGTTGCGAGGGAGAGCTAGGGATTGCGCTTGAGTTACTGCAGGGCAAAAGAGACCTTATCTAGGCTTGTGTCCAGGACATAATGTTCGTCTCCAGGGGGGACAGGGATCTCGGGGTTGCTTTCCTGATGCACCCGGGGAGTCAGTCCTTGTCTCGAGGGGAAGCAAAGGACTCTGCTCTCCTCTCGAGTTGCGACGGGTATCTCTTGGAGCCCACTGAGTGGCCTAAAGGGAGTCAAGCCTCCTGTGGAGTTTGGAGAGAGGACTCGGGATTGCTCTCCAGGCCATGCAGGAAAAGAAGGCCATCATCTCGCGATGAAGGGGGCGTCTCGTGGGTTTTCTCGAGCTGCAGCGCCAGTGTGGGGTTTCTCATGAGGTACTACGGGGAGCTCAGGGAGCCTCTCATGTGGCGCTTGGGAAGTCAGGTCTCCATGCGCATTGCGAGGGGGAGCGCGTCATTGCTCTAGAGTCATGGAAGGTGTATCAGGCCTCAAGAACCGTTAAAGAAGGACTTTCAAGGTGTTTCTTGGGTCACGGCAGTAAACCCTGGGTTCCCTCGACTAGTGCCGGTGGCCTCAGGGAGCTTCTCAGTGTGCCTCTGAGAAGTCAAGGATACCCTGGTGTTGGGAGGGCCCTCTCGGGACTCCACTGGGTTTGGTGCAATAGAAGAGGGCCTCATCTCGAGTGGAGGCAGGAACCTCAGGGTTCGTCTCCATTTCTGACTCTGATCGCAGGGTCCCTGCAGAGTTGGGACATGAGAGTCAGGCCTCGTCTTGTAAGGAGGAATGGAACTCCGCTTGCCTCTCGAGTTATTCACGGGGTGACAGGCAACTTGTCGAACTGTGTTTGGAATCTGCGGGTTTTTCCGGACGATGCACGAGGGTGTCAGTGCCCCTTCGTGTTGTGCCTTCTTCCACAGGGTTGCCTTTGAAGAGGTGTCCGGGCATCGGGTTCTTATCAAGAGCGGACCGGGGAATCGGGGTCTTTCAGCATGTGTTACCACCCATGAAGCTACGTCTCAAATATTCTCGTTAGACCGGCCTCATCCTGAGGTGCGCCGGGAAGGTTGGGAACCCCTTCCAGACAAAGCACAGGAGTCGACCCTCCAGTCACAATCAGGAGGGGAGAAGTGGCTCAGATGAAGTCGTACCGGGAACCTCGGTGTTCCCCTCGAGAGAGACCAGGGTGTCGGGGAACTTTTGGAATCGCATCAAGGATGCCAAGTTTTCACACTTGAAATGTGAAAACACTTCAAGAAGAAACCTGGGACTTCTCTTTAGACACTGTAGCGGGCAAGGGCCTCATCTTGCGATGACAGGGTAACCATGTGGTTTTTCTCGAGTTTCGGCGGGATTCTAGAGTTATGATGGGGAATTCAGGCTTCCTCTTGTGTTGGCCCAGGGAAGTCCAATCTTCCATTGGAGTTGCGAGGGAGAGCTAGGGATTGCTCTCGAGTCACTTCAGGGCAAAAGAGACCTCATCTAAGCTTGTGTCCAGGACCTAATGTTCCTCTCCAGGGGCGACAGAGATCTCGGGGTTGCATTTTAGACACACCCGAGGAGTCAGACCTCATCTCGAGAGGAAGGAAAGGACTCTGCTCTGCTCTCGAGTCCCAACGGGTATTTCTTGGAGACCACTGAGTGGCCTAAAGGGAGTCAAGCCTCCTGTGGATTTTTTTTTAATTTTATTTTATTTTTAAACTTTACATAATTGTATTAGTTTTTCCAAATATCAAAATGAATCCGCCTCAGGTATACATGTGCTCCCCATCCTGAACCCTCCTCCCTCCTCCCCCCCATAGCATCCCTCTGGGTCGTCCCAGTGCACTAGCCCCAAGCATCCAGTGTCATGCATCAAACCTGGACTGGCAACTCTTTTCATACATGATATTTTACATGTTTCAATGCCATTCTCCCAAATCTTCCCACCTTCTCCCTCTCCCACAGAGTCCATAAGACTCTTCTATACATCAGTGTCTCTTTTGCTGTCTCGTACTCAGGGTTATTGTTACCGTCTTTCAAAGTTCCATATATATGCGTTAGTATACTGTATTGGTGTTTTTCTTTCTGGCTTACTTCACTCTGTATAATAGGCTCCAGTTTCATCCACCTCATTAGAACTGCTTCATTCTATTCTTTTTAATGGCGGAGTAATACTCCATTGTGTATATGTACCACAGCTTTCTTATCCATTCATCTGCTGATGGACATCTAGGTTGCTTCCATGTCCTGGCTATTAGAAACAGTGCTGCGATGAACATTGGGGTACACGTGTCTCTTTCCCTTCTGGTTTCCTCAGTGTGTATGCCCAGCAGTGGGATTGCTGGATCATAAGGCAGTTCTATTTCCAGTTTTTTAAGGAATCTCCACACTGTTCTCTATAGTGGCTGTACTAGTTTGCATTCCCACCAAAAGTGTAAGAGGGTTCCCTTTTCTCCACACCCTCTCCAGCATTTATTATTTGTAGACTTTTGGATTGCAGCCATTCTGACTGGCGTGAAATGGTACCTCATAGTGGTTTTGATTTGCATTTCTATGATAATGAGTGATTTTGAGCATCTTTTCATGTGTTTGTTAGCCATCTGTATGTCTTCTTTGGAGAAATGTCTATTTAGTTCTTTGGCCCATTTTTTGATTGGGTCATCTATTTTTCTGGAGTTGAGCTGTAGGTGTTGCTTGTATATTTTTGAGATTAGTTGTTTGTCAGTTGCTTCATTTCCTATTATTTTCTCCCATTCCGAAGGCTGTCTTTTCACCTTGCTAATAGTTTGCTTTGATGTGCAGAAGCTTTTAAGGTTAATTAGGTCCCATTTGTTTATTTTTGTTTTTATTTCCAATATTCTGGGAGGTGGGTCATAGAGGATCCTGCTGTGATGTATTTCAGAGAGTGTTTTGCCTATGTTCTCCTCTAGGAGTTTTATAGTTTCTGGTCTTACGTTTAGATCTTTAATCCATTTTGAGTTTATTTTTGTGTATTGTGTTAGAAAGTGTTCTAGTTTCATTCTTTTACAAGTGGTTGACCAGATTTCCCAGCACCACTTGTTAAAGAGATTGTCTTTAATCCATTGTATATTTTTGCCTCCTTTGTCAAAGATAAGGTGTCCATATGTGTGTGGATTTATCTCTGGGCTTTCTATTTTGTTCCACTAATCTATATTTCTGTCTTTGTGCCAGTACCATACTGTCTTGATAACTGTGGCTTTGTAGCGGAGCCTGAAATCAGGTAGGTTGATTCCTCCAGTTCCATTCTTCTTTCTCAAGATCGCTTTGGCTATTCGAGGTTTTTTGTATTTCCATACAAATTGTGAAATTATTTGTTCTAGCTCTGTGAAGAATACTGTTGGTAGCTTGATAGGGATTGCATTGAATCTATAAATTGCCTTGGGTAGTATACTCATTTTCACTATATTGATTCTTCCAATCCATGAACATGGCATATTTCTCCACCTATTAGTGTCCTCTTTGATTTCTTTCACCAGTGTTTTATAGTTTTCTATATATAGGTCTTTAGTTTCTTTAGGTAGGTATATTCCTAAGTATTTTATTCTTTCCGTTGCAATGGTGAATGAAATTGTTTCCTTAATTTCTCTTTCTGTTTTCTCATTATTAGTGTATAGGAATTCAAGGGATTTCTGTGTGTTGATTTTATATCCTTCAACTTTACTATAGTCATTGACTAGTTCTAGTAATTTTCTGGTGGAGTCTTGAGGGTTTTCTATGTAGAGGATCATGTCATCTGCAAACAGTGAGAGTTTTACTTCTTCTTTTCCAATTTGGATTACTTTTGCTTCTTTTTCTGCTCTGATTGCTGTGGCCAAAACTTCCAAAGCTATGTTGAATAGTAATGGTGAAAGTGGGCACCCTTGTCTAGTTCCTGACTTTAGAGGAAATGCTTTCAATTTTTCACCATTGAGGATAATGTTTGCTGTGGGTTTGTCATATATAGCTTTGATTATGTTGAGGTATGTTCCTTCTATTCCTGCTTTCTGCAGAGTTTTTATCATAAATGGATGTTGAATTTTGTCAAAGGCTTTCTCTGCATCTATTGAGACAATCATATGGTTTTTATTTTTCAATTTGTTAAGGTGGTGTATTACATTGACTGATTTGCGGATATTGAAGAATCCTTGCATCCCTGGGATAAAGCCCACTTGGTCATGGTGTATGATCTTTTTAATGTGTTGTTGGATTCTGATTGCTAGAATTTTGTTAAGGATTTTTGCATCTATGTCATCAGTGATATTGGCCTGTAGTTTTCTTTTTTTGTGGGATCTTTGTCAGGTTTTGGTATTAGGCTGATGGTGGCCTCATAGAATGAGTTTGGAAGTTTACCTTCCTCTGCAATTTTCTGGAAGAGTTTGAGCAGGATAGGTGTTAGCTCTTCTCTAAATTTTTCGTAGAATTCAGCTGTGAAGCCGTCTGGACCTGGGCTTTTGTTGGCTGGAAGATTTTTGGTTACAGTTTCCATTTCCGTGCTTGTGATGGGTCTGTTAAGATTTTCTATTTCTTCCCTGGTCCAGTTTTGGAAAGTTGTACTTTTCTAAGAATTTGTCCATTTCTTCCACGTTGTCCATTTTATTGGCATATAATTGTTGATAGTAGTCTCTTATGATCCTTTGTATTTCTGTGTTTTCTGTTGGGATCTCTCCATTTTCATTTCTAATTTTATTGATTTGATTTTTCTCCCTTTGTTTCTTGATGAGTCTGGCTAATGGTTTGTCAATTTTATTTATCGTTTCAAAGAACCAGGTTTTGGTTTTGTTGATTTTTGCTATGGTCTCTTTTGTTTCTTTTGCATTTATTTCTGCTCTAATTTTTAAGATTTCTTTCCTTCTACTAACCCTGGGGTTCTTCATTTCTTCCTTTTCTAGTTGCTTTAGGTGTAGAGTTAGTTTATTTATTTGACTTTTTTCTTGTTTCTTGAGGTGTGCCTGTATTGCTATGAACTTTCCCCTTAGGACTGCTTTTACCGTGTCCCACAAGTTTTGGGTTGTTGTGTTTTCATTTTCATCCGTTTCTATGCAAATTTTGATTTCTTTTTTGATTTCTTCTGTGATTTGTTGGTTATTCAGCAGCGTGTTGTTCAGCCTCCATATGTTGGAATTTTTAATAGTTTTTCTCCTGTAATTGAGATCTAATCTTACTGCATTGTGGTCAGAAAAGATGCTTGGAATGATTTCTATTTTTTTGAATTTACCAATGCTAGCTTTATGGCCCAGGATGCGATCTATCCTGGAGAAGGTTCCATGTGCACTTTAGAAAAAGTTGAAATTCATTGTTTTGGGATGAAATGTCCTATAGATATCAATTAGGTCTAACTGGTCTATTGTATCATTTAAAGTTTGTGTTTCCTTGTTAAATTTCTGTTTAGTTGATCTATCCATAGGTGTGAGTGGGGTATTAAAATCTCCAACTATTATTGTGTTAGTGTTAATTTCTCCTTTCATACTTGTTAGCATTTGTCTTACATACTGTGGTGCTCCCACGTTGGGTGCATATATATTTATAATTGTTATATCTTCTTCTTGGATTGATCCTTTGATCATTATGTAGTGACCTTCTTTGTCTCTTTTCACAGCCTTTGTTTTAAAGTCTGTTTTATCTGATATGAGTATCGCTACTCCTGCTTTCTTTTGGTCCCTATTTGCATGGAAAATCTTTTTCCAGCCCTTCACTTTCAGTCTGTATGTATCCCCTGTTTTGAGGTGGGTCTCTTGTAGACAACATATGTAGGGGTCTTGTTTTTGTATCCATTCAGCCAGTCTTTGTCTTTTGGTTGGAGCATTCAACCCATTTACGTTTAAGGTAATTACTGATAAGTATGATCCCATTGCCATTTACTTTATTGTTTGGGGTTTGAATTTATACACCGTTTTTGTGTTTCCTGTTTAGTATTTGTTGGAGAGCTGGTTTGGTGGTGCAGAATTCTCTCAGCTTTTGCTTGTCTGAAAAGCTTTTGATTTCTCATTCATACTTGAATGAGATCCTTGCTGGGTACAATAATCTGGGCTGTAGGTTATTTTCTTTCATCATTTTAAGTATGTCTTGCCATTCCCTCCTTGCTTGAAGAGTTTCTATTGAAAGATCAGCTGTTATCCTTATGGCAATTCCCTTGTGTGTTATTTGTTGTTTTTCCCTTGCTGCTTTTCATATTTGTTCTTTGTGTTTGATTTTTGTTAATGTGATTAATATGTGTCTTGGGGGGTTTCGCCTTGGCTTTATCCTGTTTGGGACTCTCTGGGTTTCTTGGACTTGAGTGAGTATTTCCTTCCCCATTTTAGGGAAGTTTTCAACTATTATCTCCTCAAGTATTTTCTCACGGTCTTTCTTTTTGTCTTCTTCTTCTGGGACCCCTATGATTCGAATGTTGTAGCGTTTAATATTGTCCTGGAGGTCTCTGAGATTGTGCTCATTTCTTTTAATTCGTTTTTCATGTATCCTCTCTGATTCATTTATTTCTACCATTCTATCTTCGAATTCACTAATCCTATCTTCTGCCTCTGTTATTCTACTATGTGTTGCCTCCAGAGTGTTTTTAATTTCATTTATTGCATTATTCATTATATATTGACTCTTTTTTTATTTCTTCTAGGTCCTTGTTAAACCTTTCTTGCATCTTCTCAATCCTTGTCTCCAGGCTATTTATCTGTGATTCCATTTTAATTTCAAGATTTTAGATCCATTTCACTATCCTTACTCGGAATTCTTTATCAGGTAGATTCCCTATCTCTTCCTCTTTTGTTTGGTTTGGTGGGCATTTATCCTGTTCCTTTATCTGCTGGGTATTCCTCTGTCTCATCTTGTTTAAATTGCTGAGTTTGGGGTGTCCTTTCTGTATTCTGGCAGTTTGTGGAGTTCTTTACTGTGGCATTTCCTCGCTGTGTGTGGGTTTGTACAGGTGTCTTGTCAAGGTTTCCTGGTTAGGGAAGCTTGTGTCCGTGTTCTGGTGGGTGGAGCTGTATTTCTTCTCTCTGGAGTGCAATGAAGTGTCCAGTAATGAGTTATGAGATGTTTGTGGTTTTGGGGTGACTTTGGGCAGCCTGTATCTTGAAGCTCAGGGCTGCGTTCCTTTGTTGCTGGAGAATTTGCTTGGTATGTCTTGCCCTGGAACTTGTTGGCCCTTGTGTGGTGCTTGATTTCAGTGTCGGTATGGAGGCATTTGATGAGCTCCTGTCAATTAATGTTCCTTGGAGTCAGGAGTTCCCTGGAGTCAGGGTTTGGACTTAAGCCTCCTGCTTCCAGTTATCTGTCTTACTTTTACAGTAGTTTCAAAACTTCTCCTTCTATACAGCACCATTGATAAAACATCTACGTTAAAGAAGAAAAGTTTCTCTACTGTGAGGGCCACTCAGAAAGGTTCACAGCGTTACATGGAGAAGAGAAGAGGGAGGAGGGAGTTAGAGGTGACCCAAATGAGATCAGGTGGAATCAATAGTGGAGAGAGTGGGCTGGCCAGTAGTCACTTCCTTATGTGCACTCCACAACTGGACCGCTCAGAGATGTTCACAGAGTTATACAGAGATGAGAAGAAGGAGGAAGGAGACAGAGGTGGCCAGAAGGATAAAAGGGGGGAATGAAAAGGAGGGAGACAGATCCAGCCAGTAATCAGTTCCCTAAGTGTTCTCCACCGTCTGGAATACACAGAAATTCACAGAGTTGGGTAGAGTAGAGAGGGGTTAGGGAGGAGACACAGGCGACCTGGTGGAGAAAAAGGAGAGTCCAAAGGGAGAGAGAGCAGTCAAGCCAGTAATCTCGCTCCCTAGTGAAAAATGGGTACTGAAGATTGGGTTCTTAAAGGTACAAAATTGGTAACAAATACATAAAAGCAAAAATTAAAAATCTAGAGTAGAGTTTGGAATTTCAAAAATACGATGTTAAAGAAAAGAAGAAGGAAAAGAAAGAGAAAAAACGAACAAAGAAAAACAAACAAGGTCGCAAAAATTATCAAGAAAATACAGGTACAAAATTGATAACTAATACCAAAAAGCAAAAATTAAAAATCTAGAGTAGAGTTTGGAATTTCAAAAATACAATGTTAAAAAAAAGGAAGAAGAAAACTAAAGAGAAAACAAACAAACAAAAACAAGCAATGTCGCAAAAATTATAAAGAAACTACAGGTACAAAATTGATATCAAATATCAAAAAGCATAAATTAAAAATCTAGAGTACAGTTTGGAATTTCAAAAATACAATGTTAAAGAAAAGAAGAAAAAAAAACCAAAACAAAAAAACAAGGTCAAAAAATTATTTTATATATATATATATATATATATATATATATATATATATATATGAAGTTTGCTGAAGAAGAAAAAAATAGGGTCTTTTTTTTTGCAAAGTAATAGGTTATAAAAGTGAAAATTAAATGAACAATAGAGAACTTAAAATTAAAAAAATTTAAAAAAAGTAAGAATGATCATAAAAATATATCTAGGACTTTCTCTGGTTTTGTTGTGAGTATCGTGGGTTCGGTTCATTTTTGGCTAGTTCCTTGGTCCGACTTATATTTCTCAAGATCTATAGGCGCCTTCCTATGTAGTCCTAGTAACCACAGGGTTTTAATCTATTGCCTGTAGCTTCCAAGGCGTTTCCCTCTGTTATAGCTTCTTTTGTTTGCTGGTCTCTTCAGTGTCTGGTTTACGCCCTGACACAAAGGGGACGGTGGAGGACACTTTTTTTTTTTAGGCTCACTTGTTCAGTTGCGCTGTGGGGAGGGAGGGAGGGAGTGATGCTGCAAACAAATAACACTGGCGTGCGCTCGCAGTGCCTCAGCCACACTGGGTCTGCCCCCGCTCACAGCGCGTGTAGCCTCCCTGCCCACACTGCTCAGGCTCTAGGTTGTTCCACCGGGAACAATCCGAGGCTGGCCCTGGGCTGCATGCACCTCCCAGGTCCAAGCCGCTCAGGTTCAGGCACTCGGGTAGTCCTCAGAGGCACAGACTCGGTTGGGCCTGCGTTTTGTGCTCTTCCCAGGTCCGAGCAGCTCAGGTGATGAGGTGTTTGGCGAGCGCCAATGTTGTGACTTATCGCCTCCCCGCCACTCGGTTATCTGGGTGTAAAACAGGCGCACCTTCTCAGGCAGATGTTGACCGTCCAGATCCCCAAGAAGTTTTAGTTAGCAAAGAAGCCTGCTTACAGTTTTATAGATAATGTCTCTCTGGGGCTGCGATTGCCCCCTTCCGGCTCTGGCTGCCTGTCACGGGAGGGGGAAGGTCTGCAGCCGGCTATCTCTGTTCAGTCCTTTGTTCCGTGCGTGGGCCTGGCGGTGTCTTAGGTTAGGGCTGGCTTTTTGCGTGGTAAATATCCCAGAGTCTGGTTTGCTAGCCCAAGTTATTTCGTTCAGATAGCACTCAGGGTATTCAGGCCAGATTTTTACTCTAAGCGATGCAGCCCGCGCTGCGCCTCCCTGCCCAGCTCCTGCTTGCTAATGGTGTGAGCAGGCGTCTGCACTGCTTCGCGGCTGGGGGAGTTACCGTAGGGCTTGCAATCTGCGAGTTTTAATTGTTTATTTATTTTTATCCCCCTTATGTTGCCCTTTGTGCTTCCAAAGCTTGGCAAAGATTTGGCAGTGAAAAGCTTTCCTGGTGTTTGGAAACTTTTCTCTTTTTAAGACTATCTTCCCGGGACGGAAATCCCTCCCTCCCTCTTTTCTCTCTTTTTTTGTCTTTTATATTTTTTCCTACCTACTTTCCAAGAGTTGGGTTCTTTTCTGGGTGCCTGATGTCCTCTGGCAGCATTCATAAGTTGTATTGTGGAATTTACTCGACGTTTAAATGCTCTTTTGATGAAATTGTTTGGGGGGGAAAGAGTTCTCCCCGTCCTACTCCTCAGCAATCTTGGCTCCTCTCTTGTGGAGTTTGGAGAGAGCACGCGGGATTGCTCTCCAGGCGATGCAGGAAAAGAAGGCCCTCATCTCGCGATGTCGGGGGAGTCTCGTGGTTTTTCTGGAGCTGCGGTGCCAGTGTGGGGTTTCTCACAAGGTACGACCGGGAGCTCAGGGAGCCTCTTGTGTGGTGTCAGGGAAGTCAAGTCTCCGTACAAGTGGCGAGGGGGCGCACGTCATTGCTCTCGAGTCATGATAGTGGAATCAGGGCTCAACGCAATGAAAATGGATGCTCGAGGTCTTTCTCGGGTTGCGGCAGGAAACCCTGGATTCCCTCGACTTGTGCCTGTGACCTCAGGTAGCTTCTCAGGGTGCCTCTGAGAAGTCAGGGATACTATGGAGCTGGGAGAGGCCTCTCGGGACTCCACTGGGTTTGCTGCAATGGAAGAGGGCCTAATCTCGAGATCAGGAAGGAACCTCAGGGTTCCTCTCCATTTCTGACTCAGATTGCAGGGTCCCTGCAGAGTTGGGACAGGAGAGTCAGGCCTCGTCTTGTGTGGAGGAATGGAACTCCGCTTGCCTCTCGAGTTGTTCAAGGAGCGACAGGCCACTTGTCGAGCTGTGTGTGGAACCTGTGGTTTTTTCCAGACAATGCACGGGGGTGTCAGTGCCCCTTCGTGATGTGCTTTCATCCACAGGGTTGCCTTCGAAGTGGTTTGCGGGCATCGGGTTCTTATCAAGAGCGGACCAGGAAATCGGGGTCTTTTGGAATGCGGCACCACACACGAGGCTACGTCTCGAATTTCCTCGTGAGACGGGCCTCATGCTGAGGTGCCCCTGGAAGGTCGGGAAAGCCTTCCAGACAAAGCAGGTTAATCGACCCTACTGTCGCGATCAGGAGGGGAGAAGGGGCTCAGATGAAGTGGTGCCGGGAACCTCGGTGTTCCCCTTGAGTGAGACCGGTATGTCAGGGAACTTTTGGGGTCTCACGAAGCTTGCCAAATACTGTTTCAAACTTCAAGATGAAACGTGGGACTTCTCTTGAGACGCTGTGGCGGGCAAGGGCCTCATCTTGTGATGAAGGGGAAACCACGTGGTTTTTTTCGAGTTGCGATGGGATTGTTGACTTACGACGGGGAATTCAGGCTTCCTCTTGTGTTGGCCCAGGGAAGTCCATTCTTCCATTCGAGTTGCCAGGGAGAGCTGGGTGGGAATTGCTCTCGAGGCACGGCAGGTCAAAATAGACCTCATCTAGGCTTGTGTCCAGGACCTAATGTTCCTCTCCAGGGGCGATAGGGATCACGGGGACGCATTCCAGACTCACCCAGTGAGTCAGGCCTCGGCTCGAGGGGAAGCAAAGGATTCTGATATCCTCCTGGGTCGCGATAGGTATCTCTTGGAGCCCACTGAGTGGCCTCCAGGGAGTCAAGCCTCCTGTGGAGTTGGAGAGAGGACTCGGGATTGCTCTCCAGGCCATACAGGAAAGAAGGCCCTCAGCTCGCAATGACGGGGGCGTCTTGTGGGTTTTCTCGAGTTGGAGCGCAAGTATGAGTTTTCTCACGAGGTACGACGGGGAGCTCAGGGAGCCTCTCGTGTGGCGCCAGGAAAGTCAGGTGTCTATGCGTGTGATAAGGAGGAGCCCATAAATGCTCTCGAGTCATGGTAGGGAAATCGGGACTCAAGACGCGTTGAAGAAGGAGTCTCGAGGTCTTTCTCAGGTTGCAGCAGGAAACCCTGGGTTCCCTCGACTTGTACTGGTGACCTCAGGGAGCTTCTCAGGGTGCCTCTGAGAAGTCAGGCATACTGTGGACTTGGGAGGCGCTCTCGGAACTCCACTGGGTTTGGTGCAATGGCAAAGGTTCTCATCTCGAGTTGAGGCAGGAACCTAAGGGTTCCTCTCCATTTAAAACTCCAACCACAGGGTCCCTGAAGAGTTGGGACAGGAGAGTCAGGCCTCGTCTTGTGTGGAGGAATGGAACTCCACTTGCCTCTCGAGTTGTTCACAGGATAACAGACCATTTGTCGAGCTGTGAGTGGAACCTTCGGTTTTTTCCGTAAGATGCATGAGGGGGTCAGTGCCCCTTCGTGTTGTGCCTTCATCCACAGGGTTGCCTTCAAAGAGGTGTCCGGACATCGGGTTCTTATCAATAGCAGAGCAGGAAATCGGGGTCTTTCAGAACGTGGCACCATCCATGAGGCTACGTCTCGAATTTCTTCGTTAGACTGGTGTCAACCTGAGGTGCGCCATGAAGATCGGGAACCCCTTCCAGACAAAGCAGGGGAATCGACCATCTTGTCGCGATCAGGAGGAGTGAAAGGGCTCAGTTGAAGTCGTGCCGGGAACCTCGGTGTTCCCCTCGAGTGGGACCGGTGTGTCGGGAAACTTTTGGGGTCACTTCAAGGGTGCCAAGTACCGTTTTGCACTTCAATACGGACTTGGGGCTTCTCTTGACACGCTGTAGAGGGCAAGGGCCTCATCTTGGGATGACGGGAGAATCACGTGGTTTTTCTCAAGGTGCGGCGGGATTCTCGAGTTACGACGGGGAATTCAGGCTTCCTCTTGTGTTGGCCCAGGGAAGTCCAATCTTCCATTCGAGTTTCGAGGGAGAGCTGGGGTTTGCTCTTGAGTCACTGCAGGGCAAAAGAGACCTCATCTAGGCTTGTGTCCAGGACCTAATATTCCTCTCCAGGGCCGACAGCGATCTCGGGGTTGCATTCCAGACGCATCCTGGGAGTCAGAGCTCGACTCGAGGGGAAGCAAAGGACCCCGCTCTCCTCTTGAATCACCACAGGTGTCTCTTGGAGCCCACTGAGTGGCCTAAAGGGAGTCAAGCCCCCTGTGGAGTTTGGAGAGAGGACTCAGGATTGCTCTCCAGGCCATGCAGGAAAAGAAGACCCTCATCTCGCAATGACAGGGGCGTCTTGTTGGTTTTCTCGAGCTGCGGTGCCAGTCTGCGGTTTCTGACGAGGTGGACGGGAAGCTCAGGGAGCCTTTCGTGTGGCACCAGGGAATTCAGGTCTCCATGCGCATGGCAAGGGGGAGCGCGTCATTGCTCTCGAGATATGATACGGGAATCGGGCCTCAAGACACGTTAAAGCAGGACTCTCAAGGTCTTTCTTGGGTTGCGGCAGGAAACCCTGGGTTTCGTCGACTTCTGCCGGTGACCTTAGGGAGCTTCTCAGGGTGCCTCTGAGAAATCAGGCATACTGTGGATTTGGGACGGGCCTCTCGGGACTCCACTGGTTTTGTGGCAATGGAAAAGGGCCTCATCTTGAGTGGATTCAGGAACCTCAGGCTTCCTCTCCATTTCTGACTCGGTGCGCAAGGTCCCTAGAGTTGTGACAGGAGAGTCAGGCATCGTCTTGTGTGGAGGAATGGAACTCCGCTTGCTTCTCGAGTTGTTCACGAGGTGACAGACCACTTGTGGAGCTGTGTGAGGAACCTGCGGGTTTTTCCGGAAGATGCACGGGGTGTCAGTGCCCCTACGTGTTGTGCCTTCATCCACAGGCTTGCCTTCGAAGAGGTGTCCAGGAGTCTGGTTTTGATCAAAAGTGGACCATGGAATCGGGGTCTTTCGGCATGTAGTATGGCCCTCGAGGCTACCTCTCGAATTTCCTCGTGAGACCGGCCTCATCCTGAGGTGTGCCGGGAAGGTCGGGAATCCCTTCGAGACAAAGCAGTGGAATCGACCCTCCTATCGCGATCAGGAGAGGAGAAAGGCCTCAGATGAAGTGGTGCCGGAAACTTCAGTGTCCCCTCTAGTGAGATCGGTATATAGGGGAACTTTTGGGGTCGCATCAAGGGTGCCAAGTACTGTTTTGCACTTCAAGACGGAATGTGAGACTTCTCTTGAGACGCTGTAGGGGGCAAGGGCCTCATCTTGCAATACGGGGAACCACGTGATTTTTCTCGAGTTGCGGCGGGTTTCTCAAATTACAACTGGAAATTCAGGCTTCCTCTTGTGTTGGCTCAGAAAGGCCAATCTTCCATTCGAGTTGCAAGGGAAAGCTAGGGGTTGTGCTTGAGTCACTGCAGGGCCAAAGAGACCTCATCTAGGCTTTTGTCCAGGACCTAAGGTTCCTCTCCAGGGGCGACAGGGATCCAGGGTTGCATTCCAGACTCACCCTCGTAGTCAGGCCTCATCTCGAGGGGAAGCAAAGGACACCGCTCTCCTCCTGAGTATCGACGGGTATCTCTTGGAGCCCACTGAGTGACCTAAAGGGAGTCAAGCCTCCTTTGGAGTTTGGAGAGAGGATTCGGGATTGCTCTTCAGGTCATGCAGGAAAGAAGGCCCTCATTTCACCATGACAGGGGCGTCTCGTGGGTTTTCTCGAGCTGCGGCGCCAGTGTGGGGTTTCTCACGAGGTACGATGGGGAGCTCAGGGAGCCTCTCATGTGGTGCCGGGGAAGTCAGATCTTCATGCGCGTGGCGAGGGGGAGCGCGTCATTGCTCTCCAGTCATGGTAGGGTATCGGGCCTCAAGACGTGGTAAAGAAGGACTCTCAAGGTCTTTCTCAGAATGCAGCAGGAAACCCTGGGTTCACTCGACTTGTGCCAGTGACCGCAGAGAGCTTCTGTGGGTGCCTCTGAGAATCAGGGATACTGTGGAGTTTTAGGGGCCTCTCGGGACTCCACTGGGTATGGCGCAATGGAAGAGGGCCTCATTTCGAGTTGATGCAGGAACGTCAGGTTTCATCTACATTTCTGACTCCGATCGCACGGTCCCTGCAGAGTTGGGAAAGGAGAGTCAGGCCTTCTCTTGTGTGGAGGAACGGAACTCCGCATGCCTCTCTAGTTCTTCAAGGGATGACAGGACACTTGTCGATCTGTGTTTGGAATCTGCGTGTTTTTCCGTACTATGCATGGGGATGTCAGTACCCCTTCGTGTTGTGCATTCATCCACAGGTTTGCTTTCGAAGAGGTGTCCTGGCATCGGGTTCTTATTAAGAGCGGACCGGGAAATCGGGGTCTTTCCGCATGTGGCACCACCCACCAGGCTACGTCTCGAATTTCCTAGTGAGACCGGCCTCATCCTGAGGTGCGCCGGGAAGGTCGGAACCCCTTGCAGACAAAGCAGGGGAATCGACCCTCCTGTCTCGATCAGGAGGGGAGAAGGGGCACAGCTGAGGTGATGCCGGGAACCTCGGTGTTCCCCTCCAGTGAGACCAGTGGTTGGGGAACTTTTGGGGTCGCATCAAAGGTGCCAAGTACCGTATCGCACTTCAAGATGGAACGTAAGACTTCTTTTGAGATGCTGTAGCGGCAATGGCCACATCTTGCGATGAAGAGGGAACGACGTGGTTTTTCTCGAGTTGTGGTGGGATTCTTGAGTTACAACGGGAAATTCAGGCTTCCTCTTCTGTTGGCCCAGGGAAGTCCAGTCTTCCATTCGAGTTGCGAGGGAGAGTTGGGGATTGCTCTCGAGTCACTGCAGGAAAACAGAGACCTCCTCTAGGCTTGTGTCCAGGACCTAATGTTTCTCTCCAGGGGCGACAGGGATCTCCGGTTCACATATCAGACACACCCGAGGAGTCAGGCCTCGCCTCGAGGGGAAGGAAAAGACTCCGCTCTCCTCTCGAGTCGCGACGGGTATGTCTTGGAGTCCACTGAGTGACCAAAAGGGAGTCAAGCCTACTGTGGAGTTTGGAGAGAGGACTCGGGATTGCTCTCCAGGCCATGCTAGAAAAGAAGGCCGTCATGTCGCGAAAATGGGGGCGTCTCGTGGGTTTTCTCTATCTGTGGCGCCAGTGTTTGGTTTCTCACGAGGTATGACGGGGAGCTCAGGGAGCCTCTCGTGTGGCGCCAGGGAAGTCAGGGCTTCATGAGTGTAGCAGAGGGAGCGCGTCATTGCCCTCGAGTCATGGTAGGGGAATCAGGCCTCAAAATGCGTTGAAGAAGCACTCTTGAGTTCTTTCTATGGTGGCGGCAGTAAACCCTGGGTTCACGCGAATTGTGCTGGTGACCTCAGGGAGCTTCTCAGGGTGCCTCTGAGAAGTCAGGGACACTGTGGAGCTGGGACGCCTCTCTCGGGACTCCACTGGGTTTCGTGCAATGGAAGAGGTCCTAATCTCGAGTGGAGGCAGGAACCTCAGCGTTTCTCTCGTGACTTCACTGGCGCTGGTCTGATTCGGATCGCAAAGTCCCTGCAGAGTTGGGACAGGAGAGTCAGGCCTTGTCTTGTGTAGAGGAATGAAAACCCACTTGCCTCTCGAGTTCTTCAGGGGTGACAAGCCACTTGTTGAGCTGTATGTGGAACCTGCGGGTTTTTCCGGACGATGCACGAGGGTGTCAGTGCCCCTTCGTGTTGTGCCTTCACCCACAGGGTTGCCTTCGAAGAGGGGTCCGGGCCTCGGGTCCTTCTCAAGGGCGGACCGGGGAATCGGGGGCGTTCGGCATGTGGCCCCACCCACGTGGCTCGTCTCGAATGTCCTCGTGAGACCGGCCTCATCCTGAGGTGCGCCGGGAAGGCCGGGAACCCCTTCCAGACCACGCAGGGGAATTGCCTCTCCTGTCGCGATCAGGAGGGGAGAAGGGGCTCAGAGGAAGCGGTGCCGGGACCCTCGGTGTTCCCCTCGGGGCACCCCGGCGTGTCGGGGGACTTTTGGGGGTCGCAGGAAGGCTGTCAGGGACCGTTTCGCCCTTCAGGGCGGAACAGGGGACTTCCCTTGAGACGCCGTCGCGGGCAAGGGCCTCATCTTGCCAAGAGGTGGGAACCACGTGGTTTTTCTCGAGTTGCGGCGGCATTCTCGAGTTACGACGGGGATCTCAGCCTTCCCCTTGGGTTGGCCCTGGGAAGCCCCATCTTCCCCTCGGGTTGCGAGGGAAAGCTGGGGGTTGCGCTCGGGTCACTGCAGGGCCGAAGAGACCTCACCTAGGCGTGTGTCCGGGACCTAATATTCCTCTCCAAGGAAGGCAGGGATCTCGGGGTTGCATTCCAGGCTCCCCCGGGGAGTCAGGCCTCGTCTCAAGGGGAAGCCAAGGACTCCGCTCTCCTCTCGATTCGCGACGCGGGTCTCTTGGAGCCCCCTGAGCGGCCTCAAGGGAGTCCAGCCTCCTCTTCCGTTTGGAGAGAGGACCCGGGATTGCTCTCCAGGCCATGCAGGAAAAGAAGGCCCTCAGCTCGCGAGGACGGGGGCGTCTCAGGGGTTTCCTCGAGCTGCGGCGCCCGTGGGGGTTTTCTCCCGAGGCACGACGAGGATCTCAGGGAGCCTCTCGTGCGGCGCCAGGGATGTCAGGTCTCCATGCGCGTGGCGAGGGGGAGCGCGTCCTGGCTCTCGAGTCATGGGAGGGGACTAGGGCCTCGAGACGCGTTGAAGAAGGACTCTCGAGGTCTTTCTCGGGGGTTGGCGGGAAACCCTCGTTTCCCTCGCCTTCTGCCGGGGACCTTAGGGAACTTCCCAGGGTGCCTCTGAGAGGCGAGGGATCCTGTGGAGGTGGCGGGGCCCCTCGGGCTCCACTGGGTCTGGCGCAACGGAAGAGGGCCTCACCTCGAGGGGAGGCAGGAACCTCAGGCTTCCTCTCCGTTTCGGACTCCGACCGCAGGGTCCCTGCAGAGTTGGGACAGGAGAGTCTGGCCTCATCTTGTCTGAGGAAGGGAACCCCGCTGGCCTCTCGAGTTGCTCAGGGAGTCTCAGGCCCCTCGTCGAGCTGTGTGTGGAACCCGCGGGTCTTTGCGGACGATGCACGGGGGTGGCAGTGCCCCTTCGTGTTTTGCCTTCACCCACAGGGTTGCCTTTGAAGAGGGGTCCGGGCCTCGGGTCCTTCTCAAGAGCGGACCGGGGAATCGGGGGCGTTCGGCCTGTGGCCCCACCCACGTGGCTCGTCTCGAATTTCCTCGTGAGACCGGCCTCATCCTGAGGTGCGCCGGGAAGGCCGGGAACCCCTTCCAGACCACGCAGGGGAATCGCCTCTCCTGTCGCGATCAGGAGGGGAGAAGGGGCTCAGAGGAAGCGGTGCCGGGACCCTCGGTGTTCCCCTCGGGGGAACGCGGCGTGTCGGGGGACTTTTGGGGGTCGCAGGAAGGCTGTCAGGGACCGTTTCGCCCTTCAGGGCGGAACAGGGGACTTCCCTTGAGACGCCGTCGCGGGCAAGGGCCTCATCTTGCCAAGAGGTGGGAACCACGTGGTTTTTCTCGAGTTGCGGCGGCATTCTCGAGTTATGACGGGGATCTCATGCTTCCTCTCGGGTTGGCCCTGGGAAGCCCAATCTTCCCCTCGGGTTGCGAGGGAAAGCTGGGGGTTGCACTCGGGTCACTGCAGGGCCGAAGAGACCTCACCTAGGCGTGTGTCCGGGACCTAATATTCCTCTCCAGGGAAGGCGGGGATCTCGGGGTTGCATTCCAGGCTCCCCCGGGGAGTCAGGCCTCGTCTCGAGGGGAAGCCAAGGACTCCGCTCTCCTCTCGAGTCGCGACGCGGGTCTCTTGGAACCCCCTGAGCGGCCTCAAGGGAGTCCAGCCTCCTCTTCCGTTTGGAGAGAGGACCCGGGATTGCTCTCCAGGCCATGCAGGAAAAGAAGGCCCTCAGCTCGCGAGGACGGGGGCGTCTCAGGGGTTTCCTCGAGCTGCGGCGCCCGTGGGGGTTTTCTCCCGAGGCACGACGAGGATCTCAGGGAGCCTCTCTTGCGGCGCCAGGGAAGTCAGGTGTCCATGCGCGTGTCGAGGGGGAGCGTGTCATGGCTCTCAAGTCATGGTAGGGGAATCGCGACTCAAGACATTTTGAAGCACTCTCTCGGTCTTTCTCGAGTCGCGATAGAAAACCCAGGGTTCCCTCAACTTGTGCCTGTGACCTCAGGGAGCTTCTCATTGTGCCTGTGAGAACTCAGGGATACTGTGGAGTTGGTAGGGGCCTCTCGGGACTCCACTGCGTGTGGTGCAATGGAAGAGGGCCTCATCTCGAGTGGACGCAGGAACCTCAGGCTTCCTCTCCGTTTCTGACTCGGATCCCATGGTCCCTGCAGAGTAGGCAAAAGAGAGTCACACCTAATCTTCTGTTGAGGAAGTGGAACTTCGTTTGCCTTTCGAGTTGTTTACAGGGTCACAGTCCACTTGTCGAAATGTCTGTGGGACCTGCGGGTTTTTCTGGACGATGCACGCGGGTGTCAGTGCCCCTTCGTCTTGTGCCTTCATCCACAGGTTTTCCTTCAAAGAGGTGTGCTGGCATCGGGTTCTTTTCAAGAATGGACCGTGAAATTGGGGTCTTTCGGCATGTGGCACCACCCACGAGGCTACGTCTCGAACTTCCTCATGAGACCGGCCTCATCCTGAGGTGCGCCCGGAAGGTCGGGAACCCCTTGCAGACAGAGAAGGGGAGTCGACACTCCTGTCGCAATCAGGAGAGGAGAAGGGGCTCAGATGAAGTGGTGCAGGGAACCTCGGTGTTCCCCTTGAGTGAGTTTGGTATGTCGCGGAACTTTTCGGGTCGCATCAAGGGTGCCAAGTACCGTTTCGCACTTCAGAATGGAACGTGGGACTTCTCTTAAGATGCTGTAGCGGACAAAGGGCCTCATCTTGCGATGACGAGGGAAGCACGTGGTTTTTCTTGAGTTGCGGTGGGATTCTCGAGTTACGACGGGGAATTCAGGCTTCCTCTTGTGTTGGCCCAGGAAGTCTAATCTTCCATTTGAGTTGCCAGGGAGAGCTGGGGATTGGGCTCCATTCACTGAAGTGCAAACTAGACCTCATCTACGCTTGTATCCAGGACTTAATGTTCCTCTCCATAGGCGACAGGGATTTGGGGTTGCATTCCATACTCACCCGGGGAGTCAGGCCTCATCTCGAGGGGAAGCAAAGGACTCCACTCTCTTCTCGAGTCGCGACAGGTATCTCTTGGAGCCCACTGAGTGGTCTTCGCTCTGTAGGAGAGCTCTAGTGTACATAAGCCTGTACATAAGTGAACACAGACACTCTGTGTGCATGTTGCTGCGTACCCAAAATAGGGCCACAAGGAGCCTCATGCTCTCCATGCGGCGCGGAAGCTGTGTAGCCACGCAGCAGCTGAAGAATCCAACCAATTGCTCTTTTCTTACCTCTGACAGAGCTCGCATTGCCGTAGCCCTTGGCAGTTTGGAAACACTGGACCCTAACCCCTCTCAAAGTAGGCCTGGGTTCTAGTTCGAATAGAAAGTCAATAGCGGAGCTGAGGACAGGAACGCGGCAGTCATTTATCACACGCTCCTGCAGCCTGCTACTACAGGGACACTAACGCTAGAAGCTAGGAATGTCTTTGCAAGGTGCGCAAAGGACAAGGGAGAACCTCGACCCTGACTCTAGTATTTCAGTCCCCTGAGCAGATCTGAGGTTCTCCCGCTGTAGAAGCTAACCCATTCCTTTCAAATACAGGCTTCCTAACACAGGGCCAGTTGGCTGCTTGCTCTTCCACAAAGCAGGCTTCCTTAACTTGCAAACTTCGAATTCCGCTTAACAGCCTGTAGGAAAATCGCTTCTTGGAAGATTTTTTTCAGAGGCTGTATCCCCGGAGCTGGGGCCAAGCTAGGGGACCCATAGTGACAAGGGAAGGCAAAACCACATCCAATGTCTTTGCTCTGGAGGACAGCTTTGGTGAGCCTAAGTCTTTCAGGAATATTTCTGGCTCCAACAGAGTCAAATTCTGTGTGTGAAGCTGCACAGCCAAAATAGGGGAACAGAGAGCCTGATTCTCTCTGTGTAGCTTTGAAGCTGTCATTCAAACAACAGCTTGAGAATCCATACAATGCTCTCCCTTACTGCTAAGAGAATTCTCATTGCTGTCGTCCTTGACAGTTTGTAGAAATCCGCACCCTAACCCTTCTCCAAGTAGGCCTGGGTCCTAGCTCGGAACAACAGGCAACGGCGGAGCTGAGGCCAGTAAGGCACAAGTGAGGTCTCACACACTCTTGCAGCCTGATCGTCCAGGAGCAGTAAGGCCTCTTTTTCCCTGCAGGAGGCTCGCTTGCCTTGCCTCCTGTGAACTGCATTTCCCAGCCTGGGCGCAAAGCTGTTCCTGGAGATTTTTTCTCAGGGGCTGTTTCCCTGGAGCTGGGTTGGACCTCGGGGGCCCAACTCACAGGGGAAGACAAAACCACATGGACAGGTCTATGCTCTGTAGGAGAGCTCTAGTGAACCTCATCTCTCAGGAACATTCTTGGCTTCTACAGAGACACCTCTGTGCATGAAGCTACACACCCAACATAGTGGCAAAGGGAGTCTGATTCCGTGGGTGCTGATGCTTTGTGGCAAAGCACCTGCTAAGAATCCATCCGCATAGGCTTCCCTCACCTTGACAGAGGTCTCATTGCTGTAGTCCTTGGCAGTTTGGAAAGAAGCAGACCCTTACCCTTCACCAAGTAGGCCGTTGTCCTTGTTTGAATGGAAAGGCAGTAGCTGAGCTGAGGCCAGTAAGGCGCCAGTCAAGTCTGACATATTCCCGATGCCTGCTCCTTCATGGAAAATAACGTTAGAATCTGGGAATGTCTTTGCAAGGCTGGCAAAGGGCAGTCAGGAACCTCGACTCTGCCTCTGGAATTTCTATCTTCTCAGCACATCTGGCGGTCTCGGTCAGGAGAAACTAACCCATTCCTTGCAAATATAGGCTTCCAAACACAGGCCGGTTGGCTGTCTCTTCTTGCCGAAGGAAGCTTGCTTATCCCACCTCCTGCGAACTCCGCTTCCCAGCCTGGGGGATAAGAGGTTCTTGGAGATCTTTTCTCAGAGGCTGTTTCCACGGAGCAGGGGCCGATCCCGGAGACCCACACGCACAGGGGAAGGGAAAACCGCATGGATAAGTCTTTGCTCTCTAGGAGTGCTCTAGTGAACCTCAGTCTATGCGGAATGTTCTTGGCTCCAACGGGGACATCTCTGTGTGGGAAGCTGCATACCCAACATAGAGACACAGAGACCTGATTCTCTCTGTGCAGCTTTGACGCTGTCGTTCAAACAACAAATTGAGAATCCACACAATGCTCTCCCTTACCACTGAGAGAGTTATCATTGCTGTAGCCCTTCGCAGTTTCTGGAAATCGGCACACAAACACTTCTCCAAGTAGGCCTGGGTTCAAGTTCAGATGAACATGCAATAGCGGAGCTGAGGCCAGTAAGGCACCAGTCAGGTGTCACACACTCTGGCAGCCTGCTCCTCCAGGGACAGTAAGGCCTCTATTTCCCTTCAGGAGGCTCGCTTGCCTTACTTCCTGTGAACAGCGTTTCCCAGCCTGGGCGGAAAGCAGTTCCTGGAGATCTTTTCTCAGGGGCTGTTTCCCCGGAGTTGGGGCGGACCTCGGGGACCCAACTCACAGGGGAAGGCAAAACCAAATGGACAGGTCTATGCTCTGTAGGAGATCTCTAGTCAACTGCCGGGGTCCAGCCCCAGCTGATCCAGGGTATTCAAAGCAGAGACGGCGTAGGCGAGGGTCAGGGAACAACTGCTTAATTAAACGTTAATTAAGGATATAAAGAGTAATAAAATGAGGATAGCTCAGTAGGAAAATTCAGTGGAGAAAAGAGGCTGAGTAGCTTGGTTTACGCGGGGGACCAATAAAACTTCAAGACAAGAAGCTTGAACCACTTACTTAGGCCGCAGGCGTCCTTCCGTTCTCCCGAAGGAGAGGAGACACTGAGGCCTCCCCGGTCGGATCTTAGAAGCCCAGGCAAAATTAGTAAGCTTTGTGGGTTCCGCGCTCCAGATGGAGACTCAACCAGAGTGAGAGAGAGAGAGAGACATGGGGAGACCAGTATTTCGAGAAACTGATCCCAATTCTTTATTTTCCATGGTCTACTTTTATACACTGAGATGTTATGCAAAAGTCACGTGGGGTCAGCAGTCCTGACTTTTATCAAAGTCAGGTGCTTCATACAAAAGTATACAGAGGTCTTAGGGGTGTTACATCATCTTCTGGCCGGGGGGCCTGCTGACAATTTACGACCCTCTCCTTGTGACAGCGGTCAGTCAACCAGGACACTTATTTCTCCAGGGGTGATTATTCTTAAAACAGACGCCACCCAAATAAAGTTACATTCCTATAGGGTGAGGGTGTAGTGGGTTTTAGTTAAGGCAAGAATTTACTTAGCCTAAGGTCTAACGTGATTTATATCAAAGGTTAATACTTATTCCTTCTATATATTCATTAATGTGTATAAGGGCAGGGGATGTGGAGACTTAGCAGTAAACATCAGCTCAACAAATGAAAAACCCTTCACCAATATGATTTCTAATCAGCCATTTATACTTATACTAATAATTTTCTAACTTTTCTAAGGAACCTGTTTTTAGAAGGTTTAAAGCATCTCGTGCCTCTCATGGTTGGGAGGCTGTGAGCAATCACATGTGGCCGGACAAGCCTGTCAGGCAGGCTAGAGAACCTTCAGAGGAGTTTGTAGGTTAAAACACTCTTGTCACACCCAGGGGTTTTTATCAACTGGAGCTCTAGGTTAACTCCTTCTCCGAAAGAGGTGGTGGGGGACAGCCCCCCGTAAAGTCAGAGGTGTAGGTGAGAGCACAAAGTAGTAAGGTAGGCAGGCTCTGGTTATGGGGGTAGATGCTCGAGGATTTCCAGGGGGACTCCTGAGGCTCGATCCCACCTTTGCGTATGTCGAGCCTCCTTCCTCATGACCTTTGCCATGGGCGGAGTGCCTCACTCTGGCCCCCAACAGTGAACCTCCTCTCTCAGGAACATTCTTGGCTCCTATCGAGACACCTCTGTGCGTGTAGCTACACACGCAACGTAGGGGCAAAGGGAGCCAGATTCTTTCCGTGGGGTGCTGATGCTTTGTGGCAAAGCACCTGCTTGAGAATCCATCAGCTTACGCTTCCCTCGCCTTGACAGAGGTCTCATTGCTGTAGCCCTTGGCAGTTTGGAAAGAAGAGGACCCTTACCTTTCATAAAGTGGGCCCTTGTCCTAGTTTGAAAGGAAAGGCAAGAGCTGAGCTGAGGCCAATAAGGCGCCAGTCAAGTCTGACATATTCCTGAAGCCTGCTCCTTCATGGAAAATAACGCTGGAATCTAGGAATGTCTCTGCAAGGCTGGCAAAGGGCAGTCAGGAGCCTGCACCCTGCCTCTGGAATTACCGATTTCTGAGCAGATCTGGAGGTCTCCTTTAGGAGAATCTAACTCATTCCTTCCATATTGAGACTTACAAAAACAGGCCGGTCGGCTGCCTCTTCGTGCCCGAAGGAGGCTTGATTTTCCTGCCTCCTATGAACCCAGCTTCCCAGGCTCTGGGAAAAGCGGATCTTGAAAATCTTTTCTCAGGGGTTGTTTCCACGGAGCTGGGGCTAAGCCTGGAGACCCAAACTCACAGGGGAAGAAAAACCACATGGACAAGTCTTTGCTCTCTAGGAGAGCTCTAGTGAACTTCACTCTGTCACGAACATTCTTGATTCATATGGAGACACCCCTATGTGTGAAGCTGCGTACCCAACATGGGGGCACAGAGAGCCTGATTCTCTCTGTGTAGCTTTAAAGATGTCGTTCAAAAAACACCTTGAAAATCCATACAATGCTCTTCCTTACCCGTGACAGAGTTCTCATTGCTGTAGCCCTTGGCAGTTTTTAGAAATCCGCACCCAAACCCTTCTCCAAGTAGTCCTGGGTCCTAGTTCGGAGGAACATGCAATGGCGGAGCTGAGGCCAGTAAGGCACCAGTCAGGTCTCACACACTCTGGCAGCCTGCTCCTCCAGGGGCAGTAAGGCCTCTTTTTCTCTGCAGGAGGCTCGCTTGCCTTGCCTTCTGTGAACTGCGTTTCCCAGTCTGGACGAAAATCAGTTCCTGGAGGTGTTTTCTTAGGGGTTTCTTCCTCGGAGCTGGGGCGAACATCGGGAACCCAACTCACAGGGGAAGGCAAAACCATATGGACAGGTCTATGTTCCGTAGCAGAGCTCTAGTGAACCTCATCTCCCAGGAACATTCTTGGCTCCTATAGAGACACCTCTGTGTTTGAAGCTACACACCCAACATAGGGGCAAATGCAGCCTGATTCTCTCCATGGGGTGCAGATGCTTTGTGGCAAAGCACCTGTTTGAGAATCCATCCGCTTCCACTTCCCTCTCTTTGACAGAGGTGTCTTTGCTGTAGCCTTTGGCAGTTTGGAAAGAAGCAGATCCTTACCCTTCAACAAGTAGGCCCTTGTCCTAATTTGAACGGAAAGGCGATAGCTGAGCTGAGGCCAGTAAGGCGCCAGTCAAGTCTGACATATTCCTGAAGCCTGCTCCTTCATGGAAAATAACGCTAGAATCTAGAAAGGTCTTTGCAAGGCTGGCAAAGGACAGTCAGGAACCTCGACCCTGCCTCTGGAATTTCCGTCTTCTGAGCAGATCTGGAGGTCTTCTTTTGGAGAAGCTAACCATTCCTTCCAAATAGAGGCTTCCAAACACAGGCTAGTTGGCTGCCTCGACTTGCCCGAAGGAGGCTTGCTTGTTCCGCTTCCTGTGAACTCCGCTTCCCGCCTGGGGGAAAAGTTGTTCTTGGAGATCTTTTTTCAGGGGCTATTTCAACGGAGTTGGAGCCGAGCCCGGAGACCCACATGCACAGAGGAAGGCAAAACCACATGGACAAGTCTTTGCTCTGTAGGAGAACTCTAGTTAACCTCAGTATGTGAGGAAAGTCTTGGATTCTACGGGGATACCTCTGTGTGTGGAGCTGCATACCCAACAAGGGGGCACACAGGGCCTGATTCTCTCTTTGCAGCTTTGAAGCTGTCGTTCAAACAACAGCTTGAGAATCCATACAATGCTCTCCCTTACCTCTGAGAGAATTCTCATTGCAGTAGCCCTTGGCAGTTTTTACAAATCCGCACCCAAACCCTTCTCCAAGTAGGCCTGGGTCCTGGTTTGGATGGCCATGCAATGGCGGAGCTGAGGTCAGTAAGGCATCAGTCAGGTGTCACACACTCTGGCAGCCTGCTCCTCCAGGGACAGTAAGGCCTATTTTTCCCTGCAGGAGGCTCGCTTGCCTTGCCTCCTGTGAACTGCGTTTCCCAGCCTAGGCAAAAAGCGGTTCCTGGAGATCTTTTCTCAGGGGCTCTATCCCCAGAGCTGGGGTGGACCTCGGGGACCCATCTCACAGGGGAAGGAAAAACCACATGGACAGGTCTATGCTCTGTAGGAGACCTTAGTGAATCTCAAGTCTTAGGAACATTCTTGGCTCGTACAGAGACACCTCTGTGTGTAAAGCTACACACCGAACATAGGGGCACAGGGAGCCTGATTCTCTCCGTGGGGTGCTGATGCTTTGTGGCAAAGCACCTGTTTGAGAATCCATCCGCTTACGCTTCCCTCGCCTTGACAGAGGTCTCATTGCTGTGTCTCTTGGCACTTTGGAAAGAAGCAGACCCTTACCCTTCACCAAGTAGGCCCTGATCCTAGTTTGAAAGGAAAGGCAATAGCTGAGCTGAGGCCAGTAAGGCACCTGTCAACTCTGACATATTCCCGATGCCTGCTCCTTCATGGAAAATATTGCTAGAATCTAGGAATGTCTTTGCAAGGCTGGCAAAGGGCAGTCAGGAACCTCGACCCTGCCTCTGGAATATCTATCTTCTGAGCAGATCTGGAGGTCTCCTTCTGGAGAAGCTAACCCATTCCTTGCAAATAGAGGCTTCCAAATACAGGCCGGTTGGCTGCCTCTTCTTGCCTGAAGGAGGCTTGCTTTTCCTGCCTCCTATGATCCCTGGTTCCCAGCATGGGGGAAAAGCAGATTCTTGGAGATCTTTGCTCAGGGGTTGTTTCCACGGAGCTGGGGTTGTGCCCAGAGACCCACACATACAGGGGAAGGCAAAACCACATGAACAAGTCTTTGCTTTCTAAGAGAGCTCTAGTGAACCTCAGTCTTTGACGAACGTTCTTGGCTCCTATGCGGACACCTCTGTGTGTGAAACTGCGTACCCAACATGGCGGCAGAGAGCCTGATTCTCTCTGTGCAGGTTTAATGCTGTCGTTCAGAAAACAGCTTGAGAATCCATACAATTCTCGCCCTTACCTCTGAGAGAGTTCTCATTGCAGTAGCCCTTGGCAGTTTGTAGAAATCTGCACCTAAACCCTTCTCCAAGTAGGCCTGAGTCCCAGTTCGGAGGAACAAGCAATGGCGGAGCTAAGACCAGTATGGCACCAGTCAGTTTTCACACACTCTGGCAGCCTGCTCCTCCAGGGACAGTAAGGCTTCTTTTTCTCTGCAGGAGGCTCACTTGCCTTACTTCCTGTGAACAGCTTTTCCCAGCCTGGGCAAAAAGCGGTTCCTGGAGATCTTTTCTCAGAGGCTGTTTTCTCGGAGCTGGGGCGGACCTCGGGGACCCAACTCACAGGGGAAGGCGAAACCACATGTACAGGTGAGCACTCTGTAGGAGAGCTCTTGTGAGCCTCATCTCTCAGGAACATTCTTGGCTCCTGTAGAGACACCACTGTGTGTGAATCTACACACCCCACATAGGGGCAAAGGGAGCCTGATTCTCTCCGTGGGGTGCTGATGCTTGGTGGCAAAGAACCTTCCTGATAATCCATCCGCTTATGCTTCCCTCGCATTTACGGAGGTCTCATTGCTGTAGCCCTCGGCAGTTTGGAAAGAAGAAGACCCTTACCCTTCATAAAGTAGGGCCTTGTCCTACTTTGAATGGAAAGGCAATAGCTGAGCTGAGGCCAATAAGGCGCCAGTCAAGTCTGACATATTCCCGAAGCCTGCTTCTTCAGGAAGATAACTGTAGAATCTAGGAATGTCTTTGCAAGGCTGGCAAAGGGCAGTCAGGACCCTGCACACTGCCTCTGGAATTACCGACTTCTGAACAGATCTGGAGGTCTCCCTTAGGGGAAGCTAACCCATTCTTCCAAATAGAGGCTTCCAAACGCAGGCCGCTTGGCTGCCTCTTGCTCTCTGAATGAGGCCTGCTTTTCCCGCCTCCTATGAACCCCACATCCCAGCCTCTGGGAAAAGCGGATCTTGAAGATCTTTTCTCAGGGGTTGTTTCCACGGAGCTGGGGCCGAGCCTGGAGCCCCAAACGCACAGGGGAAGAAAACCACTTGGACAAGTCTTTGCTCTCTAGGAGAGCTCTAGTGAACCTCACTCTGTCAGGAACGTTCTTGTTTCCTATGAAGACACGCCTGTCTGTGAAGCTGTGTACCGAACATGGAGACACAGAGTCTGATCCTCTCTGTGCAGCTTTGAAGCTGTCGTTCAAACAACAGCTTGAAAATCCATACAATGCTCTTCCTTACCCGTGACACAGTTCTCATTGCTATACCCCTTGGCAGTATTTAGAAATCCATACCCAAACCCTTCTCCTAGTAGGCCTGGGTCCTAGTTCGGAGGAACATGCAATGGCGGAGCTGAGGCCAGTAAGGCACCAGTCAGGTCTCACACACTCTGGCAGCCTGATTGTCCAGGGACACTAAGGCCTGTTGTGCCTTGCAGGAGGCTCGCTTGCGTTACCTCCTGTGAACTGCGTTTGCCAGCCTGGGGGAATAGCGGTCCCTGGAGATCTTTTCTCAGGGGCTCCTTCCCCTGAGCTGGGGCGGACCTCGGGGACCCAACTCACAGGGCAAGGCAAAACCATATGGACAGGTCTATGCTCTGTAGCAGACTTCTAGTGAACCTCATCTCTCAGGAACATTCTTGGCTCCTATAGAGACACTTCTGTGTGTGAAGCTGCGTACCTAACATAGGGGCACAGAGAGCCTGATTCTCTCAGTTCATTTTGACGCAGTCATTCAGAAAACAGCTTGAGAATCCATAAAATGCTCTCCCTTACCGCTGAGAGAATTCTCACTGCTGTAGCCCTTGGCACTTTGTAGAAATCCGCAGCCAAACGCTTCTCCAAATAGGCCTGGGTCCTAGTTCGGAGGAACAGGCAATGGTGGAACTGAGGCCAGCAAGGCAACAGTCAGGTTTCACACACTCTGGCAGCCTGCTCCTCCAGGGACAGTAAGGCCTCTTTTTCTCTGCAGGAGATTCGCTTGCCTTACTTCCTGTGAACAGCGTTTCCCAGCCTCAGCGAAGCGGTTCCTGGAGATCTTTTCTCAGGGACGGTTTCCTCGGAGGTGTGGCGGATCTCGGGGACCCAACTCACAGGGGAAGGAAAAACCACATGGACAGGTCTATGCTCTGTAGGAGAGGTTTAGTGAACCTAATCTCTCAGGAACATTCTTGGCTCCTATAGAGACAACTCTGTGTGTGAAGCTACACTCCCAACATTGGGGAACAGGGATCTTGGTTCTCTCCGTGGGGTGCTGATGCTTTGTAGTAAAGCACCTGCTTGAGAATCCGTCCTCTTAGGCTTCCCTCACCTTGACAGAGGTCTCATTGCTGTAGCCCTTGGCAGTTTCAAAGAAGAAGACCCTTACCCTTCATAAAGTAGGCCCTTGTCCTAGTTTGAATGGAAAGGCAATAGCTGAGCTGAGGCCAATAAGGAGCCAGTCCCCTCTGACACATTCCCGAAGCCTGCTCCTTCATGGAATATAACTCTAGAATCTTGGAATGTCTTTGCAAGGCTAGCAAAGGACAGTCAGGAACCAGTACCCTGCCTCTGGAATTACCGACTTCTGAGCAGATCTGGAGGTCTCCTTTAGGAGAAGCTAACCCATTCCTTCCAAATAGAGGCTTCAAAACACAGGCAGGTGGGCTGCCTTTCGTGCCCGAAGGAGGCTTGCTTTTCTCTCCTCCTATGAACCCCAGTTCCCAGCCTCTGGGAAAAGCGTATCTTGAAGATATTTTCTCAGGGGTTGTTTCCACGGAGCTGGGGCCGAGCCTGGAGACCCAAAGGCACAGGGGAAGGCAAGACCACATGGACAAGCCTTTGCTCTTTAGTATAGCTCTAATGAACCTCACTCTGTCAGGATCTTTCTTGATTCCTACGGGGACACACCTGTGTGTGAAGCTGCGGCCACAGAGAGCCTGATTACCCCTGTGCAGCGCTGAGTCTGGGCGGCTAAACAACAGCTTGGGAATGCAGCCTGGGGCGCTTCCCTTCCCTCTGACAGAGCTCTCCTTCGGTCCCTAAGCCCTCTGCAAGGAGGCATAGATGATAGGTGCAAAGGGAAGGGAAGAGCGGAGCTGAGGCCAGTAAGGCGCCCGCCAGTCACGTCTCCCCCACTTCCGCAGTCTGTTCCTTCCCCTGCGCGAAAGCTAGAAGCTGGGAAGGCCTTGGCGAGGCTCGCCCAGGCAGAGCAGCCTCTAGGTCGGGGCTCTGCGATATCGCGCCTGGGCGCAGATCTGGAGCTCTGCCGGAGTGGAAGCTCATTTGGTCCTTCCCAATACAGGCTTGCAAGCACCCGACGGCGGCCTGACTCTATTCTCCCGCGTGCTGGGAGTGGGCTTCCAATCCAGGGCACAGAGCACTGCCTGGAGCTCTCTGCTCAGGGGCTGGTTCCCCTGCACTGGGACTGTGCTAGGGAGCCCAAAGGCACAGGGGAAGGCCCCAAACCACATGCACACGACTCTGCTCTGGAGCTGAGCTCCGGGGAAGCCCAGTCTGTAAGGCGGTTTCTGAACACAAACGGAGGAACACTCTGGCTGTGGAGCTCCCTCCCCATGACAGGGGCACTGGGACCCTGATTCCCTCCGTTCAGCGCTGAGTCTGGGCTGCCAAGCAAAAGCTTGGGAATGCAACCTGGGGCATTTCCCTTCCCTCAGACAGAGGTCTCCTTGCGGGAGGCTTTCGCAGTTTGCACACCCCCGTGCCCTAAGCCGTCTGCAAGGAGGCCTGGCTCCTAGGTCCAAAGGGAAGGCAAGAGCGGAGCTGAGGCCAGTCAGGAGCCAGTCATGTCGCCCACACTCCCGCAGCCTGCTCCTTTGCAGGTGCAAACGCTAGAAGCTGGGAAGGGCTTGGCGAGGCTCGCCCAGGCAGAGCAGCCTCTCGACAGGGGCTCTGTCCTATCGCGCCTGGGCGCAGGTCTGCAGCTCCGCCGGTGTGGAAGCTCACTCAGTCCTTTCCAATACAGGCTTGCAAGGACCCGGCGGCAGCCTAACTCATCTCTCCCGCGTGCTGGGACTGGGCATCCAGGCCTGGGCACAAAGCACTGCCTGGAGCTCTTTGCTCAGGGGCTGGTTCCCCTACGCTGGGGCTGTGCTAGGGAGCCCAAACGCACATGTCAAGGCCCCAAAACACATCCACACGTCTCTGCTCTGCAACAGAGCTCCGGGGAAGCCCAGTCTGGCAGGCGCTTTCTGGGCACAAAGGGAGGAACACTCTGGCTGTGGAGCTTCCTCCCCAAGACAGGGGCACTAGGACCCTGATTCCCTCCGTTTACCGCTGAGTCTGCATTGCCAAGCAACAGCTTGGGAACGCAGCCTGGGGCGCTTCCCTTCCCTCGGACAGAGCTCTCCTTGCGGTAGGCCTTGGTAGTTTGCATACAATGGGGCCCTAAGCCCTCTGCAAGTTGGCCTGGCTCCTAGGTCCAAAGGGCAGGCCAGAGCGGAGCTGAGGCTGTCAGGCTCCAGACACATCTCCCATACTCCTACATCCTGCTCCTACCCGGGCGTGAACGCTAGAAGCTGGGAAGGTACCTGGACCGTGCAGGGGCGGGGCGAACGCGGGCGGCGTGGGGCGGGGGTCGGCTTCTGGCGGGGGTGGGGGCGGGCTTCCCAGTTGTGCTCTCGGAGGTGGACACTGAGGCTGAAAACGCCCCGGGAGTGCACCCGGGACTGGGTAAACCCGGGCTGCGCGGGTCGAGATTCCGATGGCTTTAGGTGGGGGTCGGTCCCAGTTGTGCTCCCGGGGGTCGCCACTGCGGCTGGGAACGCGCAGGGAGCGCGGCAGGGGCGGGGCTAACCCTGGCGGCGCGGGGCGGGGGTCGTCTCATTGGGGGGGATGGGGAGGGGTTCCCAGTTGCGCTCTCGGGGGTTGCAACTGCGGCTGGGAACGCCCATTTCATCCGCTCCTGGGTCCCCAAGGATCGCCATCCCGTGGGTGCAGCGGAGGGCTGCGGACCACAGGTAAGGGAACTGGGATTGCGTGGAGCAGGGAACCAAGTATTCCGCCGTCTGTGGGCATATTCTCGGAGCTCCCCAACCTGGCGGTCGCAGAAAGGCCTTGCCTTTGGGGTCAAGGCCTTTACCGCTCCACCCCTCTGCTGAAAAATCTCAGAGTCTGCGCGGTTCTTCCAAGCAGCCTAGTGTCCGCTGGAAGTCCAAGGGACAGAACACTGAACTCTGGCCGGCTGGCCCAGCCCTGCTTCTGGCACTTTGTAAGCCAGCGGGCCCTTGAGCACCTGCTGGGATGGGAAAGGGAAGGGTCCACGGATTGCACCCTAGAAACTTAGGAGGGTACATGGATTTCAAACCCTGGTGGCCGCCCAGGCAGCAAAGAAGGGGGTGGGCACCTTGCTGCCCTTTCATGGCAGAATCTGTGGTTGTCCAGCTGCGTGGGCCTTTTCATGAGGACCCTGTGCAATAAAAGTTTGGTGTTTTGGAACTGAATAATTAGAACGTGTAAAAGCTTTAAATTATGTGGTGGTGTAATTAAAAAACAAAACAAAACAAAACCAAGCTCCAAGTGTTTTGCAAATGGAGGTTTAAATATTGAAGGACTGTATTCCTTGCACTGTGGCATTCTATCAAGAAGTGTGCAGGATTTTTTTTTTTTAAGAAAAGTGTTCGAAGTGAGGGAAACAGGAAACCCAGAGGTGCCCCTGTATTTTGGGGAAGGCCTTAGGAGGTCACTTGGAAATGCTGCTGGCTGTGCGGGAGCGGGGCAGATGGGCTGTGCAGGCTTGTCCTTTGCATGGATGTTCTTGTGTGTGGAAACCCAGCTCGGAGCCATCTCCTGATGTGTAAGAATTTCGCAGACAAACCTTGAGCTAAGCAATGCATTTTTTCCTAAGAAAATGTTTGTCTTAAGCGATGTAAATATCCTATGTATTTCCGCTAGACTCTGGCTTCAGGTCGGTTCCCCCAAAAGGCTCAGAAGCGATTTGAACAAAACAGCATGTTTTCCTCCTAGCTTGTTCTCCTTATCTATGTTAAGGAAATGATATATTTGCCTGCAATACTGCCTTTCTTCAAGATTCATGTCAATCAAGTTTTGGCCCGGGATGACTCACCTGCTGCCAATATTATCTCAATGCATGTCATGGGGGAGGGGCCTGGTGCCATTCCCTGAAACAGTTCCTTTCTTTCCTTAGCTGACTGCTAGTGCCTGTAGAATATCTGGCTAGAGACCAGCAGGGCGTACACCCCGCCTCAAGTCTAAGTCAGCAGCTTTCTCTATCTCAGTTATACTTTAATAACAATTGATGACACAAAAGCTCTGAGCGATTAAATCATATCAAATCTTCATTTCAGATTGAAGATTCATTCCATGGTATTGCCATCTTAAGTCTTTCCATTGTTATGGAATATCTGTCCATGTATTCAGGATAGTTTTCAGCCAGGGTGTATAATTTCCAGTGTGCCAGTCTTGTCATCCTCGTTACATCCATGGCAAAGTGTTGTATTCATGTTGACATTATTGAAAGGGAATTTTTTTTAATTCCCTTTCAGATTATTATCTGCTAATATATACAGAAAAAAATTGTGTAATCTTTCGTTTTTATCAGTTTGGACAGCTTGATAGTTGTCTTTAATTTCTTTCCTTTCTCATACTTTAAGATTTTCCAGGCACCGTACATGTACTGCCTCACCCCTAATCTCAGTCATGTGTGCAAAGAACTTCTGTCCTTTATTTGTTTACTTATTTTTTGCAACATTGAATTCGTTTTGACTATGCTGGGTCTCTGCTGCAAGATGGAAGTTGCTAGGACCTCTGGACTGCAGTCTTCCATCTCTTATTGACCTCTTGTTGACCTCTGCAGAATCCTGGTTGGCGGGAGCTTGTTAGTTCCTTGTTCCTTACCAGGACCTCCTGTGGTAAGTGTTTTTCTCTTCTCTGTTGCCTGGTAAGGGTGGATGGTCATTGGCATCCCAAAGCTAGCTAGAAGTCAATTATTTAGGCAGGCTTGTGCATAGATATGGGAGAAGGCAATGGCACCCCACTCCAGTACTCTTGCGTGGAAAATCCCATGGATGGAGGAGCCTGGTAGGCTGCAGTCCATGGGGTCGCTAAGACTCGGGCACCACTGAACGACTTCACGTTCACTTTTCACTTTCATGCATGGGAGGAGGAAATGGCAACCCACTCCAGTGTTCTTGCCTAGAGAACCCCAGGGACTGCGGGGCCTGGTGGGCTGCCGTCTATGGGGTCGCACAGAGTTGGACACGACTGAAACGACTTAGCAGCAGTGGCGGCGGCAGCAGCAGCAGAAGCAGTGCATCGATATCAAAAGGGCTGCAAACAGTCAGGAAGGATCACATATGTCACCGTGAAACACTACTTCTCCACTTAGCCAAAGCTAACCAAAGATTTCTGTTCTAGGTCAACCTAGAAGAGATCACTTAAGAGGTAAAGAAACTTAAACTCCATTAGCAAAGGCAGTTAGACATCTCAAGAAAACTTGTGCTAGGCACAGAACTTTTTTCTGGGGGTCCACTTTCCCTACAACCTCCTTATCCCATTCTGTACCCATTCCTTTGCTTCTCCCATCCTGAAACGGCCACCTGTAAGACAGAACTACTTCGTTTTCCTTCCTCAAGTGCCATTGCATTCCACATACTTTCTTGTAATAACAAGTCATACATTTCCCTTCAGCAACCAAGAACTGACTTTTATATTGGCATTGGCTATAGCCCGCCCCACTCCCCCCACCCCCAAGAACAGAACAAAACAAAACAAAACAATTGCTTTCTTACATTTAACATGTCAGGATGGTGCCAGACACTATTCATGGAGAGTCAAAAATCTCTTTTGTTTCTGTGTAAAAGGGAGGTCCTTTCAAGTCGTGAATGTTTCAGAACTTTCATTTATTTGGAAATGACCTAGCTATTCAATACACTGTCGTCACAAGGATAGAAACTCGGGTAACCAAAACACCTGGAGAAACGTTTGTTAGTTCAGTTCAGTTCAGTTGCTCAGTCGTGTCTGACTCTTTGGGACCCCGTGGCCTGAAGGACGCCAGGCTTCCGTGTCCGTCACCAGCTCCAGGGGCTTGCTCAAACTCATGTCCATCGAGTCAGTGATGCCATCGAACCATCTTATCCTCTGTCATCCCCTTCTCCTCTGCCTTCAATCAAGACTATGAGAGGCAGATATTTTAGAGTATAATTATTGTAAAGAGTTTGTCTAAAAGCTCATATCACATTTACATTTTTTACTTTTGTTGTTGTCGTTTCCAGGTAGTTTCTTGCTGACAAGCTTGTGACAGATATAACAATAGAGCAATTTTTACCTCAAAAGAAACCTAGGCACTATGAACATGTTGTGCTTAATGTTGTTGACTCTTAGACATGTCTATAATGGAGGAGCAAAACCAAAAATACTAGATATTTAATATTGACTAGTTCCCAGTTCACGGGACTCTGACATCCATTTAGGTCAATGTTTTCTGGTATTTCCAGCAGTTTGATTTGGAAGGGCTGCCTTGTCTTGAGACCATTGATATCAGAACACAGAACTTGAGCAATATTATCAAAAAACACAGGGCTCACACTGACACATACCTTAATCCAAACAGACAGACAAGACATCTTCCAGGTTTCCGCCTGAGATTTAAAATATTTCTTTGAGCCAGTCTTCTGGGGAGTGGGGGGATGGGGGTGGCAGTGAGGCAGGCTTGGGTAACAAGCTAATTGTTGGTCATTGCATATGCAAAGAACCAGCTTTCCGGGTTCCAAGGAAAAAAGTTTCCTTGGTAACCAACTTTGTCTGGTTCTATAGAATATCATGGCCCTCCTAGGTCAGGTCATCTTGCCTTTCTGTAGTCCTCGTTTTATCCCTAAATCATAGACAGCTTGGATTGTCTCTGTGGGGTGTATGTATTGTCCTCATGTTTGACCTGGCGGCAGCAGCGAGGTCCGAGAGCCTCTCCTGGAACCGGGCGTGGGGACGGGGCTCACCGGGAGCCACTGGTGAAGATAGGCAGCGCAATAGAAGAGGGCCTCACCTCGAGGGGAGGCAGGAACCTCAGACTTCCTCTCTGTTTTGGACTCCGACATCAGGGTCCCTGCAGAGTTGGGACAGGAGAGTCAGGCTACTTCTTTTCTGAGGAATGGAACTCCGCTTGCCTCTCGAGTTGTTCATGGGTTTTCAGGCCCCTTGTCAAACTGTGTGTGGAATCTGCAGGTTTTTCCAGACGATGCACGGGGGTGTCAGTGACCCTTCATTTTGTGTCTTCATCCACAGGGTTGCCTTCGAAGAGGTGTCCAGGCATCGGGTTCTTATGAAGAGCGGACCGGGAAATCGGGGTCGTTCAGCATTTGGCACCACCCACGTGGGTTGTCTCGAATTT
Source organism: Bubalus kerabau (assembly GCF_029407905.1). Classification (NCBI taxonomy): domain Eukaryota; kingdom Metazoa; phylum Chordata; class Mammalia; order Artiodactyla; family Bovidae; genus Bubalus; species Bubalus kerabau. The sequence goes on from NW_026577936.1 coordinate 875,707, forward strand.
CCTCATGAAACCGGCCTCATCCTGAGGTGTGCCGCGAAGGTCATGAAACTCTTCCAGACAAAGCAGAGGAATCGACCCTCCTGTGGCGATGAGGAGGGGAGAAGTGGCTCAGATGAATTGCTGCTGGGAACCTCGGTGTTTCCCTCAAGTGAGACAGGTATGTCGGGTAACTTTTGGGGTCGCATAAAGCGTTCCAAGTACCGTTTCGCTCTTCAAAATGGAAAGTTGGACTTCTCTTGGGGTGCTCCAGCGTGCAAGGGCCTCATCTTGTAATGACTGCGGAACCACTTGGTTTTTCTCGAGTTGCGGTTGGATATTTGAGTTACCACAGGGAATTCATGCTTCCTATTGTGTTGGCCCACAAAAGTCTTATCTTCCATTCGAGATTCGAGGAATAGCTGGATGTGCGCTCTAGTCACTGAAGGCAAAAGAGACCCCTCCAAGGCTTGTTTGCAGAACCTAATGTTCATGTCAAGGCTCGACAGAAATCTCGGGGTTGCATTCCAGACTCACCTTGGAGTCAGGCCTCGTCTCGAGGGGAAGCAAAGGACTCTGCTCTCCTCTCGAGTCGGACGGGTATGTCTTGGAGCCCACTGAGTGGCTTAAAGGGAGTCAAACCTCCTCTGGTGTTTGGAGGGAGGACACGGGATTGCTCTCCAGGCAATGCAGGAAATGAAGGCCCTCATCTCCCGATGACTGGGGCGTCTCGTAGGTTTTCTCGAGCTGTGGCGCTAGTGTGGGGTTTCTCACGAAGTAAGACTGGGAGCTCAGTGAGCCTCTCACGTGGTGCCAGGGCAGTCAGGTCTCTATGCATGTGGTGAGAGGGAGCCCGTCATTGTTCTCGAGTCATGGTAGGGGAATTGGGCCTGAAAACGTGTTAAAGAAGGACTCTCGAGGTCTTTCTTGGGTTGCAGCAGGAAACCCTGGGTTCCATCGACTTGTGCCAGTGACCTCAGGAAGCTTCTCAGCGTGCCTCTGAGAAGTCAGGGTCACTGTGGAGTTGGGAGGGGCCTCTCGGAACTCCACTGGGTTTGGTGCAATGGAAGAGGGCCTCATGACAAGTTGAGGCAGGAACCTCAGGGTTCCTCTCCTGGCTTCGAATGCGCCAGATCTGACTCGGATCGCAGAGTCCCTGCAGAGTTGGGACAGGAGAGTCAGGCCTCGTCTTGTGTGGAGGAATGGAACTCCGCTTGACTCTCGCGTTGTTCATGGGGTGACAGGCCACTTGTCGATTTGTATGTGGAACTTGCGGGTTTTTCTGGACGATGCACCGGGGTGTCACTGCCCCTTCATGTTGTGCCTTGATCCACAGGATTGCCTTCGAGTTGGGTTCTGCCATTGGGTTCTTATCAAGAGCGGACCAGGGAATCGGGGTCTTTTGGCATGCCGCACCACCCATGAGGCTATGTCTCGAATTTCCTCATGAGACTGGCCTCATCTTGAGGTGCGCCAGAAAGGTTGGGAACGCCTTCCAGACAAAGCAGGGGAATCGAACCTCCTGTCGCGATCAAGAGGGGAGAAGAGTCTCAGATGAAGTGGTGCCGGGAACCTCGGTGTTCTCCTCAAGTGAGAATGGTATCTCGGGAAACTTTTGGGGTCGCATCAAGGGTTCCAAGTAACTTTTCGCTCTTCAATACGGAACGTGGGACTTCTCTTGAGACACTGTAGCGGGCAAGGGCCTCATCTTTCGATGACGGGGGAACCACGTGGTTTTTCTTGAGTTGCGGCGGGATTCTCGAGTTACGACGGGGAATTCAGGCTTCCTCTTCAACTGGCCCAGGGAAGTCCAGTTTTCATTCGAATTGCGAGTTAGAACTGGGGATTGCTCTCGAGACACTGCAGGGCCAAATAGACCTCATCTAGGCTTGTGTCCAGGACCTAATGTTCCTCTGCTGGGGCGACAGCGATCTCGGCATTGCATTCTCGACTCACCCGGGGAATCAGGCCTCGTCTCGAGGGGAAGCCAAGGACACCGCTCTCCTGTCAAGTCGCGACGGGTATATCTTGGAGCTCACTGTGTGGCCTAAAATGAGTCAAGCCTCCTGTGGAGTTTGGAGAGAGGACTCAGGATTGCTCTCCAGGCCATACAGCAAAAGAAGGCCCTCATCTCGTGAGGACTGGGGCGTCTCGTGGGTATTCTCGAGCTGCGGCTCCAGTGTGGTGTTGCTCACGAGGTATAATGGGGAGCTCAGGGAGCCTCTCCTGTGGCGCCAGGGAAGTCAGGTTTCTATGCGCGTGGCTAGGGGGAGCGCGTCATTGCTCTCGAGTCTTGGTAGGGGAATCGCACCTCAAGACATGTTGAAGAAGGACTCTCGAGGTCTTTTACGGGTTGGGGCAGGAAACCCTTGGTTCCCTCGACTTGTGCCGGTGATCTCAGGAAGGTATAAGGGTGCCTCTGAGAAGTCAGGGATACTGTGCAGTTGGGAGGGGCCTCTCGGGACTCCACTGGGTTCGGTGCAATGGAAGAGGGCCTCATCTCGAGTGGAGGCAGGAAACTCATGTTTCCTCTCCTGACTTCCCCTGGGCCAGATCTGACTCAGATCGCAGTTTCGCTGCAGAGTTCGAACAGGAGAGTCAGGCCTCGTCTTGTGTGGAGGAATGGAACTCTGCTTGCCTCTCCAGTTGTTCACGGGGTGACAGGTCACTTCTCGAGCTGTGTGTGGTACCTGCGGGTTTCTCTGGACGATACCCGGGGGTGTCAGTGCCCCTTCGTGTTGTGCCTTCATCAAAAGGGTTATCTTCAAAGAGGTGTCCGGGCATTGGGATCTTATCAAGAGCGAACCGGGAAATCGGGGTCCTTCTGCATGTGTCACCATCCACGAGGCTATGTCTCGAATATCCTCGTGAGACCGGCCTCATCCTGAGATGCACCGGGAAAGGCGGGAACCCCTTCAAGACAAAACACGGGAATCGACCCTCCTGTCACGATCAGGAGGGGAGAAGGGGCCCAGATGTAGTGGTGCCGGGAACCTCGGTGTTCTCCTCGAGTCAGACCGGTGTGTCGAGGAACTTTTGAGGTCGCATCAAGGGTGCCAATACCGTTTCGCACTTCAAGACGGAACGTGGGACTTCTCTTGAGACGCTGTAGGGGGCAAGGGCCTCATCTTGCGAAGACGGGGGAACCACGCGGCGTTTCTCGAGTTGTGGCGGGATTCTCGAGTTTCGAAGGGGAATACAGTCTTCCTCATGTGTTGGGCCAGGGAAGTCCTATCTTCCATTCGAGTTCCAAGGGAGAGCTGGGGATTGCCCTCGAGTCACTGCAGGGCAAAATAGACCTCATCTAGGCTTGTGGCCAGGACTTAATGTTCATACCTAGGAGCGACAGGGATCTCGGGCTTGCATACCAGACTCACCCGGGGAATCAGGCCTCGTCTTGAGGGGAAGCAAAGAACTCCGCTGTCCTTTTGAGTCGCGATGGGTATCTTTTGGAGCCCACTGTGTGCCCTAAAGGGAGTCAAGCCTCCTGTGGTGTTTGGATAGAGGACTCGGGATTCCTCTCCAGGCCATGCAGGAAAAGAAGGCCCTCATCTCGCGATGACGGTGTCGTCTCGTGGGTTTTCTAGACTGCCGCGCTAGTTCCAGGTTTCTGACGAGGTACGAGATGGAGCTCAGGGAGCCTCTCGTGTGGCGCCAGGGAAGTCAGGTCCCCATGAGATGGCTAGGGGGAGCTCGTCATTGCTCTCGAGTCATGGTAGGGTAATCGGGCCTCAAGACGGGTTGAAGAAGGACTCTCGAGGTCTTTCTCGGGTCACTGCATAAAACCCAGGGTTCCCTTGACTTGTGCCTGCGACCTCAGAGAGCTTCTCAGAGTGCCTCTGAGAAGTCAGGGATACTGTGCAGTTTGGAGGGGCCTCTCGAGACTCCTCCGCATTTGGTGGAATGTAAGAGGGACTCATCTCGAGTTGAAGCAGGAACCTCAGTGTTCCTCTCCATTTCTGACTCAGATCGCAAGGTCCCTGCATGTTGGTACAGGAGAGTCAGGCCTCGTCTTTTCTGGAGGATGAGACTCCTCTTGCCTCTCGAGTTGTTCTCGAGGTGACAGGCCACTTGTCGAGCTGTGTATGTAACCTGCCCGTTTTTCAGGATGATGCACAGGTGTGTTAGTGCCCCTTCGTGTTGTACCTTCATACTCAAGGCTGCCTTCCAAGAGGTGTCCGAGCATCAGATTCTTATCAAGAGCGGACCGGGAAATTGGAGTCTTTCAGCAAGTGGCACCACCCACAAAGCTACGTATCGAATTTCCCCATGAGACCGGCCTCATCCTGAGTTGTGCAGGGAAGGTCGGGCCCCCTTGCAGACAAAGCAGGGGAATCGACCCACCGGTCACGATCAGGAGGGGAGAAGGGGCTGAAATGAAGAGGTGCCGGGAACCTCGGTGTTCCCCTTGAGTGAGACCGGCGTGTTGGGGGACTTTTGGGGTCGCATCAAGGGTGCCAAGTACCTTTTCGCACTTCAAGACGGAACCTGGGAAATCTTTTGAAACGCTGTAGCGGGCAAGGGCCTCATCTTGCGATGACGGGAGAACCACGTGGTTTTGCTCGAGTTGCGGCGGGATTCTCGAGTTATGACCAGGAATTTAGGCTTCCTCTTGTTGGCCTTGAAATCCAATCTTCCATTCGGGTTGCGAGGGGGAGCTGGGGATTGCACTAGAGTCACTGCAGGGCAAAAGAGACCTAATCTAGGCTTGTGTCCAGGATCTAACGTTGCTCTCCAGGGGCGACAGGGATCTCGGGTTTGCATTCCAGACTCATCCGGGGAGTCAGTTCTCACCTTGAGGGTAAGCAAAGAATTCCGCTCTCATCTCGAGTCGCGATGGGTATCTCTTGGAGCCCAGTGTGTGTACTAAAGGGAGTCAAGCCTCCTGTGGAGTTTGGAGAGAGGACTCGGGATTGGACTCCAGGCCATGCAGGAAAAGAAGGCCCTCATCTCGAAATGACGGTGGCATCTCGTGGGTTTTCTCGAGCTGCGGCGCCAGTGTGGGGTGTCTCATGAAGTACCACGGCGATCTCAGGGAGCCTCTTGTGTGGCGCCAGGAAAATCCAGTATTCCATTCGAGTTGCAAGTTAGAACTGGGGATTGCTCTCCAGTCACTGCAGGGCAAAATAGACCTCATCTACGCTTGTGTCCAGGACCTAGTGTTCCACTACTGGGCCGACAGGGATCTCAGGGTTGCATTCTCGACTCACCCGGAGAGTCAGGCCTCGTCTTGAGGGCAAAAAAAGGACTCCGCTCTTCTGTCGAGTCGCGACGGGTATCTCTTGGAGCCCACTGCATGGCGTAAAGGGAGTGAAGCCTCCTATGGAGTTTGGAGAGATGACTCGAGATTGTTTTCCTGGCCATGCAGGAAAAAAGGCCCTCATCTCGCGATGACGGGGGCGTCTCGTGGGTTTTCTCCAGCTGCGGCGCCAGTATCAGATTTCTCACGAGGTACGACGGGGAGTTCAGAGAGCCTCTCATGTGGTGCTAGGGACGTCAGGTCTCCGTGTGTGTGGTGAAGGGGAGTGCGTGATTGCTCTCGAGTCATAGTAGGCGAATCTGGCCTCAAGACGCATTGAAGAAGGACTCTCGAGGTCTTTCTCGGGTTGCGGCAGGGAACCCTGGGTTCCCTCGACTTGTGTCGGTGACCTCAGGCAACTTCTCAGGGTGCCTCTGAGAAGTCAGGGACACTGTGGATTTGGGAGGGGCCTTTCGTTACTCAACTGGGTTTGGTGCAATCGAAGAGGGCCTCATCTCGAATGGAGGCAGGAACCTCAGGGGTCCTCTCCATTTCTGACTCGGGTCGCAGATACCTGCCGAGTATGGACAAGAGAGTCACGCCTCGTCTTCTGTGGAGGAATGGATCTCCGCTTGCCTTTTGAGTTGTTCACAGAGTGACAGGCCACTTGTTGAGCTGAGTGTGGAACCTGCGGGTTTTTCCGGACGATGCACAGGGGTGTTAGTGCCCCTTCGTGTTGTGCCTTCATCCACAGGGTTGCCTTCAAAGAGGTGTCCGGGCATCGGGTTCTTTTCAAGAGCGTACCAGAAAATTGGGGTCTTTCAGCATGTGGTACCATCCACGAGGCTACGTGTCGAATTTCCTCGGGAGACCGGCCTCATCCTGAGGTGCGCCGGGAAGGTAGGGAACCCCTTGCAGACAAAGCAGGGGAATCGACCCACCGGTCGCGATCAGAAGGGGAGAAGGGGCTCAGATGAAGTGGTGCCGGGAACCTCGGTGGTCCCCTCGAGTGAGACCGGTATGTCACGGCACTTTTGAGGTCGCATCAAGGGTGCCAAGCATAGTTTCGCACTTCAAGACGGAACGTGGGAATTCTCTGGAGATGCTCTAGCGGGCAAGGGCCTCATATTGCGATGACGAGGGAAACACGTGGTTTTTCTCGAGTTGAGGTGGGATTCTCGAGTTACAACGGGGAATTCAGGCTTCCTCTTGTGTTGGCCCAGGAAGTCCAATCTTCCATTCAACTTGTCAGAGAGAGCTGTGGGTTGCTCTCGAGTCACTTCAGGGCAAAGAGTCCTCATCTAGGCTTGGGTCCAGGACGTAGTGTTCCTCTCCAGGGGCAAAAGGGATATCGGGGTCGCATTCCAGTCTCACCCGGTGGGTCACGCCTCGTCTCGATTGGAAGCAAAGGACTCCACTATCCTCTCGAGTCGCGACGTGTAACTCTTGGAGCCCAATGAGTGGCCTAAAGGGAGTCAAGCGTCCTGTGTAGCTTGGACAGAAGGTTCACGCTTGATCTGCATACCATGCAGTTAAAGATGGCCCTCCTCTCGTGATGACGGGAGCGTCTCATGGGTTTTTCTCGAGCTGTGGCGCCAGTGTGGGGTTTCTCACGAGATATGATGGGGAGCTCAGGGAGCCTCTCGTGCGGCGCCATAGAAGTCAGGCCTCCCTGAGTGTGGCCAGGCAGATCGCGTCATTGCTCTGGAGTCATGGGAGGGACTAGGGCCTCAAGACGCATTTAAGAAGGACTCTCGAGGTCTTTCTTGGGTTGGGGCGGGAAACACTCGTTTCCCTCGACCTCTACAGGGGACCTTAGGGAACTTCCCAGGTGCCTCTGAGAGGTAAGGGATACTGAGGAGTTAGAGGGGCCTCTCGGGACTCCACTAGGTTTGACGAAATGAAAGAGGGCCTCATCTTGATTGGAGGCAGGAACCTCAGGCTTCCTCTCCATTTCTGACTCCGACTGCAGGGTCCCTGCAGGGTTGGGACAGGAGAGTCAGGCCTCGTCTTGTCTGAGTAATGGAACTCTGCTTGCCTCTCGAGTCGTTCAGTGGGTCTCAGGCCCCTTGTCGAGCTGTGTTTGGAACCTGCGGGTGTTTCCAGAAGATGCACGGGGGTGTCATTGCCCCTTCATTTTGTGCCTTCCCCCACAGGGTTGCCTTCAAAGAGGTGTCCGAGCATAGGGTTCATTTCAAGAGCGGACCGGGAAATCGAGGTCGTTCGGCATGTGGCACCACCCTCGTGGCTCATCTCGAATTTCCTCGTGAGACCAGCATCATCCTGAGGTGCGCTGGGAAGGCCGGGAACACCTTCCACACAAAGCAGGGGAATCGACTCTCCTGTCGAGATCAGGAGGGGAGATGGGGCTCAGATGAAGTGGGGCCAGGACTCTAGGTGTTCCACTCGAGGGAACCCGGCGTTTCAGGGAACTTTAGGGGTCGCATCAAGGGAGCCAAGTACCGTTTCCCACTTCAGGACGGAACATGGGACTTCCCTGGAGACGCTGTAGCGGGCAAGGGCCTTATCCTGTGAAGACGTTGGAACCACGTCGTTTTTCTCGAGTTGCGTCTGGATTCTCGAAAACGACGGGGATATCAGGCTTCCTCTTGGGTTGGCCCTGGGAAGCCCAATCTTCCCCTGGAGTTGCGAAGGAAAGCTGGGGGTTCTGCTCGAGTCACTACAGGGCCAAAGAGACCTCATCGAGGCGTGTGTCCAGGACCTAATATTCCTCTCAAGGGAAGACAGGGATCTCGGGTTTCCATTCCAGACTCCCCTGGGGAGTCAGGCCTCGCCTCGAGGGGAAGCAGAGGACTCTGCTTTCCTCTCAAGTCGCGACACGGATCTCTTGGAGCCCAATGAGTGGACTCAAGGGTGTCGAGCCTCCTCTTCAGTTTGGAGAGAGGACTCGGGATTGCTCTCCAGGACAGGCAGGAAAAGAAGGCCCTCATCTCGCAATGACGGGGGCGTCTCATGGGTTTCCTCAGGCTGTGGCGCCCGTGGGGGTTTTCTCACGAGGCACGACAAGGACCTCAGGGAGCCTCTCGTGCGGCACCAGGGAACTCATGTCTCCATGCGCATGGCGAGGGGGAGCTGGTCATCACTCTCGAGTCATGGGAAATGACTAGGGCCTCAAGACGCGTTGAAGAAGGACTCTCGAGGTCTTTCTCGGGGGGCAGCGGGAAACCCTCGTTTCCCTCGACTTCTGCAGGGGACTATAGGGAACTTCCCAGGGTGCCTCTGAGAGGTGAGGGATACTGTGGAGTTGGCAGGGCCTCTCGGGACTCTGCTGGGTTCAGCGCAATGGAAGAGTGCCTCATCTCGAGGGGAGGCAGGAACCTCAGGTTTCCTCTCCGATTCTGACTCCGACTGCACGGTCCGTGCAGTGTTGGGACAGGAGAGTCATGCCACGTCTTGTCTGAGGAATGGAATTCTGGTTGCCTCTCGAGTTGTTCCGGGAGTCTCAGGCCCCTTGTCGAGCTGTGTGTAGACCCTGCGGGTTTTTCTGGATGATGCACGAGGGTGTCAGTGCCCCTTCGTGTTGTGCCTTCACTCACAGGGTTGCCTTTGAAGAGGTGTCCGGGCATCGGGTTCTTATCAAGAGCGGACTGGAAAATCAGGTTCGTTCGGCACGTGGCACCTCACACATGGCTAGTCGAGAATTTCCTCCTGAGACCGGCCTCATCCTGAGGTGCACCAGGAAGGCCGGGAACCCCTTCCAGAGAAAGCAGGGGAATCGACTCTGCTGTCACGATCAGGAGGGGAGAAGGGGCTCAGATGAAGTGGTGCCTGGACCCTCGGTGTTCCCCTCGAGGGAACCCAGCGTGTCGGGGAACTTTTGCGGTCGCATCAAGGGTGTCAAGTACCGTTTCGCACTTAAGGACGGAACATGGGACTTCCCTGGAGACGCCCGGAACTTCGGTGTTCCCCTGGAGTGAGACCGGTATGTTGGGGAACTTTGGGGTCGCATCAAGGGTGTCAAGTAGCATTTCGAACTTTAAGATGGAATGTGGGACTTCTGTTGAGACTCTAGCTGGCAAGGGCCTCATATTGCGATGAAGGGGGAACCACATGGTTTTTAAGACTTGAGGCTGAATTCTCGAATTACGATGGGAAATTCAGACTTCCTCTTGTGTTGACCGTGGGAAGACCAATCTTCCATTCAAATTGTGAGGGAGAGATGGAGGTTGCTCTCGAGTCACTGTAGGGCAAAATAGACCTCATCTAGGCTTGTCTCTAGGACATAATGTTCCACTCCAGGGGCGACAGGGATCTCGGGGTTGCATTCCAAACTCACCCGGGGAGTCAGGCCTCGTCTCGAGGGAAGCAAAGGACTCCGCTCTCCTCTCGAGTCGCACCGGGTATTTCTTGGACCCAACTGAGTGGCCTAAAGGGAGTCAATCCTCCTGTGAAGTTTGGAGAGAGGACCAGGGATTGCTCTCCAGGTCAGGCAGGAAAAGAAGGCCCCCATCTCTCCTTGACCGGGGCATCTTGTGGTTTTTCTCGAACTGCGGCGCCACTGTGCGTTTTCTCACGAGGTACGATGGGGTACTCAGGGAGCCTCTTGTGTGGTACTAGGGAAGTCAGTTTTCCTGCTTGTGGCGATGGGAGCGCGTCCTTGCTCTGGAGTCATGGTAGGGGAATCGGGCATCAAGAGACGTTGAAAAAGGACTCTCCAAGTCTTTCTCGGGTTACTTCAGGAAACTCTGGGTTCCCTCGACTTGTGCCAGTGACCTCAGGTAGCTTCTCAGGGAGCCTCTGAGAATTCAGGGATACTGTGGTGTTGGGAGGGGCCTCTCGGGACACCACTGAGTTTGGTTCAATGGAAGAGAGCCTCTTCTCTAGTTGAGGCAGGAACCTCAGGGTTCCTCTCCATTTCTGACTCCGATCGCAGGGTCCCTGAAGAGTTGGGACAGGAGAGTAAGGCCTCGTCTTGTGTGAAGGAATGCAACTTCACTTGCCTCTCGAGTTGTTCACGGGGTGACAGTCCACATTTGGAGCTGTGAGTGGAATCGGCGGGTTTTTCCAGATGATGCATGGGGATGTCAATGTCCCTTCGTGTTGTGCCTTCATCCAAAGGGTTGCCTTCGAAGAGATGTCCGGGCGTCAGGTTCTTATCTAGAGTGGACCGGGAATTCGGGATCTTTCAGCATGTGGCACCAACCATGAGGCTACTTTTCGAATTTCCTCATGAGACCGGCCTCATCCGGAGGTTCACGGGGAACGTCGGGAACCCTTGCAGAAAAAGCATGGGAATCGACCCTCCTGTCGCGATCAGGAGGGGTGAAGGGGCTCACAGGAAGTGGTGCCGTGAACTTTGGTGTTTCCCTCGAGTGAGACCGGTATGTCAGGGAACTTTGGGGGTCGCATCAAGGGTGCCAAGTACCGTTTTGTACTTCAGGATGGAACGTGGGACTTCTCTTGATACGCTGTAGCGGCCAAGGGCCTCATCTTGCGATGACGGGGGAGCCACGTGGTTTTTCTCAAGCTGCGGCGGGATTCTCGAGTTACAACGGGGAATTCAGGCTTCCTCTTGTGTTGGGCCAGGGAAGTCCAATCTTCCATTCGATTTGCAAGGGAGAGCTGGCGATTGCTCTCTAGTAACTGCAGTGCAAAATAGACCTCATCTAGGCTTGTGTCCAGGACCGAGTTTTCCTCTCCAGGTGCGACAGGAACTCGGGGTTGCATTCCAGACTCACACGGGGAGTCAGGCCTCGTCTCGAGGGGAAGCAAAGGACTCCGCTCTCCCTTCAAGTCCTGACAGGTATCTCTTGGAGCCAACTGAGAGGCCTAAAGAGAGTCAAGCCTCCTGTGGAGTCTGGAGAGAGGACTCGGTTTTGCTCTCCATGCCAGGCAGGAAAGAAGTCCCTCATCTCATGATGACGGGGGCGTATCGTGGGTTTTCTCGAGCTGCGGTGCCTGAATGGGGTTTCCGAAGAGGTACGACGGGGAGCTCAGGGAGACTCTCTTCAGGCGTCAGGGAAGTCAGGTCTCCATGCGCATGGCGATGGGGAGCGGGTCTTTGCTCTCGAGTCATGGTAGGGGAATCGGGCCTCAAGACGCGCCAAAGGACTCTCAAGGTCTTTCTCGGGTCGCAGCAGGAAACCCTAGGTTCCCTTGACTTGTGCCGGTGACCTCAGGTAGATTCTCAAGGTGCCTCTGAGAATTCAGGGATACTGTGGAGTTGGGAGGGGCCTCTCGCGACTCATCTGGGTTTGGTGCAATGCAAGAGGGCCTCATCTCGAGTTGAGGCAGGAACCTCAGGTTTCCTCTCCATTTCTGACTCGGATGGCAGGGTCCCTGCAGAGTTGGGACAGGAGAGTCAGGCCTCGTCTTGTGTGGAGGAAACGAACTCTGCTTGCCTATCGAGTTGTTCACGGGGTGACATTCCACTTGTCGAGCTGTGTGTAGAACCTGCGGGTTTTTCTGGACGATGCACGGGAGTTTTAGTAACCCTTCTGTTGTGCCTTCATCCACAGGGTTGCCTTCGAAGTGGTGTCCGGGCATCGGGTTCTTATATAGAGCGGACCACACAATCGGGGTCTTTCGGCATGTGGCACCACCCACGAGGCTACGTCTCGAATTTCCTCCTGAGAAAGGCCTCATCCTTAGGTGCGCCGGGATGGGCGGGAACTCCTTCCAGACAAAGCAGGGGAATTTACCCTCCTGTCATGATCAGGAGGGGAGAAAGTGATCAGATGAAGTGGTGCCGGGAACTTCGGTGTTCCCCTCGGTGAGAACGGTGTGTCGGGGAACTTTTGGGGTTACATCAAGGGTGAAAAGTAGCATTTCGCACTTCAAGACGGAACGTGGAACTTCACTTGAGACGCTGTAGCGGGCCAGGGCCTCATCTTGGGATGACGAGTGAACCACGTGGTTTTTCTCGCATTGCGGCGGGAGTCTCGAGTTTCGACGGGGAATTCAGATTTCCTCCTGTGTTGGCCCATGGAAGTCCAATCTTTCATTCGAGTTGCGAGGGTGAGCTGGGATCCCACTCAAGTCACTGCGGGGCAAAATAGACCATATCTAGGCTTGTGTCCAGGACCGAATATTCCTCTCCATGGGTGACAGGGATCTCGGGGTGGCATTCCAGACTCACCCGGGAAGTCCGGCCTTGTTTCTAGGGGAAGCAAAGTACTCCGCTTTCCTCTCGAGTCGCGACGGGTACCTATTGAGCGCACTGAGTAGCCTTAGTGAGTCAAGCCTCCCGTGGAGTTTGGAGAGACGACTCGGGATTGCCCTCCAGGCCATGCAGTTAATGATGGCCCTCATCTCACGATAACGGGGGCGTCTCGTGGGTTTTCTCGAGCTGCGGCGCCAGTGTGGGGTTTCTCACGAGGTACGACGGGGACCTCAGGGAGCCTCTCGTCAGGTGCCAGGGAAGTTAAGTCTCCATGCGCATGGGTACTGGGAGTGCTTCATTGCTCTTGAGACATGGTAGGGGAATCGGGCCTCAAGACGCATCAAAGAAGGACTGTCCAATCTTTCTCGGGTTGCGGCAGGAAACCCTGGGTTCCATCGACTTGTGCCGGAGATCTCAGGGAGCTTGTCAGGGTGCCTCTGAGAAGTCAGGGACACTGTGGGTTGGAGGGACCTCTCGGGACTCCAGTGGTTTTGGTGCTATGGAAGAGGGCCTCATCTTGATTTGAGGCAGGAACCTCAGGGTTCCTCTCCATTTCTGATTCGGATTGCAGGGTCCCAGCAGATTTGGGACAGGAGAGTCAGGCCTCGTCCTGTGTGGAGAATGGAACTCAGCTTGCCTCTCGAGTTGTGCACGGGGTGACAGACCACGTGTCGAGCTGTGTGTGGAACCTGTAGGTTTTTCCAGACGATGCACGGGTGTGTCTGTGCCCCTTCGTGTTGTGCCTTCATCCACAGGGTTGCCTTCTAAGGGGTGTCCAGGCATCAGGTTCTTATCAAGAGCGGACCGGGCAATCGGAGTCTTTCGGCATGTGGCACCACCCACGAGGCTACGTCTCGAACTTCCTCGTGAGACCGGCATCATCCTGAGGTGCGCCGTTAAGGTCGGGAAACCCTTGCAGACAAAGCAGGGGAATCGACCCTCCTGTCGTGATCAGGAGGGGAGAAGGCGCTCAAAAGAAATGGTGCCGGGAACTTCGGTGTTCCCCTCAAGTGAGACCGGTATGTTGGGGAACTTTTGGGGTCGCATCAAGGGTGCCAAGTACTGTTTCGCACTTCAAAATGGAACGTGGGACTACTCTTGAGACGCTGTAGCGGGAAAGTGCCTCATATTGCGATGATGGGGCAACCACTTGGTTTTTCTCCAGTTACGGCGGGATTCTCGAGTTACGACGGGGATTTCAGGCTTCCTCTTGTGTTGGCCCAGGGAAGTCCAATCTTCAATTCGAGTTGCGAGGGAGAGCTGGGGATTGCGCACAAGTCACTGTAGGGAAAAAGAGACCTCATCTTGGCTTGTGTCCAGGATCTAATGTTCCTCTCCAGGGGCGACAGGGATCTCGGGGTTGCATTCCAGACTCACCCGGGGAGTCAGGCCTCGTCTCGAGGGGAAGCAAATGACTCCACTCTCCTCTCGAGTCGCGACGGATATCTCTTGGAGCCCACTGAGTGGCCTACAGGGAGCCAAGCTTCCTGTGGATTTTGGAGAGAGGACTCGGTATTGCTCTCCAGGCCATGCAGAAAAAGAAGGCCCTCATCTCGCGATGACAGGGGCATCTCGTTGGTTTTCTTGAGCTGAGGCACAAGTGTGGTGTTTCCCTCGTGGTAAGGCTGGGAGCTCAGGGAGCATCTTGTGCGGCGCCAGGGAAGTCAGGTCTCCATGCGCGTGGCGAGGGGGAGTGCGTCATTGCTGTCTTGTCATGATAGGGGATTTTGACCTCAAGACGCATTGAAGAAGGACTCTCAAGGTCTTTCTCAGGTTGTGGCAGGAAACCATGGGTTCCCTCGACTCATGCATGTTACGTCAGGGAGCTTCTCAGGTGCCTATGTGAAATCAGGGATACTGTGGAGTTGGGAGTGACCTCTCGGAACTCCACTGGGTTTGGTGAAATGGAAAAAGGCATCATCTTTAGATAAAGCAAGAACATCAGGTTTCCTCTTCATTTCTGCCTTGGATCGCATGTTCCTGCAGAGTTGGGAGAGGAGAGTCAGGACTCATCTTGTGTGGAGGAATGGAAATCCGCTTGCATCTCGAGTTGTTCACGGGGTGACAGGCCTCTTGTAGAGCTGTATGTGGAACCTGCGGGTTTTTCCAGACGATGCACAGGGGTGTCAGTGCCCCTTTTGTTGTACCTTCATCCACAGGGTTGTCTTCAAAGAGGTGTCTGGTCATCGGGTTCTTCTCAAGAGTGTACTGGGAAATCGGGGTCTTTCGGCATGTGGCACCCCCCATGAGGCCACGTCTCGAAATTTCCCATGAGTCCGGCTTCATCCTGAGGTGCGCCGTGAATGTCGGGAACTCCTTTAAGTCAAAGCAGGGGAATCGACCCTCTTGTCGCTATCAGGAGGGGAGAAGGGGCTCAAAAGAAGTGGTGCCGGGAACCTCGGTGTTCCCCTCAAATGAAACCGTTGTGTCGGGGAACATTTGGGGTCGCATTAAGGGTGCCAAGTAACGTTTTGCACTTCAACACAGAACGTGGGACTTCTCTTGAGACGCCGTAGTGAGCACGGGCCCCATCTTGTGATGACGGGGGAACCACGTGGTTTTTCTCGAGTTGTGGCAGGGAATTCAGGCTTCCTCTTGTGTTGGCCCAGGGAAGTCCAAATTTCCATACGAGTTGAGAGCTAGAGCTGGGGGTTGGCTCGAGTTATTGCAGGGCAAAAGAGACCTCATCTAGGCTTGTGTCTAGGACCTAATGTTCCTTTCAAGGGGCAACAGGGATCTCGGAGTTGCATTCCAGATCCTCCCGAGGAGTCAGGCCTCTTAAAGAGGGTAATGAATGGACTCCCCTCTCCTCTTGAGTCGCGACGGGTATCTCTTAGAGCCCATTGTGTGGCCTAAAGGGAGTCAAGCCTCCTGTGGAGATTGGAGAGAGGACTCGGGATTGCTCTCCAGGCCATGCAGGAAAAGAAGGCCCTCATAACGTGATGACGGGGGCGTCTTGTGCATTTTCTCGAGGTGCGGTGCAAGGATGGGGTTTCTCACAAGATACGATGGGGAGCTCAGGGAGTCTCTCGTGTGGTGACAGGAAAGACAGGTCTCCATGCACGTGTGGAGGGGGAGCGCGTCATTGCTCTCGAGTCATGGTAGGGGAATCGGGCCTCAAGAGGCGTTGAAGAACGACTCTCAAGGTCTTTTTCCAGTTGCGGCAGGAAACCCTGGTTTTTCTCGACTTGTGCTGGTGACCTCAGGGAGCTTAACATGGTGCCTCTGAGAAGTCAGGGATTCTGTGGAGTTGGGAGGGGCCACTCGGGACACCACTGGGTGTGGTATAATGCAAGAGGGCCTCATCTCGTGTTGAGGAAGGAACCTCAGGGTTCCTCTCCATTTCAGACTCCGATCTCAGGATTCCTGCAGAGTTGGGACAGGAGAGTCAGGCCTCGTATTCTGTGGAGAAATGAAACTTAGCTTGCCTCTCGAGTTGTTCACGAGGTAACAGGTCACTTGTCGAGCTGTATGTAGAACCTGCAGAATTTTCCAAAAGATGCACGGGTGTGCAGGGCCCCTCCTTGTTGTGCCTTCATCCAACGGGATGCATTCGAAGAAGTGTACGGGCATCGGGTTCTTATTAATAGCGGACCAGGAAATGGGGTCTTTCCGTATGTGGCACCACCCACGAGGCTACATCTCCAATTTCCTCGTGAGACCGGCCTCATCCTGAGGTGCGCTGGGAAGATCGGTAACCCCTTCCAGACAAAGCAGGAGAATCGACACTCCTGTTGCAATCAGGAGGGGAGAAGGGGCTCAAATGATGTGGTGTGGGGAACATGGGTGTTCCCCTCGAGTGAGGCATGTATGTTGGGGAACTTTGGGGGTGCCATCATGGGTGCCAAGTACTGTTTTGCACTTCAGTGGGAACGTGGACATCTTTTGAGACGCTGTGGAGGGCAAGGGGCTCATGCTGCGAAGACGATGGAACCACGTGGTTTTTCTCGAGTTGTGGCGGGATTCTCGAGTTATGATGGGGATTTCAGGCTTCCTCTTGTGTTGGCCTTGGGAAGCCCAAACTTCCCTTCGAGTTGCGAGCGAAAGCTGGGGGTTGTGCTCGAGTCAATGCAGGGCCAAAGAGACCTCATCTAGGCGTGTGTCCAGGACCTAATAGTCCTCTCATGGAAAGACAAGGATCTCGGGGTCGCACTCCAGACTCCCCCGGGGAGTCAGGCCTCGCCTCGAGGGGAAGCAAAGGACTGCGCTCTCCTCTCGAGCCACGACGCGGATCTCTTGGAGCCCACTGAGTGGCCTCAAGGGAGTCAAGCCTCCTCTTCAGTTTGGAGAGAGGACTCGGAATTGCTCTCCAGGCCAGACAGGAAAAGAAGGCCCTCACCTCGAGAGGACGGGGGCGTCTCAGGGGTTTCCTCGAGCTGCGGCGCCCATGGGGGTTTTCTCACAAGGCACGACGAGGATCTCAGGAGCCTCTCGTGCGGCGCTAGGGAAGCCAGGTCTCCATGGGGGAGGCGAGGGGGAGCGCGTCTTTGCTTTCTATTCCAGGGAGGGGACTAGGGCCTGAAAACACGTTGAAGAAGGACTCTCGAGGTATTTCTCGGGTGGCGACGGGAAACCCTCGTTTCCCTCGACTTCTGCCGGAGACCTGAGGGAACTTCCCAGGGAGCCTCTGAGAGGTGAGGGATGCTGTGGAGTTGGCGGGGCCTCTCGGGACTAAGCTGGGTTTGGCGCACTGGAAGAGGGCCTCATCTCGAGGGGAGGCAAAAACCTCAGGTTTCCTCTCCGTTACGGACTCCAACTTCAGGGTCCCTGCAGAGTTGGGACAGGAGAGTCAGGCCTCGTCTTGTCTGAGGAAGGGAACCCCGCTTGCCTCTCGAGTAGCTCAGGGGGTCTCAGGCCGCTCGTCGAGCTGTGTGTGAAACCCGCGGGTGATTGCCGACGATGCACGGGGGTGGCAGTGCCCCTTCGTGTTGTGCCTTCACCCACAGGGTTGCCTTCGAAGAGGGGTCCGGGCCTCGGGTCCTTCTCAAGAGCGGACCGGGGAATCGGGGGCGTTCGGCATGTGGCCCCACCCACGTGGCTCGTCTCGAATTTCCTCGTGAGACCGGCCTCATCCTGAGGTGCGCCGGGAAGGCCGGGAACCTCTTCCAGACCACGCAGGGGAATCGCCTCTCCTGTCACGATCAGGAGGGGAGAAGGGGCTCAGAGGAAGCGGTGCCGGGACCCTCAGTGTTCCCCTCAGGGGACCCCGGCGTGTCGGGGGACTTTTGGGGGTCGCAGGAAGGCTGTCAGGGACCATTTCGCCCTTCAGGGCGAAACAGGGGACTTCCCTTGAGACGCCGTCGCGGGCAAGGGCCTCATCTTGCCAAGAGGTGGGAACCACGTGGTTTTTCTCGAGTTGCGGCGGGATTCTCGAGTTACGACGGGGATCTCAGCCTTCCCCTTGGGTTGGCCCTGGGAAGCCCAATCTTCCCCTCGGGTTGCGAGGGAAAGCTGGGGGTTGCGCTCGAGTCACTGCAGGGCCGAAGAGACCTCACCTAGGCGTGTGTCCGGGACCTAATATTCCTCTCCAGGGAAGGCAGGGATCTCGGGGTTGCATTCCAGGCTCCCACGGGGAGTCAGGCCTCGTCTCGAGGGGAAGCCAGGGACTCCGCTCTCCTCTCGAGTCGCGACGCGGGTCTCTTGGAGCCCCCTGAGCGGCCTCAAGGGAGTCCAGCCTCCTCTTCCGTTTGGAGAGAGGACCCGGGATTGCTCTCCAGGCCATGCAGGAAAAGAAGGCCCTCAGCTCGCGAGGACGGGGGCGTCTCAGGGGTTTCCTCGAGCTGCGGCGCCCGTGGGGGTTTTCTCCCGAGGCGCGACGAGGATCTCAGGGAGCCTCTCGTGCGGCGCCAGGGAAGTTAGGTCTCCACGCGCGTGGCGAGGGGGAGCGCGTCCTGGCTCTCGAGTCACGGGAGGGGATTAGGGGCTCGAGACGCGTTGAAGAAGGACTCTCGAGGTCTTTGTCGGGGGGCGGCGGGAAACCCTCGTTTCCCTCGCCTTCTGCCGGGGACCTTAGGGAACTTCCCAGGGTGCCTCTGAGAGGCGAGGGATCCTGTGGAGGTGGCGGGGCCCCTCGGGACTCCGCTGGGTCTGGCGCAATGGAAGAGGGCCTCACCTCGAGGGGAGGCAGGAACCTCAGGCTTCCTCTCCGTTTCGGACTCCGACCGCAGGGTCCCTGCAGAGTTGGGACAGGAGAGTCAGGCCTCGTCTTGTCTGAGGAAGGGAACCCCGCGGGCCTCTCGAGTTGCTCGGGGGGTCTCAGGCCCCTCGTCGAGCTGTGTGTGGAACCCGCGGGTCTTTGCGGACGATGCCCGGGGGTGGCAGTGCCCCTTCGTGTTGTGCCTTCACCCACAGGGTTGCCTTCGAAGAGGGGTCCGGGCCTCGGGTCCTTCTCAATGGCGGACCGGGGAATCGGGGGCGTTCGGCATGTGGCACCACCCACGTGGCTCGTCTCGAATTTCCTCGTGAGACCGGCCTCATCCTGAGGTGCGCCGGGAAGGCCGGGAACCCCTTCCAGACCACGCAGGGGAATCGCCTCTCCTGTCGCGATCAGGAGGGGAGAAGGGGCTCAGAGGAAGCGGTGCCGGGAGCCTCGGTGTTCCCCTCGGGGGAACCCGGTGTGTCGGGGGACTTTTGGGGGTCGCAGGAAGGCTGTCAGGGACCGTTTCGCCCTTCAGGGCGGAACAGGGGACTTCCCTTGAGACGCCGTCGCGGGCAAGGGCCTCATATTGCCAAGAGGTGGGAACCACGTGGTTTTTCTCGAGTTGCGGCGGGATCCTCGAGTTACGACGGGGATCTCAGCCTTCCCCTTGGGTTGGCCCTGGGAAGCCCAATCTTCCCCTCGGGTTGCGAGGGAAAGCTGGGGGTTGCGCTCGAGTCACTGCAGGGCCGAAGAGACCTCACCTAGGCGTGTGTCCGGGACCTCATATTCCTCTCCAGGGAAGGCAGGGATCTCGGGGTTGCATTCCAGGCTCCCCCGGGGAGTCAGGCCTCGTCTCGAGGGGAAGCCAAGGACTCCGCTCTCCTCTCGAGTCGCGACGCGGTTCTCTTGGAGCCCCCTGAGCGGCCTCAAGGGTGTCCAGCCTCCTCTTCCGTTTGGAGAGAGGACCCGGGATTGCTCTCCAGGCCATGCAGGAAAAGAAGGCCCTCAGCTCGCGAGGACGGGGGCGTCTCAGGGGTTTCCTCGAGCTGAGGCGCCCGTGGGGATTTTCTCCCGAGGCACGACGAGGATCTCAGGGAGCCTCTCGTGCGGCACCAGGGAAGTCAGGTCTCCATGCGCGTGGCGAGGGGGAGCGCGTCCTGGCTCTCGAGTCACGGGAGGGGACTAGGGCCTCGAGACGCGTTGAAGAAGGACTCTCGAGGTCTTTGTCGGGGGGCGGCGGGAAACCCTCGTTTCCCTCGCCTTCTGCGGGGGACTTTAGGGAACTTCCCAGGGTGCCTCTGAGAGGCGAGGGATCCTGTGGAGGTGGCGGGGCCCCTCGGGACTCCGCTGGGTCTGGCGCAAAGGAAGAGGGCCTCACCTCGAGGGGAGGCAGGAACCTAAGGCTTCCTCTCCGTTTCGGACTCCGACCGCAGGGTCCCTGCAGAGTTGGGACAGGAGAGTCAGGCCTCGTCTTGTCTGAGGAAGGGAACCCCGCGGGCCTCTCGAGTTGCTCGGGGGGTCTCAGGCCCCTCGTCGAGCTGTGTGTGGAACCCGCGGGTCTTTGCGGACGATGCACAGGGGTGGCAGTGCCCCTTCGTGTTGTGCCTTCACCCACAGGGTTGCCTTCGAAGAGGGGTCCGGGCCTCGGGTCCTTCTCAAGGGCGGACCGGGGAATCGGGGGCGTTCGGCATGTGGCACCACCCACGTGGCTCGTCTCGAATTTCCTCGTGAGACCGGCCTCATCCTGAGGTGCGCCGGGAAGGCCGGGAACCCCTTCCAGACCACGCAGGGGAATCGCCTCTCCTGTCGCGATCAGGAGGGGAGAAGGGGCTCAGAGGAAGCGGTGCCGGGAGCCTCGGTGTTCCCCTCGGGGGAACCCGGCGTGTCGGGGGACTTTTGGGGGTCGCAGGAAGGCTGTCAGGGACCGTTTCGCCCTTCAGGGCGGAACAGGGGACTTCCCTTGAGACGCCGTCGCGGGCAAGGGCCTCATCTTGCCAAGAGGTGGGAACCACGTGGTTTTTCTCGAGTTGCGGCGGGATTCTCGAGTTACGACGGGGATCTCAGCCTTCCCCTTGGGTTGGCCCTGGGAAGCCCAATCTTCCCCTCGGGTTGCGAGGGAAAGCTGGGGGTTGCGCTCGAGTCACTGCAGGGCCGAAGAGACCTCACCTAGGCGTGTGTCCGGGACCTCATATTCCTCTCCAGGGAAGGCAGGGATCTCGGGGTTGCATTCCAGGCTCCCCCGGGGAGTCAGGCCTCGTCTCGAGGGGAAGCCAAGGACTCCGCTCTCCTCTCGAGTCGCGACGCGGGTCTCTTGGAGCCCCCTGAGCGGCCTCAAGGGAGTCCAGCCTCCTCTTCCGTTTGGAGAGAGGACCCGGGATTGCTCTCCAGGCCATGCAGGAAAAGAAGGCCCTCAGCTCGCGAGGACGGGGGCGTCTCAGGGGTTTCCTCGAGCTGCGGCGCCCGTGGGGGTTTTCTCCCGAGGCGCGACGAGGATCTCAGGGAGCCTCTCGTGCGGCGCCAGGGAAGTCAGGTCTCCATGCGCGTGGAGAGGGGGAGCGCGTCCTGGCTCTCGAGTCACGGGAGGGGACTAGGGCCTCGAGACGCGTTGAAGAAGGACTCTCGAGGTCTTTGTCGGGGGGCGGCGGGAAACCCTCGTTTCCCTCGCCTTCTGCCGGGGACCTTAGAGAGCTTCCCAGGGTGCCTCTGAGAGGCGAGGGATCCTGTGGAGGTGGCGGGGCTCCTCGGGACTCCGCTGGGTCTGGCGCAATGGAAGAGGGCCTCACCTCGTGGGGAGGCAGGAACCTCAGGCTTCCTCTCCGTTTCGGACTCCGACCGCAGGGTCCCTGAAGAGTTGGGACAGGAGAGTCAGGCTTCGTCTTGTCTGAGGAAGGGAACCCCGCTGGCCTCTCGAGTTGCTCAGGGGGTCTCAGGCCCCTCGTCGAGCTGTGTGTGGAACCCGCGGGTCTTTGCGGACGATGCACGGGGGTGGCAGTGCCCCTTCGTGTTGTGCCTTCACCCACAGGGTTGCCTTCGAAGAGGTGTCCGGGCCTCGGGTCCTTCTCAAGGGCGGACCGGGGAATTGGGGGCGTTCGGCATGTGGCACCACCCACGTGGCTCGTCTCGAATTTCCTCGTGAGACCGGCCTCCTCCTGAGGTGTGCCGGGAAGGCCGGGAACCCCTTCCAGACCACGCAGGGGAATCGCCTCTCCTGTCGCGATCAGGAGGGTAGAAGGGGCTCAGAGGAAGCGGTGCCGGGAGCCTCGGTGTTCCCCTCGGGGGAACCCGCCGTGTCGGGGGACTTTTGGGGGTCTCAGGAAGGCTGTCAGGGACCGTTTCGCCCTTCAGGGCGGAACAGGGGACTTCCCTTGAGACGCCGTCGCGGGCAAGGGCCTCATCTTGCCAAGAGGTGGGAACCACGTGGTTTTTCTCAAGTTGCGGCGGGATTCTCGAGTTACGACGGGGATTTCAGCCTTCCCCTTGGGTTGGCCCTGGGAAGCCCAATCTTCCCCTCGGGTTGCGAGGGAAAGCTGGGGGTTGCGCTCGAGTCACTGCAGGGCCGAAGAGACCTCACCTAGGCGTGTGTCCGGGACCTCATATTCCTCTCCAGGGAAGGCAGGGATCTCGGGGTTGCATTCCAGGCTCCCCCGGGGAGTCAGGCCTCGTCTCGAGGGGAAGCCAGGGACTCCGCTCTCCTCTCGAGTCGCGACGCGGGTCTCTTGGAGCCCCATGAGCGGCCTCAAGGGAGTCCAGCCTCCTCTTCCGTTTGGAGAGAGGACCCGGGATTGCTCTCCAGGCCATGCAGGAAAAGAAGTCCCTCAGCTCGCAAGGACGGGGGCGTCTCAGGGGTTTCCTCGAGCTGCGGCGCCCGTGGGGGTTTTCTCCCGAGGCGCGACGAGGATCTCAGGGAGCCTCTCGTGCGGCGCCAGGGAAGTCAGGTCTCCATGCGCGTGGCGAGGGGGAGCGCGTCCTGGCTCTCGAGTCACGGGAGGGGACTAGGGCCTCGAGACGCGTTGAAGAAGGACTCTCGAGGTCTTTGTCGGGGGGCGGCGGGAAACCCTCGTTTCCCTCGCCTTCTGCCGGGGACCTTAGGGAACTTCCCAGGGTGCCTCTGAGAGGCGAGGGATCCTGTGGAGGTGGCGGGGCCCCTCGGGACTCCGCTGGGTCTGGCGCAATGGAAGAGGGCCTCACCTCGAGCGGAGGCAGGAACCTCAGGCTTCCTCTCCGTTTCGGACTCCGACCGCAGGGTCCCTGCAGAGTTGGGACAGGAGAGTCAGGCCTCGTCTTGTCTGAGGAAGGGAACCCCGCGGGCCTCTCGAGTTGCTCGGGGGGTCTCAGGCCCCTCGTCGAGCTGTGTGTGGAACCCGCGGATCTTTGCGGACAATGCACGGGGGTGGCAGTGCCCCTTCGTGTTGTGCCTTCACCCACAGGGTTGCCTTCGAAGAGGGGTCCGGGCCTCGGGTCCTTCTCAAGGGCGGACCGGGGAATCGGGGGCGTTCGGCATGTGGCACCACCCACGTGGCTCGTCTCGAATTTCCTCGTGAGACCGGCCTCATCCTGAGGTGCGCCGGGAAGGCCGGGAACCCCTTCCAGACCACGCAGGGGAATCGCCTCTCCTGTCGCGATCAGGAGGGGAGAAGGGGCTCAGAGGAAGCGGTGCCGGGAGCCTCGGTGTTCCCCTCGGGGGAACCTGGCGTGTCGGGGGACTTTTGGGGGTCGCAGGAAGGCTGTCAGGGACCGTTTCGCCCTTCAGGGCGGAACAGGGGACTTCCCTTGAGACGCCGTCGCGGGCAAGGGCCTCATCTTGCCAAGAGGTGGGAACCACGTGGTTTTTCTCGAGTTGCGGCGGGATTCTCGAGTTACGACGGGGATCTCAGCCTTCCCCTTGGGTTGGCCCTGGGAAGCCCAATCTTCCCCTCGGGTTGCGAGGGAAAGCTGGGGGTTGCGCTCGAGTCACTGCAGGGCCGAAGAGACCTCACCTAGGCGTGTGTCCGGGACCTCATATTCCTCTCCAGGGAATGAAGGGATCTCGGGGTTGCATTCCAGGCTCCCCCGGGCAGTCCGGCCTCGTCTCGAGGGGAAGCCAAGGACTCCGCTCTCCTCTCGAGTCGCGACGCGGGTCTCTTGGAGCCCCCTGAGCGGCCTCAAGGGAGTCCAGCCTCCTCTTCCGTTTGGAGAGAGGACCCGGGATTGCTCTCCAGGCCATGCAGGAAAAGAAGGCCCTCAGCTCGCGAGGACGGGGGCGTCTCAGGGGTTTCCTCGAGCTGCGGCGCCCGTGGGGGTTTTCTCCCGAGGCGCGACGAGGATCTCAGGGAGCCTCTCGTGCGGCGCCAGGGAAGTCAGGTCTCCACGCGCGTGGCGAGGGGGAGCGCGTCCTGGCTCTCGAGTCACGGGAGGGGACTAGGGCCTCGAGACGCGTTGAAGAAGGACTCTCGAGGTCTTTGTCGGGGGGCGGCGGGAAACCCTCGTTTCCCTCGCCTTCTGCCGGGGACCTTAGGGAACTTCCCAGGGTGCCTCTGAGAGGCGAGGGATCCTGTGGAGGTGGCGGGGCCCCTCGGGACTCCGCTGGGTCTGGCGCAATGGAAGAGGGCCTCACCTCGAGGGGAGGCAGGAACCTCAGGCTTCCTCTGCGTTTCGGACTCCGACCGCAGGGTCCCTGCAGAGTTGGGACAGGAGAGTCAGGCCTCGTCTTGTCTGAGGAAGGGAACCCCGCGGGCCTCTCGAGTTGCTCGGGGGGTCTCAGGCCCCTCGTCGAGCTGTGTGTGGAACCCGCGGATCTTTGCGGACGATGCACGGGGGTGGCAGTGCCCCTTCGTGTTG